>NW_020291505.1:0-327485 GCF_003184765.1 Aspergillus aculeatinus CBS 121060
TTTTATTTTTTATTTTTTATTTTTTATTTTTTATTTTTTATTTTTTATTTTTTATTTTTTATTTTTTATTTTTTATTTTTTATTTTTTATTTTTTTTTTTTATTTTTTATTTTTTTTTTTATTTTTTATTTTTTATTTTTTATTTTTTTTTTTTTAATTTTTATTTTTTATTTTTTATTTTTTATCTTTTATTTCTTTTTTATTATTCTTATTTATTTTTTATTCTTATTTTTATTTTAATTATTTTATAGTTATACTAAAAGTTATATTTCTAGTTAATAAGCTATAAATCTTTCTAAATATAAATTGTAATTTTATAAAAGATTTTAATAATACTAAAATAAGAATATAATTTTTTTTTAAAATATTCTAAAATCTTTAATAAAACCAGGGGTTCTTCTACTAGATATTTATATCCGAAGTTTATTTATATTTATATTAACTAATAAACTAATTTTATTTTCTAATAACTAGCTTTATAATAAATATATATTTAATATTATAGTTAGAATATTTCTTAAAACTATAAAAAATCTATTTTTTAAATTTTTTTTATTTTATAATTTATATATTATAACTTACGGTAGAACTATAAAAAACCTATTAAACCGGCTGTATAGAAAAATAATATATTTAAATATTTTTATATAATATATTTTAAATATTATAATATTAGCTATAAAATCTCTTAAAATATTTTTTATTAGTAATAATATATTTATATAATAAGATACTAGTAGTAGTCCAGATTTATTATAAACTAATATAGTAATAATAATTTTAAAATAAAAATTAAATAATTAAATAGTAGAACTTTTCTTTATAATTATATTATCTTTATTTATTATTTATAAAAATCCTAAAATAAAATTATATTAAACACCGAACTAATCTATTATATATTTTTTATAATTTTATAATTTCTAGTATATTAAGATTTAATATTCTTTTTTAATAAAATAATTCTAATATAATTATTTTAATATACTATTAATATATTTATAAAAGAATTCTTTTTTAATTATTATAATAATATTCTAAAATTACTAAATCTAAATATAAAAATAGTTTAATAGATAGAAGAATAAGCAGTATTTAAAGAAAAATATTATTATATTAAGATTAAAAAAAAGAAACAATTTAAAAAAAAATAATAAATATTTTAACTAATTGATTTTAGTTATAGTCTAAAACTTAGTTTTATAAATAATAAATAAACTAGTTTTATAAATAATATAGTAGATATTCTAATTATAATTAATTCCTATATTAAATATATTTCTAAATTTATATAATATTTAAAAATAAGTATAAACTATATTTTAATAAATTATAATTTAACCGTAAATACTTAAAAAGCAATTTTAGCTATTTTCTTTAATTATATTATATTAAATTCTCTAAGCTTTTCTAATTTTTTAACTACTAATATAATAAAATTATATATAATAAAATTATATAATATCTCTATTTATTCTACTATATTTATAAATTTAAATATAAATACTACAGCTAGTATTTTAAATATTATTATAAATACTATAAAAACTGCTAATATCTTAAACAATATTTTAAAATAATTAACTATACTTTTATTATAATTATATATATCTATTAATATTATATTTATTTCAGCTATTATAAATATTACTTTAATATAGAAATAATTACTTATACCGGTTATATATTAATAATATTAGACTTTTCTAGTTAAATCTACTAAACCGCGGTATAACTGTAGATAAAAATAATAAAACTATTTATTAATTAGTTTATATACTTATAAATTATTTTAAAATTATGTTTTAAAATTATAATATATAATTAATAAATAAAATAATTAGCTTCTACTTCTACAGCAAAGCTTAATAATAATAGAATAATAAATTAGAATTTTATATTTAATATAAATTACTTTATAATAAAACTATAAATAAATAATATAAATAATTAAAAGAATATTTTAAAACTTTTATAAATAAAATATAAAATATTCTAAATAAAATATAATATATATTTAAAATATTAAAAATCGATATTTCTTATTTATATATATATCAGAAATTATTAGTCTAATAAGATAATATAATAAAAACTATAAAAATAGATTTATTAAAAAAATATAAAAAAATCTAATACTACTTTTATAATATATCATTAATAAGTCTAATTCCAAAACTACTATACTATAATTTATTAATATATTATTATATAAATAAACTAACTAATTTAATTAATTTAGTATATTAAACTAAGACTAGTTTTAGTTCTACTACAGTTGAAAATTCCCTTTTAGATTTAACTAATTTAGAAATAGATCTAAATCTAATAATATTCTTATAAAAAAAGAAAGCCAAAACATTATTAATAATTTATAAAAAAATAGTTAAAACTTCGATTAAAAATAAACTAATAGAAATATTCTACTTTTATAGTTTAACTAATTTACTAGATTTAGATAGATTTATATATACTATAAATAAAAAAATTAATTAGAAAAACCAAAATAAAATTAGAACTAGAATATATATTATAATAAATACAATTTTAAAAATAGTTAGTAATATTATTTTTATAAAATAGTTTTTTATTAAATAATATATTTTATATATATATTTAAAAATATCTATAAGCAGCTGCCGTCTAGAAATAATATATAATTTATAACTTTATAGTTAAATTATATTATTATTATAGAATTATAAATATTTTTATTATCTAATTAAATAATCTAATTTATACTAATATTTTTAGGCTGCGCTTTTATTTATAAAAATATATATAAACTAAAATAATAATCTAAAATTTTTTAAATATAATTCTAATATATTTAGATAATAGTTATATTATAATAATTATAAACCGAGAATTTCTAGCAAAGCAGATTTCTATTAAAAAAGGATTTATATTTATAGAATTTATTATTTTAAATATATATTTTTCTAAAAAAAATTAGAAACCAGAATATATATAGAAAAATTATAGTTAAGGTCTATTTTATTTATAATTTTAAAATTAATATATTTTTTAAAACCGATATACTAGTCTCTAAAAACTTTGATATTAATTTTAAAAAATATATAGCTTATATTAGAATATATTAAGATATTAAGTTTTTTATAAAAATTAAATCTAAGTCTTACTATATAATACTAGTATTTTTTATATATATAAAAAATAAAAAACTATACGTTTTAGCTAATAAAATTATATAAATCTTTATCTAATTATAGTTTAATTTATAAGATAATAAAATATATCTATTTAAACTAATCTAATATTTATAACTAATATTTTTTATTTAAATTATTAATTTAAATCTTAACTATATCTAAATTTTAAATTCTTTTAATTATAATATATATCTACTTTTATATTTTGAATAATTTATAAAATTTAATATTATTAAGATTATATATATATTCTCCGACTATACTAATTTTATAGTATTACTAGTAATAAATCTAAATTTCTATAAATTTTAGATTTATAACTTTTTATTTACTAATATTAAAATCTATAAATTATTAAATAGAATTATAATCTTTGCCGAAAATAAAAAGTATAAAAATAAATTTACTATAATAATAAATAAGTTTATAGAAATCTAAAATAATAATCTAATATTAATAGTAAACCAGTTAATATATAAATAATTAATAATTTTTTTAAAACCAGATTAGAAAGATTAGATAAAATATTATAATTAAGTTTATAAATTATTATTATAAAATCAAACTAAAATTAATAAATATTTTAATATACTATATAAAGTTGATAAAATGGTTTTTATTAATTAATATATATTTATTTTATTTTTAGTTTTTATTATTTAGTACTGGATTAAGACCCTAGACAGTTTTTATATAAAAAAACTATATATAGTTATTAATATTTATAAAAAAAATAAACTTATTTTTTCTAATATTTATATAGACTCTTTATAAAAAGAAATTCTTTATTTATATATTAAATATTTATATTTTTTAGTTTTTAATTATATTATTTTTTTTATTAATAAAAAGTATATCCGAGCTTCTAATATTTATTTAATATTATTTTTTATCGAAGATAAAAATATTTTAAGATTTTTCTAATAGATTTTATTAATAGTCCAATATATATATAATAAAATATTAATAATAAATTTTAAATCTTTTATAAATTTATATATATTTATATAAATAATCTATTTATTTCTTTTATATCTTTAATAATTATCTAAGCCATCTGTGCTTAATTTTTTAAAAATATAAAAATCTATATATTTAATTAAGTCCTAATAAGATTTTTATTAGATTTTTATTAGTTAAACTACTTAGATATAAAATTAATATATTTAAAATAATTATAGCTACTAATAAGCTTAAAGCTATTATAAAATTTAAATTTCTAATAATATTAGCTTAGTTTAAAATATATTTAGAATTAATAAATTAGCTTTAAATTTATATTTTATATTATATAGTAATTATTTAATTATTATACTATTATAGAATAGTTTTATTAGTACAATTATCTACTAAAATAAACTAGGCATAAAAATATTTATTAAAAAAATAATAAAAAAACTTAAAATATTTAAAATAATTTAAACTTCTTTTTAAAATCTAAGTATATTTTATTATTAAAATTCCTCCAAATATCTTAGCGTTGATATCAATTTTTTAAAAAAATATAAATATAATATTATATTTTTTTATATAATCTATAATAACCCAAAATATTTCTGATATAAAAAGAACTAGAAGCTAAAAAAATCTTTTAATTTTATTATAGTTTAACTAATTCTATTTATAAGTAAAATACTAGCTATATTAAAATATAACTATTAACTAATAAAACTAAAAATATCTAGTATAGTCTAAGTTCTTTTTTATCTACAGTCTATTTTACAGATAAATAAAAAAAATATTTATATATATTAATTATATTTTTATTATCGGAATTATTATATAAACTATATTTATGTTTATAAATATAGACTGGTTAAATCTATATTTTACTGAAGCCAGCTAATTTATTTAGATTTTTTATAACTTATACTTTTTTTATAAAATAAGTAAAATATATATTATTTTTAATATATTATTAAAAATATTTTTATATATCTAAATATTTTTTAACAACTTTTTTAATAAATATATTAATACTAATAGTTATTATACAGTATATTAAATTAATATAATAAACCTAAATATAATTTTAATATAATTATAATCAGAATAGGCCGCAAAAATACAGAATAAATATATTGAAAATATTAAATAAAAAAATAATTATTTTTATTACTAATAACTATTTAAGTCTTATTCTATTTTATTTTCTAAATAATAACTTATTTGATTTATAACTAATTTTTTTAATACCGCTATTAAGTTGTATATATCTGAGATATATATTAAAAAAATATTATATTTAATATATAATTAAAAAAAATATTTAGATATTAAATGAACTATAAATAATTTTTATAGTCTGATTTTTTTATATATAAAATATATAATAACTAGATATATTATATACTACTCAGCTTATTATATTAATTAGATTTTATAATATAAATTTTATAAAATATTATAGTTAATTTTCTTTTTTTAATTATTATATTATACAATAACTATTAATCTAATTATTATATTATTTAAATTATTTAATACTATAATATTAGTATTCTGCAAATATACGCATTAGAGTATAATAATATTAGATAAAATTAAATAAAAAATAGAAAACTAAAAAGAATTATTAATAAAATATTTTATAATAAAAAACTAAAAATATTTATAAATAATTATTATAAATTAAAATCTATAATAAACTAGTAATATATAATATATTATATATAAAATATAAGATATTAAATTTATATGTACTACTATATATTATTTTTAAATAAACAGTTAATTAGAATATTATAATCACATTATTAAAATATATTTTAGATATATTATAGTATTTATAATTAGTTTAAAGTAATAATATAAAATATTATTATAATTATAAATAGTAATAAATATTATAAAAAATAAATTAATTTAAATGTTATTATATAAGTTAATATACAGCTATATATTATTTAAACTTTTTAATTTTAGTTTTACTAGCTACTAAAAAATCTAAAACTTTAAAATATATATTAATATAAAAAAAATAATAAAGCTGACTACTATAACTATAAAAATCTACTATAATACTAAATATAAATCTACAAAATTTAAAATAAATAATTAGATAATACTTCGGTTGTATTATAACTATAATATTAGTAACTTTAATAATAAAAGACTATTAAAATAATTTATAAAATTATTTAAAATTTTATAATATATAAATAACTTAGTTTATTAATTCAATTTTCTAATAATATAGTATTTATATCTAGTTATATTAATTATATATTTTAAATCTTATTTTAGACCAGATTTCTTCGGCTGTAAAAAAAATAATCTAATATTATTTTTATTAAAAAAAATATGAATAAACACCGATTATATAAGCTTAAATAGATTCTAATAAAATATAATATTTTAATAAAATTAAAAAAAATTAAAAGAAATACTAAAATATAATATTTAATAAAATTTCTAAATTATAAAAATATATATAACAGATAGTATAATATTAATAAACTAAATAATACTAAAAAGCTTATAAAAGATTTTAAGTATATATATTTAATATACTACATACTAAAAAATATAAAAATAAATTAGTAAATATTATATTATTAATTTTATTCTAATTTTTTTATTCTAACTAATTTAAATAATATTTATTTTTATTACTATTTTCTTTTCTACTCTGTACTACTATTTATTTTTTTATTTATTTTATTTTTATTTAATATTTTCTATTTTTATAAGCCTATTTCTTTCTAATTATATCTAATTATTTTTTATTTTTTTATTTATTCTATTATTTTTATTAAATTCTATTTCTTTTATTTTTATAAATTTCTTTTATTATTTTTTTTCTAAAGTGTTCTAATTTTAACTGTTTTTCTAATCTTATTATTTATTTCTTTTTCAATTTTATTAACTATTTTTTATTATTTATTCTATTTATTTTATTATTTAAATAATTTTACTATAACTAGTCTATTTTATATCCCTTGCAAGTACAGATATTTAATAAAATTAAAAACTCGATTTTCCAGCTGTTTATATAAAAATAAAATTAGTTATTATAATTATAATAGATTTCTAAATAATATAACTAGTATAAATATAAATAAATTAATAATAAATATAATATTTAAATTAATATTTAGTAATCTAAGATTTAATAATATCGGTAGTATTTTTAATATACCGGATATTTAACTATAGACTGATTTAAATAAGCTAAAAACTAAATTTATAAATAAAAAATAAAAATTATAAAATAAATAGAAAAAACTGAATATTTAGAAAAAATATAAAAAAAACCGACTTTTTACTCAAAAAATCAGAATCTAATATATAGTAAATAAAAAGCTTAAAAAATTCCAAGCTAAAATAGTTTTAAGTAATAATACTATTTAAAAAAAATATAAAAAGATCATTAAAATTAATTAAATTTATAAAGATTTATAAAATATTATATCTTTAATATTATTTAATAAAAAACCGGTTTATAAATAAAACAAATACTTTTAGAATTTTTATAATAATATATTAAATTCTAATTAAATCTTTTTTTGAAAACTTTTTTATTATTTTATAATAGATAATAATATATTTTTTATTCCGCCTCTAATAATAATTAAACTTAAATAAAATTATAAAAAATAATTAAGCTTTTAACTACATTTATTAAAATAATTATAAATAAAATCCTATTTTATTTTAACACTAATATAATTCTACTTTAAGTCGGTAATAAAATATATTTTTATACAATATTAAATTTTTTTATTCTTAATAAATCATACTATTTTATCTTTATTAATAAAATATATATTAATATTAATAAAATCTAATATTATAATAATTTTTTTAATAATATTAACTAAATAGCTATAGTAGTAAATATAATTGCTGAGTATAAGTATTTTCTTAAAAGAAATATAAAATAGCTTATACCTGCTGGATAATCTAATATAAATAGTAAAAATAGAATATATTTTAATAAGCTCTTATAAAATTTAAATTTTTATAATAATTAACTAATATTATTCTAATTATAATAAAAAATCTAATATTTAATAAAGTTCTATTTAATCTATTTCTATATATTATAATAATAATACTAAAAATTTAAATATCCGGTCGAATCTACGCGGATTTAGATAATAACCGTAAATATAAAATTATGAAAAAAAATTAAAAAAAAACTAATAATAAATAAAATAATAATAAAGAAATAATAATAAATAAACTTTTACTTTATAGTTTAGTTTCTTTATTTTTTTTGTTTCATAGATTATTACTCGGTTTTTATACTCTAGTTTTATTTTTTCGATATTTTTTTTTATATTATTTATTTTTTTAGTAGTTAACTAGTATAGTTAAATAATTATAATCTTTTTAGTCTAATATCTATTATTATATTTAATAAAGCTATACTTATAAAGACTGCCGCCCGCCGTACCGGCGGCGGCTATATATAATAAAATGTAAATAATATTAAAAAGAAATAAATTAATTAATAGAATTATTATAACTTAAGTATTTATATTTTCAGTTTATAATATACTTGATTATAAAACTAATATATATAAGTATAATAAGCTTAATTTAATTTAATTTAATTCTATATATATTAAAACTTGCTAGTCTAATAAAATAATATAATAAAAATTATAAAAATAAACTTATTAAAAAACTATAAAAAAATCTAGTTTTTTTTTATAATATATTATTAATAAGTCTAATTCTAACACTCTTATATTATAATTTATTAATATATTATTATATAAATAAATTAATTAATTTAATTAATTTAATATATTAAACTAAAACTAAGACTGGTTCTAGTTTTATTATAATAAAAGATCTTTTTTTAGATTTAACTAATTTCAAGATAGATTTAAATTTAATAATATTCTAATAGAAAAAAAAGCTAAAGAACTATTAATAATTTATAAAAAAATAGCTAAAGTTCCGGCTAAAAATAAATTAATAAAAATATTTTATTTTTATAGTCTAACTATTTTACTAAATCTAAATAGATTTATATATATTATAAATAAAAAAATTAATTAAAAGAATTAGAATAAAACTAAAATATATATTATAATAAATATAATTTTGAAAATAGTTGATAATATTATTTTTATAAAATAGTTTTTTTATTAAATAATATATGATATATATATATATTTAGAAATATTTATAAGCTATTATTATTTAAAAATAATATATAATTTATAATTTCATAATTAAATTATATTATTATTATATAATTATAAATATTTTTATTATCTAATTAAATCATTTAATATATATTAATATTTTTAGATTATATTTTTATATAAAAATATATATAAACTAATATAATAATCTAAAATTTTTTTTAACTTAGTTTTTATATATTTAAATAGCAGTTATATTATAATAATTATAAATAAAGAATTTCTTATTAAATATATTTTTAAAATAGAAATATGATATTATCTAATATCTATTTTTATTAATAGCATTAAAGAAGAATTTATATTTATAAAGTTTATTATTTTTAATATATATTTTTCCGAAAAAATTAAAAACTAAAATATATATAGAAAAATTATAGTTAAAATCTATCTGACTTAAAATCTTAAAACTAATATATTTATTAAAGTTAATATACTAGTTTCTAAGAAATTTAATATTAATTTTAAAAAATATATAATTTATATTAAAATATATTAAAATATTAAATTTTTTATAAAAATTAACTCTAAGCTTTATTATATACCTTTAGTATTTTTATATATATATAAAAAATAAGAAATTATAAGTTCCAGCTGGTAAAACTATATAAATCTTAATTTAATTATAATTTAATTTATAATATAATAGAATATATCTATTTAAACTAATCTAATATTTATAATTAATATTTCTTACTTATATTATAAATTTAAATTTTAGTTACATCTAGATTTGAAATCTATCTGATTATAACATATATTTATTTTTATATTTTAAATAATTTATAAAATTTGATATTATTAAAATTATATATATATTTTTTGCTTATATAAATCTTATAATATTATTAGTAATGAATCTTGAAAAATTTTAAATTAATAATTTTTTATTCAGCAGTATTAAAACCTGTAGATTATTAAATAAAATAATAGTTTTTACTAAAAATAAAAAATATAAAAATAAATTTATTATAATAATAAAAAGGTTTATAGAAATTTAAAATAATAATCTAATACTTATAATGAACTAATCTTCATGTAAATAAATAATTATTTTTTTAAAACCAGACTAGAAAAACTAGATAAAATATTATAATTAAGTTTATAAATTATTATTATAAAATTAAGTAGAAATTAATAAATATTTTAATATATTATATAAAATTTTTAAAATAGTCTTTATTAACTAATATATATTTATGTTATTTTTTATTTTTATAATCTAATATTTAATTAAAACTTTAAATAGTTTATATATAAAAAGACTATATATAGTTATAAATATTTATAAAAAAATAAACTTACTTTTTTAATATTTATATAAACTTTTTATAAAAAGAAATCTTTTATTTATATATTAAATATTTATATTTTTTATTTTTAACTGTATTGTTTTTTTATTAATAAAGAATATATTTTAGTTTCTAGTATCTATCTAGTATTATTTTTTATAAAAATTAGAAATATTTTAAGATTTATTTAATAGATTTTATTAATAGTTTAGTATATATATAAAAAAATATAAATAGAAAGTTTTATATTTTTTATAAATTTATATATACTTATATAAATAATCTATTTATTTTTTTTATATCTTTAATAATTATATAATCTATTTATATTTAATTTTCTAAAAATATAAAAATCTATATATCTAATTAAGTCCTAGTAAAATTTTTATCGGATGTTTATTAGTTAAATTATTAAAATATAAAGTTAATATATAAAGATTTAAAAAAAAACGCGCCAGCTATACTAAATAGCACGCTCTTATTAAATTATTAATCGGAAAGAGTAGAAAGTTATATTTAATTTTATTTTCTATTAATTTATTATTTTTTAATAATATTTTTACTTTTTATAGTTATATAATAATATAATATTTTTTAAAATATTTTTTAAGAACTAATATAATCTTAACTTAGAGCTGATTATTATTATAAAAATTTACATATATATATAATAACTATTAATAATATTTTTAAGTAATTTAAAAAAAATAGAAAAAATAGATAATAGTCTTTTAAAATTGGTCTTTTTTTTATCAATTAAAAATCTTATTAATTTTAGTAATTAGATTATAGAGGCGTTCTCGGGGGATATTTTTTATAGAAGCTTTAAAAAAATTAAAAATATATTTCAAATATAAATAAATTAATAATTATAAATTATTAAAACTATTAATATTTTTAATATTAAGTTTATAACTATTATATTTATAAAAATATTAAAAATATATTTATATAATAATATTATTTATTATATAATTATAATTATTATTCTTGGATTATATATAAACAACTGGCTTATTAAAATCTAAACTAATATAATTAATATTATAAATAAATTAATAGATATAAATAATCTATTAATATAACTAATTTTAATTAAAAATCTTATTATTTATGTATAAAAAACTATAAATATTATAATTAATCTATTACATTATAATAATAAGATTTTTATAAATATTATAAAATCTAGTAATAATATAATTTTTATAACTAAGAATTTAAAAAATTTTAAATATTTTATTTATATATAGATTTTATAAATTAAGATCTTTAGCTTAAATATAATAATTAAATAATTATATTATTTAATTATTATATATAATATAAATATTAATTATATTAGTTATAAAAATTCTATAAAATAATAAAAAGTTTTAGTTAAAAAAATTCAAATTATTAATATTAGCTATTTAATTATAATATTTACTAAGATTATATATATTAATTAAATATGATTATAAAAAACTATTATTAAAAAAATAAATTTTTTATACTAATTATTGAAATAAATAATTTAAATATAATAAATATTTTTTTATAAAAACTTTATATTTAATAATAAATATTTTGATATTAATTATTATAATTATAATTAGTAGTTTTTATAATACTTTAAATACTAAAAATATAATTATATTAAATAATATTATTAGAAAAACCAGATTTATATATATTAAATTAATTTATATAAATTAATAAATTATATATTTAAAAATAATAAAATATATACTAAATATATAAACTCTAGACTGAAGTATTTTATTTTTAATTTTATTTATATAAGAAAAAAATCAATTAAAAATTATTTAATAATATTAGCTAAATATTATTATATTATATATTAAATTTTTTATTAATAATAATAATAATACTAATTAAATTAATTTTAAATTTAAAACTAGTTTTAAACTTATCTAATTATAATATATTTATACCTGTTTTATATTAATCTAAATTATAGCTATTTATAGTAAAAACTGCTATAAATTAGCTATTAAAAAATTAAAAGTCCCAGCTATAAAAGTTAAAATTATAATTAAAAATAACTATAACAAATAATTAAAATATTATTATAAAAAGAATAATTGAAAGATTCTAAAGATTAATATTTATGATTAAAATCTATTTATTAATAATATTTTAATATTATTAATTAAAATAAACTTAGTTTTTAATTTTAATAATATTATAAATACATTGAAATTTATAATCTAATAGTAAAGTAACCAGCAAAACTAGTTTATTATTTTAAATATTATTAAATTTATTTTAATTATAAGTAATAAATAGCTACTATAAATAGTTTAAAATTATATAAATAAACTATTAGAAATCTAATAATATTATAAAATATTTTTTTAATAAAAAAAAGTATAGAATATAAAATTTATTAAAAAATATAAATAATCTAATATTAATCTTAGTTTTTTAGTATTTTTATATTATAAATATTAAAAAAATTATATTTGTATTTATAATATATACTAGTCTAATAAAAATAACAATTAATATAGAACTAATAAGTTTAAACTAGTATTTAAATTAATATTTCAATTTAGAAATAAAAATCTTTATAAAAAAATTAAATCTAATATTTAATTTATTTTTTTAAATACTATAAATGCTAGATAAATATATAATTTTTAAAAATTTTAATTTATATTATTTATTATAAAATCTGTTAGAATATACTTACATAAATAATATAGTTATCTAACTATTTAATATTAGTACTAATAAAAATCTTAGATTATTTTTATTAAAAAAAATAATTATATATAAAAAATATAATATTTATATTATTATTAACTTAATATAAACTATAGAAAAACTTAAAAAAATATTTCAGTTATTATAATTTATAAAAAGATTAATAATCTAGAATTAATCATATATAAATATATATTATATTTAATTTTAGTTTTATTTTTATTTTTATAATAAAAAAATAAAATTAGATTAATATTAACTGTTAGAAACTACTTGACGCAGTAGACACGCTGGTTAGGCAAGGTAAGCAACATGTATAGTAGAGAATAGTCAAAAGCAGTCTCCTTGTTATTTCAAGACTAATCCTTGAGGAATCTCCTCCTCTAAAGGATTTCGGCACAATTTATCATACACAAAAATGAGGGGTAAGCAGCATAATGATGTAGGCATCCGGATCGAAAGCCCGGCGAATCAGTACCGACCCAGAAGCAAACTGCCTTACTGGTAGATAGAGGCTGCTGTAGGAGTAGGTATTGTATAACATTAACTAGTAAGTCTACTATAATAAATTAACTAATTAATTATAGCTAAAACTAATTATTAATTAATTAACTAAACTAATTATTATTAATATAATAATAAAAAATCTTATTAGAATTCTAACTATTACTATTAAAACTATTATATTAAAAAAATTATTATTAAATATTTTCAATCTAGTTATATAAAAAAAATAAAAAAATTAAAATATTATATATAATAAGTAAAATAATAGATTAAATCTAATCATTAAATAAATTAAAAAATCTACAGCCGAGCCTGTAATATATAATATTAATAAATTATTAAATAAAAAAAATAAATATATTAAAAAAAATAAAAAATAAAAAATATTTTATTAAAAAATTTTAAAAACTAGTTTATTAAATATATATATATAGAAATCTAAGCTCTTCATTTATATTTATATTATAATTGTTAATTAAAAAACTAATAAAAAAATCTAAAATTAAAACTAAGTTTTTTTAGTAAATTTTATTTCTAGTTATTAGTATAATAAATCTTATTAATATTAATAATTATAAATATTTTAAACTATATAAAATATTTTAAATAATATTAGATAAAATATATTATATAATTTAGTAGATTATATTTAAAAAAACTTCTAGTTTTAATAAACTATTTAATTTAATTTTTTAATAAATTCTTTTTATTAAATATTAATTAACTAATATTTTTAATATATATTTAAATATAGACTACTACTTCCAGTACTTCTATTAATTAATTATTATCATTATTTATAAATTAAATAAAAATAATCATATTATATTTAAAAATTATTAACTAATTATCTTATTTAATATATTAAAGAAGATTTTAGAATTAATTATTATTTTTTAAATTAATTATATAATAAAAGTTTTTAAACTACTTCTAAAATATTATATTAATAAATATTTGAAAAGATTTTATAATTATATTTTATATCTAATTTTTAAATAAATCTATATTATATAATAAACGGATTATCTAATAGCTAGTTTATTAATAGTTAATATTTAAAAGATTTATAATAATATAATATATTAATATTTTTTTTATAATCTATAAAAATATTATATATTAATTAAGATTATTAATTAGACTATTTTTATTTACTAATCAGCGAACTACTATTATTATATAAAAAATTATAAAAAAAATATTATTATAAATATTATTTAAAACTTATTTTTTTATTTATTTTTTATCTATTTTATAATACTAATTTATTTAAACTATTTTTTATAAAAAAATATATTCTAATTATTAGTTATATAAATAATATTTATATATTAATATAAAGAAATATTATTTTTAAAAAATTATATTTATTTATAAAAAATTTGTTATTATATAAAAATCTAATAATATTAGTATATTTTAATATTCTTACTATTAAAATATAGTCTTATTAATATAATCTAAAAATTATTTTATATAAAAATATTTTTAGTTATATAAGTAAATAAATCTTCAATTATTATAAATATAATAATTAAACTAATATAAAATTTTTATTACTTAAAATTTTTTTTAATTTTAAACTTATTAAAATTATTGATTTTATTAAACTAACAATTAAAATTATCCGACTAATAGCTATATTATTATTAATTATAAATTTTATTTAAAAATATTTATTATTAATTTATATTATATATATATTATTATTTTAATTTTTTAACTATTATTTAAATATCTTATATAAATTATTTATAGTGTCTAAAACTACTAAAAAACTATTATTAATATAATAAAATATTTTAAAAATATTTCATATAAGATTTTATATTATATAATAAAGGTTTTTTATATTATTATATAAACTATTTTTAAAATATATTTTAATAGATTATTATTATAAATTCTAATTGAATAAACTATTAAAATTATCTATTTTTAGATTATAATATTATTATTTTATTATAAAATTTTATTTTTAATTTGATAAATTTATTCTAATAAATACTAACTTAATAATCTAAAAATTAATCTAATTATATTATTACTAAATTATTTTAAATATTAACTAATTTAAGACTTTAAACTTAATCTAAATATATTAATATTTATTAAAATTATTAAAGTAATATTAATTTTATTATAATAATAGTTTTTTATTATTAATATTACTAATGTTAAAAAAAGACTTTTTAAAAATATATTTTTTTATTTTTTATTCTTTTTTTATATATACTAACAGCAGCAGCTATTCTGATAATATTAATATTATAATAATAATTTATAATAAAAATTAAATTATATTAATTAATTAAAAAAATATTTATATAATTTATTTTAAAGAACTAAATAATATAGAATTTATTTTAGTTTTTATTAAAAAAAATCTAATACATTTATTTATAAAAAAATTATTTTTTGAATAATATTAACTCTGGTTATTTTAAATCTAAATTAATAATAATTTTTATTAATAATTAAATAATTATATAAATTTATACTAAGTCCTGGTACTAATTAAAAGAAATAATTATTAAATAAATAGTTAATCAGCTTAATTATATATAAAAAACTAGTTAGTAAATATATTTTTAATAATTTTGGAATTATAAAAATATATTAAATAATAAGTTAATAAATTAATATATTAAAATAATAGCTGCTTAAACTATTAATTAATTAATATTTTTTATATTAATTTTCATTGTATATTAAAAACTTAAAAATCTAGTTAACTAATAATAAAAAACTAATTAAACTAATAATTTATATAATTTTTATATTTATATAACTTTTATTAATATAATAAAAAATAAGTATATTCTTAGTTTATATATAGATCTTTATTAAATTTAATTTGTATACTAGTTTAAATATTAACTAATAAAATTATTCTAAATATTTATTTGAAAATTATTAATGCTATTAAATTAATTATATATTTTTATAAATAAAAATTTTAATTAATTAAATATATTTTTATTAAATATCTAAGATATAATTTTTTTATTAAAATATTTTTTAAACTAAAAAAAAACTTATTAACTTTTAGTATCTCTTTAAAAAAAATAATAAAATAAATAATTTTTATTTTATATTATATATAAGATTTTTAGACTAGTTTTAAAATCTAATTAATATTATGTTTAAGACTATTAATATTATATTTATTAAAATACAATTTTTTTATATATTAAAAATTATTGATTACTAGTTAGTTTATATATAAACCAGCTATTGATCTAGCTAGCTAATAACTAACTAGTTTTTTTAAAAAAATAATAAGTTTTTATTTATTATATTAAAATTATAATATTTAGAGGTTTTCAGACCAACCGGTAAAAAAGATTAATAATAGATTTAAATTCTAAATTATATAGTAAATTTTTAGTTCGATTTGTATTATTAGATTTTTACTAATAATTCCCGATAATAATACTCTTCGAATATATCTATAATAAAATAATAATCTATTTTTATATAAAAACCGGTATTTAAAGATTATTCAGAAACAGATTTAAAATATTCTTATAAAAATAAATAATATTATAATAATAATATAAATTTGAATAATAGAATATTTATACTTCGAAAATATTAATTTTTATACTACAGTTCCGGATAATATTAAAAGGGAACCGCTACCGCCACACCACATCCGCTACCGCCACACCGGCCAGGCTAGTGCCACACCTTTTTTCTGCCACCGCCTTTTATACAAGAAAAAAGCATTAAATTTTTATATTTATGTTTTAATATATTTTTTATTATATATTTTATTATATTTTTTTATATTATTTCTTATATATTCTTTTATATATTTTTATTTTAGATATATTAGACTGAAGTCTATTTTAGTAATTTAAAAATATCTTAATTTATTAAAAAATAGAATAGAATATAATTATTTATTTATTATATAGAAATTCTTATATTTCTTATTTTATTTAATAATCTAACTGTTTTTATATTTTTATAAGAATTGGTTCTTTATAAAAATTCTAAATTTTAATAATAATTTCAATAATTTAATAATAAGTTTGAAAAGTTTTAGAATACTAATAAAAATAAAAATAAATTTTTAAATACTAATATTAGATTTTGAAATATTTTAATAATATTTTTAATAAATAGAAATCTAGTATAATATGAATAAAAAATTATAATCAAAAAAATTAAAAAAATTAAAAAAATTAAAAAAAATTATAAATATAGAAAATATAAAAGATATAATAGATATAATAAACATATTAATAATTATTAAAAAATATTAATGTAAAAAATATTCATATTAGTCTTAATTAATAAAATAATAATTATAAAAAGTTTTTTTATATTAAAAAATTAATTTAATACATTTTTAATAAATAAATGTAATAATATAATAATAATATCAGAAACTATTAAATATAATAAAAATATTAGTTAAAAGAAATAAAAATAATCAGAATTATTTTTTTAATTTTAAAATTAATTATTAAATTTTTTACATAATATTTTAAAAATATATAATATATTAAAAAAATAAGTAATATAATAATATAAATATTTAGACTATAAAACTAATAAGTTAATATTAATCTAAAAATAAATTATTTTAATAATAGATATAAACTATTATGATAAAAAATATTATATTATATTTAATCTTAATCTTAATTTTTTTAATAAATTTAAATTTTTAGTTTATATTTTAATAATATTAATATAAGATAAATATATAAGAATATTAATTTAAAATTATAACTAAAATTTTTAAAATAAAGATCCTATAAATTTAATTAATTTATAATTATAATAAAGCTTTTATTAATAATATCTTTAAAATAATTAATATTAAATTTATTATTAAAAGAATTAATAAATTATAATATTATTTTAATATATTAGAAAGTAAATATTATAATAAATATATAATAAATATAAATAAATTTCTTTCCTCTTTTGGAAGGCGGTGGCAGAAAAAAGGTGTGGCACTAGCCTGGCCGGTGTGGCGGTAGCGGATGTGGTGTGGCGGTAGCGGTTCCCTATTAAAAAACTAATTTATAATATTTAATATTAATTACTCTTTTTTAAAAAGAAATTATATATTAATTATAAATTATTAATATATTATTCTAGTTTATAGTATTTTTTTAGCTGGTTTTTACTATTCTAATCTAAAAAAGAATTAGAAATAAAATTATAAAAACTAATATAAAACAGCTTAATAAAGCTAATATTTTATATATTAATTAGTTTTAAAAAAAAGTATAAAATAAAAACTAAATTTTTTCTAATAATTATTATTTTAAATTTATATATAGTTAACCGATTTATTTATAGCCGGCTATATTTATAAAAATAAATATTAAATATAAAGCAGTTTGATTTTTAATATTATATTATTTAATACAGCTAATATTATTCTTTTAAATATATCTAATATTACTATAATATTTTTATATATTATTTTTTTTATATAAAGAATTATAATTTATATTAATATTAGATTTATAATAGTTTAAGTATTTCTTAATATTATTTTTATTAAAAAAACTATTCAGCCATCTACTAAATTTATTTAAAATAAATAAAAAAAAAGATTAAAATAATATATTATTATAAAACCTGGTTTTTTTTAAGTTAGATACTAATAATACAGCTATTATTAATATACTATAATATCTAATCAATAGTAAGTTAGATATAAAAAAATCTAAACTAATATTATTAAATATATTATTAATTATATTTTAGAAAATATATAAATTCTAATTAATATATTTAGCTATAATATACTAATATAAAAAGTTTATATTATAATTTTTAGATTTAATTATTTTATTTATTATTTAATTATTTTTAGTTTATTTTATAATATTATATTTAATATATTTATTAGTATTAGTATTTATAATTTTTATTTTATTTAAAAAAAATATTTATATAGTTATTTAAAAAAACTATTATAACAAATATAATATTTAATATAATAATCTTGTTTTTATAATAATTTTATTAATATTTTTACTACTATTTTTATCTACTAATATATAAAAATTTTTATTATCTACTAAAAATTTAACTAACTAATTTATTATACTAATATTAATATTTTTACTACTAATTGTAATTTTTTAAAAATATTTATAAATTTATTAATCTAAATCTACTGTCTAAAAAATCTGCTATAAAAGCTATTTATTAAAATATTAATAATTATTAATTAATATTCTAATAATAAAAAAAGTTTAATTAGTAGTATTAAAAAAATATCTAATTATTATTATAATATTTTTATAATATTACTAATTTTAATATTATTATTACTGTCGGTACTCCGATTATTAAAAATTAAAAAACTAAATATAAATATAATAAAATTTTAAAAAATAATATTAAAAATATTTATAACTAAAATATACTAAAATAACTATAATTAATAAAGTAGTTAGATATAATAATAAACTTACTAAAAATAATATCTAATTCTAATAATAGTAATTCTTTTATTTTTTAATTTAATTAAAAATATATTTCTAAAATTATTTTTTAATAGTTTTTTTTATTAAAACAGCTATATACTTCGGATTTTTTAATATAATATATATTAATTTATTAATCTGTCTATAATAGTTTTATTAAAAAATATTTATATATAAAATTATAATATAATTATTTTATAAAAATTATAAATCTTAATATATATTAATACTATCTACTATTCTTTTAAAATAACAAAAAACTATATATTAGTTTAGCCGATTTCTTTATAGCTATTATACCCGGAAGTATATATTTTTATTTAGAAAAACTTTTAATAAATTCTTATTTCTTATAATAAATATATTATATTAATATATATTTATTTAACTCCAGCTAAAGAAAAAATACTACTAATATTAATAATATATAATATTTATAATTTTTTAAAAATATAAAATAGTTCTAAAATAATAGGTTTTACTAAAATAATAGTAGTTATAGAAAGAATCTAAGCTAAAAAAATCTAATATCTAATAATTAATAGTTTTAATATTTATAATTTTTTATAATTTTTTATAAATAAAAAACTATCTAATATTAAATCTATAATTTAATACTAAATATATACAATAACTAAAAACTTTGATTATAAAACTAGTTTAAATTAACAGCTAGTTAATTAATTAACTAGTTAACTAGCTAGTTAATTTATTAATTAATTAATCTAAATCTATTATATTATAATACTTCGAGCATCTGTAAGCTTTATAATAATAAATCTAAATTATTAAGTTTTTAAAAAATACTAAAAGAATACTAAAAAAATATTATAATATTATTCTTATTCTTTATTTTATTTTCTAAAAATACTAAAAATAAATTTATTATATAAAAATAATAAACTATCTTTAAGATATCTCTAATTATCTACTTATTGAGATTAAATTTAATATATAACCATAATAGAAATATTTATACTTTTAATATAATTAAAAAATTATTAATATTATTAAATTTATTATTATAATTATTTTTTTTATATTTAATAGATAATATTTTATACTAACTATTATTATTAATAATTTGATTAATAAACTAGTAAATTAAATTATTAAAAATATTAAAATATTTATCTTTTAGCTATAAATTATTTTATATTTTAAAACCGGTTATAATCTAATATACGACTGTCTATAAAAAACTATATAAATATAAAAATAAAAAATTATTAATTTTTAATAAACTTATTACTATATTTCAAAATTTAAATAAGAAATATCGATATACAGCCTAAATAATAAAAAAACAAATTATCTAATTCTATTATAAAGCTTATTAAAACTAAGTAAAAAAACTTAATAATAATCTTTATAAAATATAAAACTTAATAAAATAAAATAAGAATTATTTTTTACATCTAAAATATATATCTTCTATAAAGAAAAATAATATAGTATATTATTTTTTAAAAATTAAAATTAAAATATTATTTAATAATTTTTTTTAGTATTTTTTTAGTAGATCTTACCGATATTATTAGTTATATTTATTTAAAAAAAACAGAATAATTTTTATTACTATTATTAAAATTATAAAAACTATTTACCGGCCGGTATTTAATAAAGTTTTTAGATCTAATAATATTTTTAACTAAATACTATAAATAATTATTATTACTGAAACTTCTAAACTAATTCTTTTATTAATAGAATTATTTAACTATTATATAAAGTAAAACTATTATTTTTAATATTTTTAAAAATTAACTACTATTACGTTTTGTAAGCTTAGTAAAAAAAACTATAAAATATTTAAAATATACCAGCTAATTATTTTGTTTAATATTTTTAAAAAAAACTTTAAAAAGTATAATTATTATTTAACTAAATTATTTAATAAAAATCTATTTATTATTTTTAAAAAATTATTTCAGCAGCTGTTGCAGCCGAGATATTAAAATAATATTTTATATAATAATTAAAATTATTATTATAATCTTTAAAAAAATTATATTAATTTTATATTTAAATATTTTTAATATTTTTAATAATATTAGTTATTTAAAACTGCTATATAATCTCTATAAATACTATATTCTAAAAATAATTATTTATTAGATTAAAGTTTTTTTAATATTATATTACTTTAGTAATATCTAAATATATCTATCTTTAAAAATAAATTAATATAAATATTTTTTAAAACTTACTTTTATCTCTAATTCTTTATATTTTTTATAATATAGATCTTATAATAAATAAGTTTATAAAGAATATCAGCTATATTAATAATATTACAATTATTATAATTAAAAATAATAAAAAAAACTATATTATATTAAATTAAAAATTTTAGTAGATCTGCAAGATATAATCTACTATATATATATTAGTATTTATATTTATAAAATTTTATTTTATTTATCATTATTATTTAAAATAATTAGAAATAATTAGAAAAACTCTTAAACCTGCTGTTAAACCAGCTATAGAATTTATTATATTAGTTATTTTAAGTTTAAAAAGCAGCTAATATAGTAATATAAATTTTATTACAACCGGCTTTGATAAAAAATAATTTCTAGATTTATTAATTAAATTCATAACTGAATATTAATTAGTTAAACTTTTATTAAAGCCTAAAACATTTATTATACTAGATTTTAAGAAAAATAGACTTATTAAAAAAATATTAAATCTAATTTTTTAAAATATTATTTAATAAATATTTTATATTTAATATTTATCTTTGATATATAAAGACCTGTGCCTTAAAAATTCTATAAATTATTAAAATCGTAAAAAAATCTAACTAAAAATTTATTTTTATTAAATAATATTTTTTTATATTAGTTATATTATTTTTATTATAATATATATTATATTAGTTTAATATACTTTCCAGATTTATAATTATATTAAATAATATAACTAATAAATCTATACATTTAATAAAATCTAATATTATATAAATAAAATTATATTTAAAGACTTTTATTTAATAAATATTAGTATTTTTAATATTAAATTCTAGTTATTATTTATTTGAAAATATTTGTACTAAATTTGGGTATAAATTCTTCTCCGGCTGGCTATTTTTTTATTATATATTTATCTTACTAATTAATAAATATTTTATTATAATCTAGTTTTCTAATTATCTTGAAAATCTATAGAAAAAATTTAAAACTTAATATTGATATTAAATTTATTATAATAAAATAAAGACTTTTTTTTATAGCTTCTCTACAATAATACCCTTTAAAAATAGTAATTAATATTATTAAAAAAAAGCTTTTATAATCTATTTTATTTATATAATTATAGTTCTAATTGATATAAAAATCTATATTAATAAATTCAGACTATTAGTTAGTAATAATTTAATAAAATAAATTAGTATTATTATAATAGTTTTTATTTTTTAGTAGTTTTTATAATTTATATAAAAATAGAGTAGAAGTATATAATACTAATAATAAAATTAACTAATATTATTTTTATATTTTAAATAATAAAAAATAATCTAATTTTCTAAAATTCTATAACAATATATACCGATAATTAAAATATTTTTTAAGTATTAAAAAATCTAAGACTTATTTTAAAATAATATCTAATAAAAAAAATTATTAATTTAATTAATTAAAAATACTAATTTAATATTAATACAAATATTAATATTTTTAAAACTAAAAATATTATTTTGTTTTAAATATTCGTCTATATAAATATTCTAAAAAATAAATATACTAATAAAATAGCTAAATAATATTAACTGTTTTATTATCTTAGTCTTTTATCTTATTTTTTTCTTATATACTTCCGTGTTATTTTTTTTATCTTTTATTTTATATACTTAATATACTGTATTTTATATATAGAAAAAGAATCAATAACTTTATACTATTATATTATCTTAAGATTTTTATATTTTAAAAATTTTAAGCTTAATATATTAATAATAAATTAGTAGTATATCTAGTATAATTCTAGGTTTTTTTGGATATATTTTTTTAAAATATTAGAAATTATTTTTTTAAATATTAATATTCTTTTTTTTTCTACCGAGCTTATATCTTACTTTAATAATATAAAAGTCAAAAATCTAACTATTTTTTTTAATTATTAAATCTATATATTTATTTATATTTCTGTTTTATAATATTACTATTTTTTTATATAGAAGAATATAAATATAAAAATATTATAATATATAAAATTTAAATACTAAATTATAATATATTATAATATATTAAGTAGTTGCTATATCCAGCAGGTAGATAAAAATATAATATATTATATAATTTATATTATTAGAACTTTAAGATCATTTTAATTAATAAATATAATCTTTTATCTATTAGACTAGAATATTAATTATCTAATATTTAATAAAATTATTTAAAAATTTAAATATTTTATAGAATTCTTTTTATAAAAATAGTAAATATATCTTAGCTAGTTAAACAGTTAGTATTTAATATTAATCTAAATAAATTACTTATTTATATAAAATCTAGATTAACTAGTATTATATTATTAGAGTCTTTAAAAAGTACAGCTATAGATTTTTTTATATTAAAATTTTAAATATTAAAAAATTTAATATTCTTTTTTTCTACAGATTCTTTATAAAAGAATTTTAATAAGATATTAAGATATTTAGTTTTATAAATACTAAAACTAATAGTAAAAATATTTATATTATTTATATAAATTTTATATATTTTTACTAAGCTTAAGCTATTATATTTTTATAAGATTTTTTTCTTTTTTATTTAATTATTTATAGTTATAGTTTTTTTCTCTATAATTCTTTTTTATATTTTTGAACTACTTTTAAACTAAAAACTTTTATAAAAAGCCTACTATTTTTTTTATTTAATAAATATTTATTTTTTATATACTTAGACAGCAATAAGTAGTTTAAAAAATTTTTTCTTTTTTTTACTTTTTATTAGATTTTTTAACTTACTTTTTTTTATTCTATTATTACTTAATTTTTTTATATTTTTTAATCTAACTATATCTATAAATATTTTTATAAAAATAAAATCTTAAAATACCGATATAGAAATTGCTGATATAAAAAATACTAATATAATTATTATTAAAATATTAAAAATAAAACTTTTTAAAATATAAAAAAATAGTCTAATAAAAAATAAATAAAATAATATAACTTAGTCTTAAGCTTAATTACAGCTTACTAATATTATAATAAAGCTAAAAAATATAAACTAATATCTTTAGATATTTAAATAAAAATATAATTAATATAATTAAAAAAGGTATATAAAATATAAAAAATAGAATTAAAATAAAAATAAAAAAAATAAAAAAGAATAATTAGTATAATATACTTAGATCTTAAAGTTTAATAATATCGGTTATTTTTTTTAATATGAAAATAGACTAGTACTTTAAATGATAAAAATATATTATATATTTTAAAAATATTAATCTTTTTATCGACTATATTAAAGATATAATTTATATATAATAGAAATCTACGGTATAAATAAGTATTATTAGTTATTTTGAAAAGCAGCTTTTAATTAACATCTTATATTTAGTAAATATAAAAAAAATATATATATATATATATATTTTTAAAAAATAAAATATTTAAAAGTCTTTATATTAGATTTAAATCTAATATTATCTAAGTATTTACTTGTCTGTAAGCTACTATAAATTATAAATAAATTAATATATATCAAAATAAATCTATTTAAATATTTATCTAAAATATTATATATAATTATAAGATCTTTTATATTAATAATATATATAATTAGTTAATATTAATATAAATATATTTTTATTCTAATCTTACAGCCGGTATTAATTTATCTATATAAACTACTATAATAATTAAATTTCTTAGCTGTCTTAGTAATAAGAAATCTTTTTAGTAAAAATAATTAGATAATAAATAGAAGATTTAATAAAGATATTAATACAACAGAAACAATTATAATAATAATAATTATTATAATAATAATTAATAAAAAGAATAATATTTTAATAATATATATTAAAATTATTTTAATAATATTTACTAAAATAGAAATAAATATTAAAACTATTTAAAAAACTAATTTAAAAATAACTATAGTAATTATAATAATTATTTTTTTAAAAACCTTTATATATTTTAGTATAATTACAATTAATATAGTAATAATTTTAATTCTAAAAAGCCTTAGCTTATTAATATAAATATACATATTAATAATTAGAATAACAAATATTTTTTTAAAATAAATAAAATATATAAAATAAAAATAATCTATAAATACAGGCGCAGCAGCATTTTTATATTCTAAATAACTATTTTTAGCTAATTATTTTTAAACTAAAATAAAAACTAAAAATATTAATATAAAAAATAATAAATAATCTTAAAATTATATAAATAGACTTTAGTAGATATATTAGATTTTTATTTAAAATAATAATTAATTTTAATTACAGCTATATACTATTCTAACTAATTCTATTTCATTTAATAAATTGAATAATATATATTATAACTATAATAAAAAATATAATTATTATAAAAACCAGACTAATATCTATTATAATAATTATTATAATAAATTATATAAAAAATAATACTATAATTATAAAAATAAAAATAATTATACATATTTTACTTTTCTGTTTTATAATAATAAACTTAATAAATTTATAGCAACTTACAACTATTATTATACTATTTTTATATTTTATAATAAACTGTATTAATATATTTTATATATAGTAACAAGAAATACAGAAGCAAAAAATCTTTTAAAAACTTTAATATTAATAATATTAAATAAAACTATAATTATAAAGTTATAATAAAGTGCTTATTTAATGGTAAGAAATAAAAAAATATAAAATTTTAATATGTCAGATTAGAAAAATATAAATACTAATATAATAAAGTCTAAAAATATATTATTAAAGTCTTTTAAAAATAGTTATATAAAAAATACTTTATTAAAAGACTTTTTCTCTATATCTTGAATTATTATACTATCTATGAGAAAAAATATTATACTAGAATATATTAAGTTTTCTAATAATATATTTATTTTTATAAAATATAAGAAAAATATTAATATTAACATACTTTATATATAACAAGCAGTAATTATAATAATAGATTTTAATAAAAAACCTAATTCTTAATTTATATATTTTAATATAAAATATAGCTCGACTCTTATTAGTAAAGTATTTATTTTAAGTATAAAAAATATTAAATTTTATTTTATTAATAAAAATATTTATACTATAAATATTAAATCTAAGTATACTATTATTAAATATATTATTCTTTAAATATACTTTCTAAAAATAATAGTAGAATGAAAAAATATTAGTTTTTTAATTAAACTATCTAATATTAAATATCCATATAACTATATTACTATAAAAATATTTATTATAAATAATTCTAAGTTTAAAACTAATATATTTATAAATATTAATATAATCGGCCGCGAAGATATTCTACTTAACTATTATTATTAAAAAATATATGTAGAAGACTGTAAAAATATACTAATTAATATTAAAATATTAATTAAAAAATAAATAAATATATTAATTTATTTAATTAAATATATAATAATATTAGTATGTAATATAATATATATATTTATCTATACTAAAATAGAACTATTATAAAATATAGATTATATATTTAAATCTTTATTATAAAAAGATCTTATAGTTTATATATATTTAGTTAATTTAGATTTTATTTTTATATAAGCTATAAATTAAATCTTATATAATATAATAATAGCTAGATATACTAGATTAGAAGTAGTCTTAGATAATAAGTATATTATTATATACTAAATAAAAAATTATATAATAGAACTAGCTTATTATTTAAATAAATATAATCTAAAATAGTTACTATATTATATAAATAAATTAAAATATATTAATTTAATTAATCTTAATAAATATTAATAATAATATTTTATTTATTTTTTACTAAAAGATATATACTAAACTTATATTTAAAACTAGTTAGTATATACTACTAGTTTTAAATATAATAATAATAATAAAAAAAATATAATTATAAGAAGACTAACTCTTTCTAAATAAAAAAAATAAAAATATTAGAAGAATTATAATAATAGTAACAAAAATATTTAAAAATACTACTAATATTAAAATAGCAGATATAAAAATAATAAAACTAATAATAAAAAAATTTAGAATATAAATATAAAAAATTAATTAAAAATTATAAATTTTTATATTTAGTTTTGAAGAATATTACTATACTGCCGACAGGCTAAATTATCTATAATAAAAATTCTAAAATTAATAGCCATTTTATAAAAAAATTAATAAATATAATATATAAATTAAGGTAAATAAATCTAATATTAAAATAATAAATATATCCAAAAATTAATAACTAAAAATATTATTAAAAAAGAATACTAAGCTGTTTAAACCACATATATATTATATTAATAAACAGAATTAGAAAGTAATTAATAAAATATTTAATTTTTTATATACTTAAAATATCTTTTACTAAAAGCTATATTCTAACTATATATCCTTTCTTTATAGTTTAAAAAGTAATAATTAATCTAATTATGAATATAAAAATAATAAAAAATATATAGTAATAGATTTATAAAAAATAAAGAAAAAAGTATTCATTATAAAATAATATTATTTAGCTGGTAGTCAGATATATTTATATTATAATAATTAATATTTATAAATATTTTTATTAGTAGCTTATTAAATATATATACTATAACTATTTTATAGTTATAATATATTAAGACTAGAAACTCTTTTATATTATAATTATAAGATTTATCAATTTAGTTTTATATATTTAAAAATAAATAAATCTTAATCTTAAAGAATTTCGAATATTTTATAAAGTATATATTAATAATCTAATAATTATATTAATTAGTTTTAATATATATTTTAAATATTTATATTAAGTATTTAAATATTTTAAGATAATAAATTTTAAATTTATATTTATTAAAACTTTTATAGTCTTTTTTTTACATAGCTACTAGATTAATAAGTCGATAGTTTTAGTCTATTTATATTAAAAAAATCTAATAATAATATAATTCTTTTTATTTTTAGTATACTATCAGCTTTAAAATACTATCTTAAAATTATAAATTATTTAAAATATAGAATACTATAATATATTATATATATACAGCTATTTTAAGATAGAAAAATATTTCTTTTTAAAAGCTTATTAAATTAAAAAAATTAAAACTAAAAAATATACTTTAATAATACTATATAAATACTAATATCCAAGAAGTTTACTATATTTAATAATTTATAAATAGAATTTAATAAAACTAAAATATTAGTATATTTTTAGTCTAAATATTAATTATATATTAATCTAGATATTTTATATTAAAAATATAGTATTATTTTATAGTATATTAATTAAAATAAGTTATATAAACTATTAAAATTATTTTTATATATCTAAATATAATTAGTTTTATTTTTTAGTAGATTTCTTATAGTTTATAAATATAACTACTAGCTAATAAAACTTAAAATATTTTATTTTATATGAATAATTTATAAAGTGTATTATTATTTTAAAGCTGTATATATATTAATAGTTGTATATATAAACTATACAAGTATTATAAAACTTATTTAAAAAATAATATTTAATATAATAATTTTAAAATATCTAAATTTTTATTTTATTTATATATTGTAATTTATATAAAAAAATTATTTATAAATATATTATAAATTAGAAAAAATAAATAATCTTATAGATATACTATTCTATCTTTTAGTTAAAAATTTATTATATATATTCTTTAATTTTAATAATTTTTTTAAAACAGATTTAGTAATAATATAAAAAAATATTATATTATTTTTTTAAATATTTACTAACTAATATATTATTATAAAGTAGTAGAATATAGTATCTTATTAATTTTATTATTAAACAGTTTTAAAAAATATATTTATATAATTTATTTAAAAAATATTAGAGTATTCTATATTATTTAAATACTATAGAATAATTCTAAAACAGTTTTTTTATATATATATAAAAATAGTTTTTTTTATATATTGAAAAATATTATAGTTTTTTTTATTAATAGTAATTTAGTCTAATTATATTAAAAATCTTAGTTATATATATTCTACTATTTTATAAAAGATTTCTTTTATTTTACATATAATAAATATAAATATTAGAGTCTTAATAAATATCTTATTATATTAAAAAATCTTATATTATATTAAAATTATACTATATTTGATAAATATATATATTATTATTTTAAATATTTATATAATTATATATAAAAATATAAATCTTTTAACATTTTTTAACTAATTATTTTTTTAGTTATTCTATTTTATATAATAATAATTAATTTTATTATTAGTCTATCAGCTGTTAAATATTTATTGGTATATAATATTAAAAATACTAAAAATATAAATATTGTAAATAAATTTAATTAGCTTATAGTTTTTATTAATAAGTTTATAAAATAAATAGATTTAATATCTAAATATATATAATAGTTTATATCTTTTTAAAAATACTAGTTAATATTATATTTTTAAAAATATAATTAAAGCTTATTTTATGTTTTTATATTTAACTATAATATCTGAATTTTTAGTAGTTTTAAGTTTAAAATATTTAAAACGCTAAATATAAAATAATATTATTTTACTATATATTATCTACAGATAGATAAATAGATAGAAAAAATAAATTAAATAGTTAAAATTATATTTTATTATATATATATATAAAATTATTAAGTCTACTAAATATAATTTTTATTTTAAATTATTACTTAAATTAATAGTTTTATTAATATAACTATAAAAATAAGTTTATATAGTTTTATATATAGTATATCTTTAAATAATTTATAAATTTAAATCAAATATTTATTTATTAAATAATATTTTAAGCTATACTTAAATACTAAAAAAGTATATAAATTTATAGCTATATACATAAAATATATTTATAATAGAAATTATTAGTTTATAAAATTTAATATTAGAAATAAAATTTATTTTAGATTTTATAAAAATTATAGCCTTCTAATTAATAAAATAAAAATTATTAAAAATAAACTTAGTTATTGATATACTAGTCTACTTTATATTCTAAAATAAGTTAGAATATTTATTTATTATTTAAATACTTTATTAAATTAATAAATATATCTAGTAATACTAATAGTACAGCTAGAACTAATATTTAAAACTAAAAATCTATATAACTAATAATATATTTAGCTGTTTATAATATAAGAAGACAAAAACAAAAAGATAAAAAATAAATATAAAATTAAATATATTTTTATAAATAAACTAGTATATAGTCGACTAAAAAGAAATAGTTTTAAAATAATTAAATATCTTATTTAATTTATAAAATATAGTTCTAAAAGAAATAAATAAATAAGTAAAAAAAATATTAATATAGCAGATTTAATTAAAGAGTTTAAAATAAACTATATCTAATATTCTAATTATCTTTTTATTTACTAATATTTTCTTTCTTTCTATTAGATTCTATATTCTTCTACTATATCTTTTTTCTTCTTTAGTATACTCTTATCCTCTTTAATAAATTCTATACCCTTTTATCATATTCTTATTCTGTATACTTTTTTCTACTATATTCTTATTTTCCAAGCTTTATAATATATATTTTTATTATCTTTTTATTAAAATATCCTTAAATATTATTTAATATACTAGAATTCTTATTTATTTCTAAGATTATTATATTTCTTAATATTATATTTTTAGTACTATAAAAATAATATATTAAAGTAAATAAAAAGAATATCTATATTAGAACTTAGAAATTTAATAATAAGAATCCAGTTATATTTATTTTTAAGAAAATAAAAAATAATAAAATAAAATAAATAAAATATAATTAAGCTGTTTAAACTTAAAAATCTTTAATAATAGAATACTAGAATCTAATTATTAAAAAATAGTTATTTTATAATATATATTTATTACACTAGTTTACTTATATAATATTTAAACTTTTATTAGCAGCCGAATAAACTAAATATAATATAGATTTTATCTATAAAGACCTGCTTTAAATAGAAAAAATATTAGTAAATAAAACTATAATTATTTATATTTATAGATTTTAGTAGTATTTAATAATATATAAAAAATATATTTTTTATAATAAAACCGGCTGTTTTTAATAATTATAGCTTTTACTAAAATAGTAAGATATAAAGATTAACAGTCTTTTTAAAAATAGTATATAGATTAGATATTATTTTATAAAATCTAAGAATATTTAGAATATTTAAAATAAAATATAAATATATATTTTTATAACAGGCTATAATACTATTAATCAGAACAGCTAAAAAAAACTAAACTAAATAAATTAAAATAAAATAAATATCTAATATTTTATAATAATAACCTTATTATAATTTCTATTTATAATAAGAATAATAAAAAAATAGTTTTTTTAATTTTTTTAAATTAGATTTTTTTTAAGCTGTCGGTCGGTATACTAAATAATAATATTTATAAAAATAAAAATAATTAATTATATAATATCCGACTAAATATAAATTCTAATAATAAAAAAGAAAATCTTATTTTATTTATTTTTAAATTATTTTCGGCTAATTATATTCTATATTTTTCTAATATAAATATAAACTAAGTTAATCAGATTATTAATATAAATATAATATTAGTAAAAACTACTAGTAATAATAAAATATTAATAAAAACTATAGTTAGTATATTTAAAATATATTTATCTAAGATTAGAACCAAAATCTAATAAATTTTTAAAATAATTATATAATAATTCTAAATATTTATATACGCGAGTTTAGATGCATCTAAAATATCTAAAATAAATATTAGACTTAGATTATTTAAAAAAAACAGAATCTAAATAAAAGTATTTAATATATTTATATATATAAGCTTAAATATATCTAAAATATCTAAAACTATTATATTTAAAATATCTAATAAAACAGATATTAAATTTAAATTATTTAAAAATAAATTTTAACTTTATAAAATAGATATTAGACTTAGTTTATTTAAGCTAGGGAATCTATAAACTATTAAAATAAGATTTATACTTTAATTTATAAAAGAAAAATATTAATATTTTTTTAGATTTAAATAAATATATAAAGCTTCTTTAATAAAAAGCTGATAAGATTATATTTTAAAAAAATATTAGATATTAGAATTTAAATAATAAAACTTAGAACAAAATTAATAAATTTTAGAATTTAGATAAATTTATAATAAAAGGATATATTATATTAATATATAGATTATAAACTAGTCGGAACCAAAACCGCCTCTACTATTATATTAATTAAAAATAATCGAATATAAAAATAATTAACTAAATTCTTAATAAAGATTAAAAAAATAAAAAATATTAAAGTATTATTTTTATAAAAAAATAATATTCTTTTATTTTAAACCCAACTGTAGTAATTATAATATTAGACTAAATAAATAAAATAGCTATAAGTTATTAAATAGTATTTTAAAAGTTTATTTTATTCATTAACCTTTTTAAAAATATTATTAAAAATATTATAAACAGAAAAAAAGAGGAGTTTAAAGTATAAAATATTATTATAAATGAAAAAAAAATTTAAAGTATAAAATAAAAATAAATATTTAAAGATTTAGATAGTAATACTTTTTTTAATAACAGTAACGCCGATTTATACTATTTTAATAAAAATATAAAATAAAATAATAAGACTGTTACTAAAATAAAAAAACTACTTATTAATTATTTTATTATTTTAGTTTTTTATTTTATTTTTTTTATATATATCCTATGTTATTTATTTTATGTTTTATTTTATATATTTAATATGCTGTACTTTATATATAAAAAAGAATTAATAACTTTATATTATTATATTATCTTAATATCTTTATGTCTTAAGAGCTTCGAGCCCAGTGTATCAACAATAAATAAACTATAAAATAGAAAGAAAACCAGTCCTTATAGTCTATTATTATAAATCTAAAATAAAATAGAAATAATTCTAAAGTTATTTTTAAAAACTTAGATTAAAATAATTAATAAATAGACTTAGTAAATAAACTAATAATTAATAATATATAATAATTTTTTTTAATAATAGATATTAAAGCTAAAAAAGACTAAAAATCTTTAGTAATATAATAAACTAAATTATTTTTAAAAAATAGTTTTATTTTAAGCTTATATAAATAAAATAGGCTTTAATAATTTTTTTATTTTTATTAAATAAATAGACAACCTGGGCTGTTTTTATAAGAAAATCTTAAGAACTATATATTATATTTTTTTACATTATTCTAATTATAAAAATTTTTAAAGAACTGGCGGAGATCTTAATTCTAGCTTTTTATAAATATTAATAAAAATACTTACCAAGCTATAATAAATAAAATACATAATTATATTTTTTTTAATAGTTAATCAGTTATTTTATTTATTATTAATAATATTAATAATAATATTAATAATAATATTAATACCGGAGGTAGGCTTTAAAGTAGGACTTTTTAGTAAAATAAATATATTATAATTTTTAAAAACTTAGTATACTTTAAAAAATATTTTAATAGTATTTATTAATTATTAATATCTTACTAATTATTCTACTAGGTAACTATTTAGTCTAATAACTAGTAATATCTACTAGTTTATAGTAAAACTAGTAGACTAACTAGTAATTTCTAGTGATCAGCTGGTTAATAAAACCAGAGACTAGAGTATTAATACTTTTTATATCGGTTTAAAATAATAGCAATCAATAAAAATAAAAAAACTAGTTAGCCGGAAAGACTATAAACTGGCAAAAAATACTATATATAATTAATCTAATATGAACTCCCAGGCTCGCTAATAGAGTATAATAAATAAAGATAGATAGAAAAAAAATTAATTAATAGCTTTAAATAAATATTACCTATAGAACTAAAAGACTAATTAAAATTAAAAAAACTAGTTAGTAGTATTAAATAATATTATTTATAAAAAACCGCCTTACCGCATAAAGTAACCTATATATATATAAATTAGAACTAGAAAAGCTAGCTGGTATATAAAAAACTAATTAATATAACTAAAACTACTAACTGGTTTAAATAAGAAAATTCTATCTATATATAGTTTACTAATATTTTTAGCCACTCAGATATAGTCCTATACAGGGCCGCACCTGAGTATAATAGATATAATCAATCAATTAATCAATCAACCAATCAATTATAATAAATTATATTTATTAAATAAAAAGATTATTTATATAATATCATTTAATATAATAATATTATTTTTATTTTATAACTCTATAATTTATTCTAAGTTTTATATTTTTTTTAAATTAATAAAAATATTTATATATTTAATTAACTTATAGTCTAATCTTACAGCCGACCTATAAAATATAAATTTAATTATTTAAAATAAAATAGTTATATAATATTATTGCATTTTAAAAATTATTTATTAAATATTAAATAATATTTGATATTATTCTAATAAACTATTTAGTAATATTTTAGTTTTTTTTAGTAGTAATTTTATATAAATATTATTTATAATTAAAAAAAATATTATCTAGATATTACCACTATTTATTTAAAATATTTTTTTATAATAATTATTTTATATTCTATAACTTTGTAAGAATTATTATTTATAAAAAGAATTAAAAAATAAAATATATATTATTTAATTAGCTAATATATTATATAATTATAGTTTTTATAACTAAATTAGTTTATGTTTTAGTATATATTAAATTAAAAATATTAAAAAGTTTTATAAATATATATATTTTATAATTTGTTTTTATTATGGCCCGGATATCAGCTTTTTTATTAAATATATAATTTTTATAGTTTATAATATTTTTTAAGATAAATTTAATAATTATTATTTAAATAAACTGCTAGATTATATAACTAATATTTATACAGCTAATAAAATTTTAATAAATAATATTAATAATAATATTAAAAAATTTATATATAAGTTTTTATATATAGTTAATTTATTTAATCTATTTTTTTAATTTTATAATTAAAACCGGGTATATTTATTATCTATTTAAGAAATATATATATATATTAAATAGTTTATATAATAAAATATATTTATTAATATAAAATTTAAAATTATATTTAATTAAAATTATAGTTAATTAAAATTAAAATATTAATTAATAATTATATTAGTTTAATATAACTAATTTTATAAATTATTTTATATTTAAATAAAAATAAATTTTTTTTATTTTTATTTATAAATAGTTTCCGGTTTATTTTTACTTTATAGTAATAGTTAATTATATTTAGAACTAGTTTTTATAAATTATAACTATAAATCTATATTTTGTATTATTTCTTTATAAAAAAATATATATAATATTTTTTTATATAATAAATATTATTAAATTAGCTATTTTATATCAGCCGGATATAACTACTATTAATAATATTATATATAAAAAGATTTTTTAAAAATTCTATAATTAAATATATTATTAGTTATTAAAAAATTAAGTAAGCCTGCTGGCTAATTTATGAATAAATATATTATATTAGAAATTATTTTAATAGTTTATTTACTAAGATATTTATATATTAAGTAGCTAAAAAATAAAAATTTCAAATAATTATATAAATAGCTAATTTAAATATATAGTTTATTTAAAAACATAATAGTTTTAAAATCCGGCTTATAAATTATAAATTTATTCTTATTTTTATTTTTTTTTTTTTCTTTTTTTTTATTTTAGTTGATAATAGTATAAAATATAGCTATAAAATAGTAAATAATATTAGTTTAAACTTTAATAATAACTATAATAATATTAATATTAGGTTTTATAATTTAAAAAATAATTATTAATAAAAATGTTAAATTATTAAATTATTTTTTAGATAGAAAAACAGACTGTAGATAGAAAAATAATAATATAATAGCTAATAAAAAATTAAATTAGTAGATTTTTAAAAAACTTATAAATTATAAGAATTTTTTTATTATTATTATTATTATTATCATTATTATTATTATTATTATTATTATTATTATTATTATTATTATTTTTATTATTATTATCATTATTAATAATAATAATAAAAATTATAATAATAAAAATTATAATTTAAATTAACTATTAAATTTATTATTAAATTATAATTCTATTTATAATAATAGCAGCAGTAGTAATTTAAAAAATTAAAATAATAATTTATATAAAAATTATTTAAATAATTAAATAAAATAATATATTCTATTTATAATTTATAATTTTACTAATAATAAAAATAGAACTTCTAGTTATTTTTAATATTTATTAATATTATATTAAAAGTCTAAACTTACATAAATTTTTAGTTTAATAAATAATAAAAAATAAATTAAAAATCTTATTTATATTAGTAGATTATAAACTTATAAGTTATATTATAGTTGATAGTAAGTTTAGCTATTAGCTTAAAAATTATATATCTAACTAGATTATAATTAAGAATTAGAATTTAAAGCTATATAATAAAAAAATTAAAAAAATACTCAAAATTATTAATTTTAATATAATTATATTAATTTTAACTTACTAGTCTTAGTAGCGCGTAGGGCGGTAATAATAGTAATATTAATATTATTAAAAAAATAATATTATATATAAAAAATATAAATTTAAAAAAATAGCTGCGGTTATAAGTTATATTTATATATATCTATATATTTAAATTATTAGTTATCTATTATCTTTTTAATACTATAGTTTCAATTAGTTTAAAACTATTATAAAAATATATATTATTTTATATAGAAGTAATATCTAGTTAGTTATTATTTATATAATTTAATAGTATTAAACAGCTGCATAATACTAATTTAATATATAATAACTGTCACAGGCTAAAGCATAAATACTTAAATTATAATAAATCTATTAATTAATTCTTTCTTCTATTATCTAGATTTTACTATATAAATAACTGCTGTTATAATAAGCGGCAGTAATTATAAGTACAGCTGTAGTATATAGTAGTAAATATTAGTTTGAAAAAATTATTGTTATCTAACTATATTAAACTAACTACTAAAAAAATATAAAATATAAAAAATTATAAAAATAATTAAAAAATATAAAACCAAAAGTATAAAGCAGAACTAATATAATTAAAAAAATAAATATACAGTTAGTAAAACTAAAAAAATAAATATAAAGATATAAATATAATAAAACTATATATAATTTTATTTATTATTTTTTTTATTAATATTCTTTTTATTAATATTCTTTTTATTCAATTTTTTTATTAATATTTTTTTTATTTTTTTAATCTTATTAATATTATTTAAATCTGTATAGATTTAACCGAATATTTAAATCTCTAATATTACTATTATAGTATATAAAAGTAGATTAAATAAGACTTTATTAAATATTAGATTTTTTATTATATTTAGAATTATACTAGTTGGCTATTATCAAAACTTAAATTTTATAAAAACTTATTAAAATATATTTTATTTTTACTATTTATATAATATTATTTAATAAGAATATACTACTTTATATATTTTTTAAAAAAGATATTTACATTTAATAATTATATTTATTATTACAATTATTTAATTAATATTACTAAACAACTATTATAATATTAAATCTTATTAATATTAATATATATTTTATTAGTATAAATAAAATAATATATTTTATTAAAAATAAAAAAATTTAATATTATATAAAAAGATATCTTATTATTTATATATAATAAAATAATATTAATATTAAAATCTAATAAAATCTTATTAATAATAATTTTAATAAATTTAATTAAAAGTTTAATTATTTCTTTATAGTTTTATTTAAATTTAACCGGTATTAAAAATAGAATAAAAAATATATTATTATTTATTATAAAGTAATAAAAAAGCTTAAAAAAAGTTTAATTAAAATTTAAAATATTATTATAAAATTATAAAAATATTTATTATATTTATAAACTAGTTCTCTACTAGATGATATTAAAAATATAATATTCTAAAAATTATTATAAATTTAATTAATTTTTATAATTTTTTTATATTTTTTTTTAAAATAGTTATATTACTTAAAACTATCTTAGCTTAAAATCTTCTAAGTTTTTTATCTATTATATATTAGATTTTAGTTTTACTAATAAGAAGTCTATCTTTTTTATATTTCTTTTAAATATTAAGTTTATTTTATAAATTTATATTTGAATTTATTTAAATTAGTCTATAGCTAGATATGTAATATATTAAATATACGTTTAGTATTATTAAATACTAGTCTAATTATTATATTTATTATAGATTTATTTATATTTATATTAATTATATTATTTAAAAATATATTATAATTATAATAATTAATCTAATTTTTATATAAATAGTTAGAGTATTAGGTTTTCGATTTTATAGAATAACTATATTTACAGAATATATAAAAAGAACTAGTTATAATAAAATCTTTTAAATAAATAAATAAAATAAAAAAATAAATAATAAAATTAGAAAAATAGTAGAAAATATAAAAGTTAAAATAATAGTAAAAAAATAAATAAAAAAATAGAATAAGAATAGTAGGATTAGATAAATAATAAAAATGAAATAGTAAAATTATAGTATAATTAAAGAAAATAGAAAATAAAATAGTAGAAAAATAAATAGTAGATAAATAAGAATTAATAAAAGAGTTTTATATTAAATACTAATAGAAAATAAAAACAGTAGAAAAATAAATAATAAATAAATAAAAATTAATAAACAAGTTTTATATTAAATACTAGAATAAAAAATTAAAATAAAATTAAATAATAATATGTTTAGTTTATTTTTACTATTTTTATATTTACTTTCTAATATATTAAATATATATATTTAAAGTTCTTAATAAATTTTTTAATATTATTTAGTTTGTTAATATTATATTATCTATTATATATATTTTTATAATCTAAAAATTTAATTAGATATTAGATTTTAGTTTTTTTATATTTTTCTAGTTTTATTGTAATATTATATTTTACTAGTATATACTTAAGCTTATATAATTAATATTTATTTATATTTTTTTTAATAAAAATATTATTAAACTATTTTTTTATAATTAAATAGATCTAGTCTAAAGTAGGATTCTAGGTATATAACTAATATAATTAAATATAAATATTTTATTTTTAAAAAGTTAAATTAATAAATTAGTTCATCTATATATTATAAAATTTTAAATAGTTTTATAAATTATTATAATAATTTCTTATTATTAAAATTACTAATATTATAGTTATAGTATAATTAGAATATAATCTAATTATTTATTTTAAATTTTATAATTTTATATTTAGTATTATAGTAGACTTTTATAATTATAATAACTAGCTTTATTACTTTATTAATATTAATATATATTTTAAAACTTTATATTTTTTAATAACTAATAAAACTAAAATTAAAAGGTTTAAATATTATGCAGCTGTATATTAGCTTATATAATAAGATTTGGATTAAATTATCTTTTATAATATTTATAGTTACTTATAATTATAGTAATATTTTATATTATTATTTCAAATTAATTGTAAATATTATAATATATCTCAAATATATTTTAATATATTTAAAATATATTTTAATAGTTTAATTATTATATTTTTATTAGTTATTAGTCTAAAAGTAATATATAATAGTATATATAAGCTTAGTATTTTATATTTTATATATAATATACTATATATTATTAATTTAATATAAATCTTAGTTTATAATAATTATTTATAGTTAGTTTTAGTTTTTTATTATAAAATATTTTATTAATATTTCTTTTAGTTTTTTATCTTTTATTTAACTTTATTTAATATCATTATAATATAATATATATATTTATAGATAATTAATATAAGAATATTAAATAATTTTAACAATATAATAATTAAATTAATAAATATAATATAATACAAGCCTTAGTAATTCTTACTTTACTCAGATTAGTAAAAAGTAGACTGCCTTGCAGGCTTTCTCGCAGGACTATTAGCAGAACTATTAATAGAACTGTTAATAGAATTAGTAATAGGCTCTTTTATAGAACTATTAGTAGAGCTGGTAGTAGACTTATTTATAAAACTAATAGTAGACTTACTTATAAATTTATTTATAGATTTATTTATCAAACTATTAGTAAGCTTACTTATAGAATTATTAGTAGAACTAATAATAAACTTACTTGAAGACTTACTTATAAAACTAATAATAAAATTATTAATAAAATTATTTCTTATAAATTTACTTATAAAAAACTATTAGTAAAACTAATAATAAATTTATTTATAAAATTATTAATAAAACTATTTTTTATAAGTTTACTTATAGAGTTGTTAGTAGAAGTAATAATAGATTTACTTATAAAATTATTAATAAAATTAGTAGTAGACTTATTTATAAAATTATTAATAGAACCGGTAGCAGGCTTACTTAGAAATTTATTTATAAAACAAATAATAGAATTATTAATAAAACTATTTTTTATAAACTTATTTATAAAGTTTTTAAGAAAATTAATAGTAAACTTGCTTATAGAACTATTAGCAGAATTATTTTTTATAAACTTATTTATAAATCTATTAATAAAACTAATAATAAACTTATTTATAAAATTATTAGCAGGATTAATAGTAAAACTATTAATAAAACTATTTTTATAGACTTATTTATAAAATTATTAATAAAGCTGATAATAGATTTATTTATAAATTTATTTATAAACTTGTTTATAAAACTATTAATAAAATTATTAGTAAACTCGCAGACTTACTTATAAACTTTTTTATAAAACTATTAGTAAAACTATTAATAAAATTATTAATAAAGCTATTTTTTATAAACTTACTTATAAAACTATTAGCAGAAGTAGTAATAAACCTATTTATGAAACTAATAATAAAACTATTAGTAGAACTATTTTTTATAGTTTTATTTATAAAGCTGTTAATAGAACTGGTAATAAACTTATTTATAAAAGTAATAATAGAATTATTAGTAGAACTATTTTTTATAAACTTATTTATAAAACTATTAATAGAACTATTTCTTATAGACTTATTTATAGAACTATTAATAAAACTAATAATAAACTTATTTATAAAACTATTAATAAAGCTAATAGTAGATTTATTTATAAAACTATTAATAAAACTATTTCTTATAGTCTTATTTATAAAATTATTAATAAGATTATTAATAAAACTATTTTTTATAGACTTATTTATAAAACTATTAATAAAACTGTTTTTTATAGGCTTATTTATAAAACTATTAATAAAACTATTTTCTACAGACTTATTTATAGAACTATTTATAAAGGTATTTGTAAAATAATTTTTAAAATACTTTATTATAAACATTTTATAAAAAAATAATAGTTTATATTTCAAAGAATTTATATAATTACAGAAGAGAAGTAGATTTATTTATTTTATTAAAAAAATATAAATTTATAAAAAACTATTTAAAAATTCAAAAGAAATTTTAAAAAATTCGGTAGTATTTTTTCTATAAAATAGACTATTTTTTATATAATATATCCTTTTTTTAAATTAAGAAATACAGTAGATAGCCTGATATTTAGATTATTAGAAAAAAGTATGTTTTTTTAGTATAAGTTTTTTAAACCGGGCTCGAAATTTCTAAAACTTAAATTAAAAAATATAATAAAAAGTTAGATTTTCAAATCTTTAAAAATCTTTTAAAGATATTAAGAATTAACTGAGTTATTAATTTTTAAAAATAAAATCTTAAAAAACTATATTTCCGTATGGTATATAAGATAAGATAATAGTCAAAAGAAATAGATTATAATATTTCATAAAACTTATATTATAATATTTAATTATTTTAATAAGCTTAATAGTATATAATATATCTAATTACTAAATATTTTATATATAAAAAAACCAGATTATAAAAATTATTTATAATTTATTTAATATCTAAATATTTTTTTATTATATATTAATTATAATATATTCTTAATATATATTTCGGGTATATATAACTCAATTTCGGTATTAGAAAAAATGGATTATAAATAAAATAGACTATTATTTAGAAAATAGAATAAAATAAAATCTAAATAATTATTAATAATAAAAATTATTATTTTTTTATTTAATATTTTTAATATATTTATTCTATATTTTAGCAGTTTATTTCGGCAATAATTATACTAAAATTATATTTAAATTTATTATATTAATCTAAGTTTAATTAAAATATAGAGTATAATAGCTATTAGTAATAATATATTTATTAAAAAAATTATTAGAAAATATTTAAATATTTAAAAATAGTTTTAATAAAATATGAAAAATAATATATAATTTATCTACTTTATAAAAAAAATATAAATTTTAAAAAGTTTAAATAAATTAGCTAATTTTTGTAAAATATAAATTTAATTATTTTATATTTATAAATATAAATATAGTTTATATAATAATGCCGATAATAAAAATATAATCAATATATATTAATATTTTTTTATCTATTTATAAAACTAGCTACAGGAGAAAAAAAACCTAGATTATATTAAATATTTTTAGTTTTATTAGCTAATAGTTATATTTTAATATAATAAATATTTTATTTATAAATAAAATTAGTTAAATTATAATAGAATTAAAGACTTTTTTTAGTTGTTAGTTTTTTTATATTAAAAATATTTTAGATTATTATAGACTATATAAAAGAATATAATATTATATCTATATTCTCTTAAAGAATTAATATTAAGACTAAAATATCTGATAGGATTATAATAATAAAATATATTTAGATTTTGAAAATAGATTTAAATTATTTTAAAAACTTTAAGTTTTTTTATAGTCTTTTTAATAAATATTTTTATAATATAACCAGCACAGGTTTAGTTTATTTTAATAAATAATTTTATTAGTAAAACTATTTTATAGTAGTATAATAGAATTGAATTAAATTAAGTTAAATTTATCATACTTATATATATCAGCCCTATAGCCGAGTAGCAGCAGGTCCCAATCCGGCGGCTGAATAAACCACCGGGATATTAAATCTATATATAAATAAAATAGTTGGCTAGTTAATCTATTTTTTTTTAAATTTTTAATTCTTATATAGTATTTTTTATATAATTTCTTTTTTATATAGTAAACTAGTAAAGTTAATAATTTTTAAAAATATTTTATTTTTATATTTATTTTATAATATATTTTTTTTACTGGCTACTACTACACCCGCTAGTTATTATATAATTTAATATTTAAATTTATTATTAATATTTTTTATTAACCGGCCCGAAGACTTCTAAATATTATAATCTTAAAATAATAAATAAAAACTTATTATTAAAGAAAGCTAGTTAGCTGTAAAAGCTAATTAATTATAACTTTTAAAAGAAATAAAAAAAATAATTAATTAATATATAAACTAGCTGATAGTTAGTAGTTTATTTATATACTAATAGTAGTTATATCTTAATAAATATAATATTAAAAATAGTATTAACTAAATTTTAAAATTAGTTTAAAAGTCTTATATATAATATAAAATAAATTATTTATTTTTTTTTAAAAAAAATACTAAAAGTTAGTAAATTTTTTCTTAATCTAAAAAATACTTTAATGAAAGAAATTATATTTTAAATATTTAATAAAAATATATTTAACTAATTAAAGCTTCTATCTGCAGAAATATATAATTAATTTAGTAATTTTAATAATATTTAAAAAAATATTTAAAATAATTTTAGGGAACCGCTACCGCTACACCACATCCGCTACCGCCACACCGGCCAGGCTAGTGCCACACCTTTTTTCTGCCACCGCCTTCCATGAAAGGAAAAATGATTAAATTTTTATATTTATATTTTAATATATTTCTTTATTATATTTTTTTTATATTTTTTATTATATTTTTTATTATATTTTTATTATAAGTTTTTTTTAGATATATTAGACTAGAGTCTATCTAAGTAATTCAAAAATAATCAAAAATAATTTAATTTATTTAAAAATAATATATAATAAAATTAGTTATTTATTATATAGAAATCATTTTATTTTCTATTTTATTTAATAATTTTTATTTTTAAATTAAAAAATATTATCTGCTAAATAAATAATAATTTATTTTTAAAAATATTTACTAAAAACAGTTATTAAAACTAAAATTTAATATTTTAATTTTTTTAAATTTTTTATATAATAATTAGTACTTCAGAAAGATTCTTAATTTTAAGAATTTAATAATAAGTTTTAAAAGTTTTAGAATACTAATAAAAATAATAATAAACTTTTAAATAATAATATTTAGATTTTTAGATATTTTACTAATATTGTTAATAGTTATAAATCTAATATAATATAAATAAGAAATAATAATTAAAGTAATAATTAAGATAATAAGAATAAGAATAAATATAAGAGTATTATAGATATAATAAATATATTAGTAATTATTAATTATTATTATTATTATTTTACAAAAATTAATAATAATATAAAAATATTAGTACTAGTATTAATGAATAAAAAAAATAATTATATATAATTTTTATCTATAAACAAACTAGTTTAATCTATATTAAATAAATAAATTTAATAATATAATAATAATATAAAAAAGTATTAAATATATTCAATATAATAGTTAGATAAAATAAAAATAATAAGAAATAGTTTTTTAATTTTAAAATTAATTTTTAATATTTTTTACATAAGACTTTAGAAGAATAGATTATAGAAAAAATACATAATATAATACTATAAATATTTATATTATAAAACTAACAAATTAATATTAATCTAAAAGTAAATAATTTTAATTATAAATATAAAATATTATATAATATTTATTCTTAATTATAAGATTTGTTTTATAAATTTGAGTTTTTATTTTATAATAGTATAATATTAATATAAAATAAATATATAAAAATATTAGTTTATAATTATAATTAAGTTTTAAAGTTTTAAAGTTATAAATAATAGAAAATATTTTAAATAATTAAGAAATTATTTAAAATAAAGATCTTATATATCTAATTAATTTTTAATATTAATAATTTATTATATTAAGTCTATTGTAATAAGTATTATAAAAATTATAATATAAATATTTAGTATAATTTTATTTATTTATAGTATCTACTTTAGATTTTTTAATTAAAAAATAGCTATATAATTTGATAAATTTATTAAACTTACTAATAGTTTATTATTCGATAAAATAATATTAATAAATTAGAAAAATAAAAATTAGAATAATAAAAATACTTTAAATTATATATATTAAAAAGGTTTTATTAATAATATCTTTAAAGAATCAATATTTTTATTATTAAAATAATTAATAAATTATAATATTAATTTGATATATTAGAAAGTAAGTATTATAATAAATATATAATAGATATAAATATAAAAAAGTAATTTTTTTTCTTTTGTACAAGGCGGTGGTAGAAAAAAGGTGTGGTACTAGCCTGGCTGTTGTGGCGGTAGCGGATATGGTGTGGCGGTAGCGGTTCCTTAATTTTATTAGTGAGTATTTAAACTAGTACTAAAAATTATATTTAATAAAAAATTTTATATAAATTAAAAACTTATTTATTTTCTCCTATATTAATAAAAATATAATAAATATAAAAATTATATAAATTATTAGTTTACTTAATTTTTTATTATTAGTTAGCTAGATTTCTAAGTTTTTAATATATAATAGAAATTAGTATAAAGAATATTGGTTAATTAATAGTTTAAGCAGCTGTTTTTTTAGTATATTAATTTATTAATTTCTTATTTAATATATTTTTATAATCTAAAAAATTATTGAAAATATATTTATTAATTAATTTTTTACATATAGTTAAGCCGGTTAATCATCTATTTAATAATTATCTATTTTAATTAATACTAGGATTTAGTATAGATTTATATAATTATTTAATTATTAATAAAAACTATTATTAATTTAGATTTAAAAATAGTTATTAATATTATTTAAAAAATAATATTTTTATAAATAAATATATTAAACTTTTTTTAGTAAAAATTAAAATAAGTTTTATATTAATTAGTTTTATAAAATATATTATATAAATATTTTTTTAATTAATTAATATAATTTAATTCTTATTATAAATTATTATTATAATATTAATATTATTGGAGTAGCCGCTGCCGTCGGTATATATAAAAAAATAATAAAAAATTAAAAAATATATTATTAAAAACCTTTTTTTTAAAAATTAGTAATATTAATAATAAAAGACTATTATTATAGTAAAACTAGTATTAATTTAATAATTTTAATAAATATTAATATATCTAAATTAAGTCTAAAATTCTAAACCAGCCGGTATTTTAAATAGTTTAATAATAATATAGCCGGGTTGGTTTCCGGGCTATTAGAATAATATTTATTAAAATAAATTTATTAAATTAAAAATAAAACTTAATAGTAGAATAATAATATTATAATCTAAAAATAAATATTTTTAATAATTTATTTAATTGAAATTTATAGTAGTAGTATATTAAAATATATCTTAAAAATAGTTCTAATAGTAATATAAAAAGTTTTTATTATATAGTATAAAATTTTATATTAAATATTTTTAAAATATTTTATAATATTAGTAGTAGTTTTTTAATAATTTTAAATATTATAAATATTTTATATAAAATATTTAAATAGTAGTTAGAAAATTAAAATAATAATATATATATAATATAGATTAATAGTTTATACTTTCTAAATAAAATTTATAATTAATAAAAATATAGCTGTTAACTAAATAGTTTTAATCTTTAATTAAATAAAATAAATAATTTTAATAAGTTTAGAATTAAAAAAAATCCTAAGATAGTAAAAACTTTATATTAATTTAATTATTATATTTATAATAGTTAAGAATTTATCTAATTATATAGTAGAAAATATTCTTATATAAAAAGACTTCTTACTATATTAATTAAGCTATATTTTAATAATAAAAATATTAAAATATATTAATATTATTAGATTTTAATATAGCGGTAGAGTCTTTATAAATAGATATAATTTTTAAAAATAATATTTTTTTATATTAATATATAAATATTATTTATATAGTTAATAATTAGAATATAGCTGTTTATAAAAAGCAGCTTAAATAAATTAATATTATAAAATAAATAAAAAATAAATAAAAATAATAAATTTTAAATAATATTTATAATTATATTTCTTTTTTTTATAATTCTTTTTATATAGTAATAGCGGTTTGCCGGTTGGTAAAAAAAAAGTAATCTAGTTAATAATTTTAATTAATATATAGTATTTTCGAAGATTATATAAAAAATATTAATATATTATATTATTATAAATTTTTTAAATATTTATTACTAGTAAACTAGCTATTAAATAACTAGTTTACTATATAATATATATTTATTTAAGAATTAGATATAAAATATAATTATAAAATCTTTTTCGGCGTTTATTAATACAGTATTCTAAAAATAATCTAAAAGTTTTTATTATATAGCTAATTTAAAAAATAATGATTAATTTAAAAACTTTATTTAGTATATTAAATAAAGTAATTAATTAATAATTTTTAAATATAATATAATTATTTTTATTCAGCTTATAAATAATAATAATAGTTAACTAGTAGAAGTATTAGAAATAATAGCTTATATTTAAATATATATTAAAAATATTAGTTCATTAATATTTAATAAAAAAAACTAATTAAAGAGCTAGATTAAATAATTTATTAAAACTAAAAGTCTTTTTAAATATAGTTTATTAAATTATATAATATATTTTATTTAATATTATTTAAAATACTTTATATGGTTTAGAATATTTATAATTATTAATATTAATAAGATTTATTATATTAATAATTAAAAATAAAATCTGTTAAAAAAGCTTAGCTTTAGCTTTAGATTTTTTTATTAGCTTTTTATTTAATAACTATAATACAAATATAAATATAAATCTTAAGTCTTTATATATATACATTTAATAAACTAGTTTTTAAAATCTTTTAATAAAATACTTTTTATTTTTTATTTATTTTTAATATATTTATTTTTTTTATTTCATAATTTATTAATATAATATATTATAGATTTAATTATAAATCTTTTAGTTTATTTAACAGCCGCATTTAGTTTATTATTTTATTTGTTATATATAATATTTTAATTTTTTTATTTTCTTAGTATAACTAAACTTAAAATATCTAATAATAATTTTAGTTATAATAGTTAAAGTTTTAATAAAAATCTTTATTATTATATTAATAATAACTAATTTAGCTAGTTAGTTAATAACTAATTATAATTAGTTAGCCAGTTTATTATAATAAACTTATTAATTAATATTAATCTAGTTTTATTTTTTTACTGTAGAAATAAAAGCAGAACTAAAATTAAATATAATATATATTAATATATATTTAATTCTAATTTATTAGTTTTTTTATATATTATAATAATAAAGATATTTTTTAAGTTATTATATAATTTATATTAGATTAATAATAGTATAAGTATTTTTTTTTATATAGAACTATTTTTTTTAGTAGAAGTAATTTAAGATTTTTATTAATAATAATATTAAGTAGTTAAATAGCTGTATTATTAGTATAAATATAATTTAGTAGATTTCAAAATAAATAATACAAATTAAAATTTTTAAAAAATTATATATCTATTCGGTTTTTACAGGGCTGCAGAAAATAAATTAAATATCAGATTTATTTCTTTTTATAAAAATCTTTATTTTTAGATTTAAATATTAATTTAAATATTAGTTTAAATTTATTAATTTTATATTAATTACTATTCTTATCGGACTAGTATAAATTATATATGTAAATTCACCTCTTTTTTAATATTTATAATATAAAAATATTAAAAAACTAAAATTAATATGTAATTATTTATATTTTTAAATTAATATATCTACTTATAAAAAAGCAGACCCGTAGAATAAGTTTTATATTTAATATTAGTTTTATTATTAAATAAAAATATATTTTTAGAATCTAAAAATATATAATTATCTAGCTGTTATAATAGTTTATTTAAAATTCTTAAATAATAATAAGCTTCATATTCTATATTTTTTTTATTAAAGAAATATATTATAATATTATTAGATTTTAATAGTTTATTTATATAATTTTAATTATTTATAGTAGCTATTTATTATTTATAATTAAAAATTTAGAAATATTTGAAATAATAAACTAGTTTTACTAGTTGTTATAGTATTAGATTATAAACTTAAATATATTTATAATATTATTAAAATTAAAAACTAAAACTATTTTAATTAACAGCTTTAAAATATTACTAATAAATAGACTCTAGCTATAAATATTAATTTTTATAATTTTTGAATTAATTTTTTATAATAGTATTTTAGTTATTTATTATAGTTATTTTTAGTTCTAATTTTTACTTTTATAACCGAAATTTTTAGTTTTTTAATAATTAATTTATAATAGTTTTTACTGTAAGCAGCTGTAGTCTGAATTATTATAAAGCAGCTATAAATATATTATAATTAAATAAATTTAAAACTAATCTTAGATTTAAAAATAATTTAAATAATAGTATTACTATTATTAATAAAAAACTTAATATATGATATAAAAATATCCAGCCGGTACTACTAAATAGTTTTTAATTAATTTTTTCTTAATATAAATATAATTAAAAATAAAGTATTTTAGTCTATAATATTATTTAATATAACTATATTTCTAATATTCAAAATCTTATGAAAATTATTAATTAAAGTTATAATAATTAGTATTAAAATATTTATTATTAAATATAAAATCTTTATAAAAAAATATTTACTATATTTAAACTATTTATTCTAATAATTAATATAAAAAATTTATTTTTTAAATAATAATTTTTTATAGTTGTATTTAGCTAATATATATAATCTTAGTAGATAATATAATTAAATAACTAGTATTAATAATTTTAATTTTTTTAATTAAAATTCTTTATTTCTTTATAAAATTTTTATAGCTGATATAACCAATATTTATATTATATATAGTAATTAAATAACTATATCATTTAATTATTATATTTAGATTAAAGATTTTAATTTATAAAATCTATATATAAATAAAATATTTAAAATTTTTTAAATTATTAATTATAAACATTATGTTACTACTAGACTTTATAATATCTGGAAGAATCTTATAATAGATAATTATTTTATTTTTTATATTAATAATATTTTTATTAATATAATTTTTTAAAGTCTTATTATTAAAGTCTTATTATTATAATAAAATAGATTAATTATAATATCCGCGGTTTCTTATATATAAATAATAAGATTTTCGGTAAAAATCAGCTATATTAATAAACTATTTAAATTTATTAATTTATTTATAATATTAGTTATATTAGTTTAAATCTTAGTAAACTAATTATTTATATATAATCTAAAAATAATAGTTATAATTATATAATAAATGGTATCAATATACAAATATATTTTTAGTACTTTTATTAATATAATAGCTGCATGCTTAATACTAAAAATATTAATAATTTTAATAATTTATAACTGTTAATTTATTTATATTTAAAAAGTATTTTTAATTCTTTTAAAATTCTTATAAAGAACGTCTACCGAGGGCGTTTTTATAATCTAATTAATAAAATTATAAAAATTTTTAATTAATAAAAAAAACTAATTTTAGTAGACTATTATTTATTTTTTTTATTTTTCTTTAAATCATTTAAGAATATTATTAATAGTTATTATATATATATATAAACTTTTATAATAGTAGTTAGTCTTAAGTTAAAATTATATTAGCTTTTTAAAAAATATTTTAAATAATATTATATTACTGTATAACTATAAGAGCTAAAAATACTGTTAAAAAATAATAGATTAATAAAAGATATAATTATATATAACTTTCTATTCTTTCTGATCGATAATTTAATAGTAGCGTGCTGTTTAGTGTAGCTGGCGCGGTTATAGTAGTATAATAGCTAGATAATTACTAAATAATATAGAATATAAATTTACAGCTAGTCTGTTAGGTTTAAGCAGATTTTAAGGTAGACTAATATTATTAGAAATTTAAGTTTTATAATAGTTTTAAGCTTATTAACAGCTGTAGTTATCTTAAATATACTAACTTTAAATTAAATTAAATTAAATTAAATTTATTATATATATATATATTAGTTCTATGGCCGAGTAGCAGTAGATTCTAGTCCAGCAGCTGGACAGGCCACCGGAATATTAAGTTTATATATAAATAAAATAATTAACTAGTTAGTCTATTTCTTTCTTAAATTCTTAATTTTTATATAGTTTATATAGTTTTAAATAGTCTATATAGTTCTACTTTTTATATAGATTTCTTTTTTATATAGTAAAGTAGCAGAGTTGACGGTTTTTAAATATATTTATTTTTATATTTATTATATTAATTAGTTTTTAAGTTAACCAGCTGTTACTACAGCCGCTAGTTACTATATAATTATAAAGAATATTATAAAAGTTTATTATTTTAATTTTTTTATTTTTAGAATAGCTAATAAAACTATTTAAATCTAGTTTTTAGAAAGATTAGACTAGATTATTAATATTATCTAATATAATATTATAGTTATATTCTATAAATCTATTTAGTTTATAAGAATAAATTAATTATACAGTTAGTTAATAATCTTATGGATTTATTTAATAAATTTAACTATATATTAGACTAGCAGCTTTATTTCAGAGTAGTTTTTTATATATTATATAACCACCCGGCAGTAAGCTTAAAAATATTAAAATCAGATAGTATTAAAAAATATATTAAAAAAATAAGACTAAATAATAGAAAATATAGTATAGTATTAGACTAAGATTAAATAAAAAAATAATATTAATATATTTAATATAAAAATAAAATATCTGATTATAAATAAGGTTACTAATTATATAGTTTTTTACTATCTAACTATAAATAAAATTAAGTAGTTAATTTAATATTATATAATATAATTAATAGTAGAATATATTAATAAATAATATATTAACTATATTATTGATTATAATAATATACTAGTTATATATATAATTTTAGAATTAATACTATTCTCTATTTATAAAAAAAATTAATATATTAATAAAAAGTTTTTTTAAATATTTAAACTATTAATAAAATATATTAGTTTATTTTTCGGCTATTAATAGAATATATAAAATATTATAATACTTAGATATATAGCTGTACTAGTATCTGCAGTTTTATTTATTTTAATAAAAAACTATAATTAAAGTATATAAGAAATTAAGTAAATAAGCTAAAAAACTGCAGTTAAAATATATAAAAAATTAATAAATAAACTAAAAAACTATAGTTAAAATATATAAAAAATTAAGTAATTAAGCTAAAAGACTATATTTAAAGTATATAAGAAATTAAGCGAGCAAGCTAAAGAACTATAGTTAAAGTATGTAAGGAATTAAGCGAGTAAGCCAAAGGGCTGCGGTTGAAGTGTGCGAGGAATTAATATAATTTATTATATATAATATAATATAAAAATATTTTTTTAATATTACTAATATTTTAAATAAAATAGTAGGCTGGCTAGTTTTATATAAGAATTGTTATAATAATATTAAAAATTATATATTATAGATTATTTAATTAATATTCTAATTTTTTAATTTAAAAAATATAATCAGCTGATTAATTAGTTGGTTTTTAATATCTAATAATATTTTTAGTTTATTTTTATTAATTAGTTGGAAAAAGAAGCCGGAAATCTATAAATAAATAATTTTTAATTTTAAATAGTGTATTTATAAAAAAAACTATAATTCATCTTATAGTTAAAAATAGCCGGAGGTTTTTATATTTATAAAATTAATGAATAAGATTATTTATAAAGAATATTTTAAATTGATTTTATAATATCAGCAGTTTATCTACTAAACCAAATAATAAGATTATTATAAATAAAAATTATAAAATAAATCTAAATATAAAAATTATTATTTTTTAGAATATTAAATATTATTTTTTATTATTATTAAATAGATCTAGGACCCGGCAGACGGCCTAAAATATAAAATAAAATATATTATTAATAATATAAAAATTCTTAAAGCTAATAAAATCTATTTTAATAATTAAAAAAAACTATAAATAAACTTATTCTTTTATATTAAAATTATATTAATATATTTAACTAATTATAAAATCTTACTATTACAGCTGCTATGATTTTATATTTTTTTTATATTTTAAATAAAATATTTTTATATATTAGTAATAAATATATTTAGACTTTAATCAAACTATTTTTATATTATCTTTAAAAAAGATTATTAATATATTATAAAAAGATTTTAAATAGTCTATAATTTATTATATATTAATATTTTTAAAAATACTATAGTTTATTAGTCAAAAATATAAACTATTAGAACTATAATTAGTAGATATTTTTTCTGATATAAAAATAAAAAAAATATATAACAGTTTTTATTAGATTAATATAATAATTTTTAAAATATTAATTAATTTTATTACTAGTTTAAAAATATAGTATAATATAATCTAGATTTTTATATATATATTTAATAATAGATTTAATTATTTTAATATTCTAATAAACTTATATATTAATATAATAATACAGCTATAAAAAAAGAAACAGATTATATAATATAATTTATATATTATTAATTTCAATCTTTTTATTATTAATTATTTTTTGAAAACTTATTTTAGACTAGTAATAGTAATAATAAAAAGAATAGTTATTTTCTTATAGTAATATAATTTTTTATTATATTATTAAAGAATATTTTATATAGAAAATCTTATTAATATTTAGATTTTTTCTATAATAAAATATTTAAAAATTATATAACAAATTATAAAAATTATAAATTATATATATATAAACAAGTTTATATAGCTTCGGCTCTATTTTTAAATTAAATAATTTAGCTAAAATAATTTTATTTATAATATTTAGATTTAAAAAATTAATTATAATTTATTAAAAATAGAATACGATAATAATAAAATAAACTATATTTCTAATATTTTAATATTTAAAATTATATTTATAACAGTCCGAAAATCTTTATATTTTTAATTAGATAAAGTAGTTTCTATTTTTTTAATTTATAAATATAAATAATAAGATCGGGCCGGTTATTTATAAATTAACTATAAAATAATTTATTTCAAATTTCCTGTTAGTTAGAATTTATTATTATAATAATAAAAAACAAAAGCAGACTATAAATCTATATAATAATTATAATATTATAAAAAAATTATTATATATAATATAAACTATTAATACAACCGGATAATAAAATTATTTTATAATCTAATTTTTTAGCTATATAATTAATATTATTAGTATATATTATTAAATCTATTAGTTTACTATATAAATTAGTTTATAATTTATTTTAGTTATATTTTATTTATTTTAATTTATTTTATTTAATAATTATTTATATATTTATTAAATACTACTATTATAAATATCCGGTTTATTATAATATATTAAACTTATTATTATAAATAAAAATATAATATATATAAAATATTTAGATTATTAATTAGCTATTTTTATAGCCCAGATTATTATTAAAATATAAAATAATATTTTTATAAAATTATAAGTCCTAATATTAGCCCGGATTATTATATAAAAAAAATATAATATAAAATAAAATAAAAAATATATAATAAATTAATATAAATTAATTTTAATTTTTTTTAATAGTATATAAATATAAAATAATATCTTAAAATATATAATAGTTATAATTAATATTTATATTCGGGATAATAACAGCTATTTTAAATAAAATAGAAAGATTATACTATTTATAATCTATATTTTTTTATTATAAGATTAATTTATAGAATTAATATAATATTAATTAATATTAAATATAAATTAGTTTTATATAACTATTTCCACGTGGACCCGTATATTAAAATATATAAATTAATATTTTTAAATATTTTAACTAATTAATTTAATATAAAAAATAAAAAATCTATATTATACTAAATATAGATATTATTATTAAATTTTATATTATAAAATTAAATTTATATAAAAAAAATAAATAATTATTTTTATATCTTAATAGTTCATATAAATAGATTAATTTATTTATAATACTAATTAGAATATTTCTATTAAAATATATATATTAATTTAATAATTTATAGATATAAAAACTATTATACTATTATAATAATAAATTTTAAATATAAATTAATAACTGTTAGAATTCTAGTAAAATATGAATTATAAAAAAAATAAAAATATATAAACTATAAATAGAATTATATTATTTTTTATATAGAATTTTATAAATAAAAATAAATCTATAAATAAACTGCAGGTATGTTTATTTATTTAATATAAGATTATATAAAAAAATATAATATATTTATATAATTAAAATTATATAATTTAACTAGTTGTTAATATAAATAATAAATATATGATATATTTTATATTAGTTTATATAATTATTTTTAATATTATAAAGATTTTTTAAATAAATAAATATATTTATTTTTTAGAAGAAAAACAGCTAGCAGACTGTAGTATTAATTAATATATAAATAATTAAAAAATCTTAAAAATAAATAATAGAGCTAGTATTTTTTATAGTTTATTATATTAATATAACAACACCAGTTTAATAAATTAATTAAAAAATAAAGATATAGCTAAATAATAATAAAATTATAATTATAATAAAAAAAATTAGAAATAGTCTATAAAAATAAAAAAAATAAATATATTTAATAGTTACAATAAGATTGAAAAATATATAAATCTAAATATTAATTTAGAATAGTAAATTAAAAATTAAAAAATAAATACTAGTAGTAATATATTTTCTATAAAAAACCGATTTATAAAAAATTTAATTATTTAAAAAAACAGACTATAAAAATGTCTGACGGCGTCGAGAAACTATAAAAATAATAGAAAATATTATATAAACAAATTAATTAGAATAAAAATAATAAAAATAAACTATAAAATATATAAATAGAAATTTTTAGTATAAGAAAAATATTACTGAAATATTAATAAACCGGATAAAAATAGAACAAAATATTTATAAAAAGAAATCTGGATTTAAAAAATTATACAAAGTCAGGCAAAGATACTAATAAACTATAAATATTATTAATTTATAATAAAAAATCTAATTTATAAATAGAAATTAAAAATATTTAAAAATACAAAGATTTAATTGATTGATTAATTGATTTATTTATACACGCATATATTAGTTCTAATAGCAGAGTGGCAGCAGGTTCCAGTTCTATAAATAGATAGACCGCGGGGACGTTAAAACTATATATAAATAAAAATCTTAGCTAGTTAGCTGTTTATTTTTTTAAAAATTTTAATTCTCATATAGTCTTTTTTTATAAAAACTTTATATAGTTTTCTTTTCTGCGTAGTAAATTAATAAAATTAATAACCGCTCAATATATTTTATTTTTATATTCATTTTATAGTATAGTTCTTTTTACTGACTACTATTATATCTACTAGTTACTATACAGCTTAATATTTAGATCTATTGTTAGTATTTTTTATTAATTAATCCGAGAATTTTTAAATATTATAGTTTTAATATAATAAATAAAAACTTACTGTTTAAAGAAAGCTAGTTAATATATAGATTAACTAATAGTTAGCAGTCTTCTGTATATAAAATAGTTATATCTTAAGAGATATAATATTAAAAACAATATTAATTAGATTTTAAAATTAACTTAGAAGTTTTATATATAGTATAGAGCAGATTATTTATTTTACTATTTTTTTTAAAAAAAAATACTAAAAGTTAGTAAGTTCTTTTTTAGTCTAAAAAATACTTCAGCGAAGAAAATTATATTTTAGATATTTAATAAAAATATATTTAATTAATTAAGATTTTTATCTATAAAAGTATGTAGTTAATTCGGCGGCTTTACTAGTTTCTAAATAAATATTTAGAATAATTTTATTAATTAGTATTTAGATTAGTACTAAGAATTATATCTAATAAAAATCTATATATATACGAAGAGCACACTTATCCGCTGTATTAATAAAAATATAATAAATATAAAGATTATATAGATTATTAATTTAATTAGTTTTCTATTATTAATTAGCTAAATTCTAAAGATACTAATATATAGTAAAAATTAATATAAAAAATATTAGTTAATTTATAATTTTAATAACTACTATTTTAATATATTAGTCTATTAATGTATTATTTAATATATTTTTATAATCTAAAAATTATTAAAAATATATCTACCAGCCGGCTTTTTATATATAATTAAACTAATTAACTATTTATTTAATAATTATTTATTTTAATTAGTACTAAGACTTAGTATAAATTTATATAACTATTTAATTATTAATAAGAACTACTATTAACTTAGATTTAAGAATAGTTAGAATTAATATTATTTAAAAAATAATATTTTTATAAATAAATATATTAGATTTTTTTAAGTAAAAATTAAAAAAAGTTTTATACTAGTTAGTTTTATAAAATATATTATATAAATATTCTTTTAGCTAATTGATATAATTTAATTTTTATTATAAATTACTATTATACTATTAATATTATTAAAGTAGCCGCTGCTGTTAATATATATAAAAAAATAATAAAAAATAAAAAAATATATTTTTGAAAAGTTTTTTTTTTAAAGTTAGTAATATTAATAATAGAAAACTACTATTATAATAGAATTAATACTAATTTAATACTTTTAATACATATCAATATATTTAAATTAAGCCCGAGATCTTAGACTAGTTAGTATTTTAAATAGTTTAATAATAACATAATTAGATTAGTTTTCGGGTTTTTAGAATAATATTTATTAAAATAGATCTATTAGATTAAAAGTAGAATTTAATAATAAATCAATAATATTATAATTTAAAAATAGATATTTTTAGTTGTTTATTTAACTAGAATCTACAACAGCGGTATATTAAGATATATTTTAAGAATAATTCTAATAATAATATAGAAGATTTCTATTATATAATAAAAGACTTTATATTAAATATTTTTAAAATATTTTATAATATTTAGAATAGTTTTTTAGTAGTTTTAAGCACCGCAGATAATTTATATAAAATATTTAAAAAATAATTAAAAAAAAGAACAGCAGTATATACATAATATAAATTAGTAGTTAATATATTTTAAATAAAGCTTATAATTGAAAAAGAATTATAATAAGCTGAATAGTTTTAATTTTTAATTATAAAAAATAAATAGTTTCTATTAATTTTAGATTAAAAAAAATCCTAAGATAGCAGAGGCTTTATATTAGTTTAACTATTATTTTTATAATAATTAAAAATTTATTTAATTATATAATAAAGAATATTTTTATATGAAAAAAGCTTTTTATTATATTAATTAAATTATACTTTAATAATAAAAATACTAAGGTATATTAATATTATTAAATTTTAGTATAATAGTAGAATTTTTATAAATAGATATAATTTTTAAAAATAGTATTTTTTATATTAGTATATAAATATTATTTATATAATTAATAATTAGAATATGGCTGTTTATAGAGGGCAGTTTAAGTACATTAGTATTATAAAATAGATAAAGAATAAATAAAAATAGTAAGCTTTAAATAATATTTATAACTATATTTTGTTTTTCTATAACTTTTTTTATATATAGTAATAGCAGTCCGCTGGTTAATAAAAGAAAAGTAATCTAGTTAATAATTTTAACTAATATATAATATTTTTAAAAATTATGAAAAAATATTAATATATTATATTATTATAAATTCTTTAAATATAAACTATTAGTAAACTAGCTATCAGATAATAAGTTTATTATATAATATAAATTTATTTAAAAATTAGATATATAATATAGTTATAGGATTTTTTTAATATTTATTAATATAATACTCTAGAAATAGCCTAAGAATTTTTATTATATAATTAATTTAAAAAATAATAATTAATTTTAGAGTTTTATTTAATATATTAAATAAAATAATTAGTTAATAATTTTTAGATATAATATAATTATTCTTACTCGGTTTATAAATAATAACAGTAGTTAATTAGTAGAAATACTAGAAGTAGTAGTCTATATTTAGATATATATTAAAAATATTATTCAATTAATATTTAATAAAAAAAAAACTTACTAAAAAAATTAGATTAGATAATTTATTAAAATTAAAAGTCTTTTTAAATATAGTTTACTAAATTATATAGTATATCTTATTTAATATTACCTGGGGTATATTATACAGCTTAGAATATTTATAATTATTAACATTAATAAAATCTATTATATTAATAGCTAAAAATAAGATTTATTAAAAAACTTAATTTTAGTTTTGGATTTTTCTACTAGTTCTTCTTCTCCGGTTAGTAATTATAATATAAATATAAATATAGATTTTAGATTTCTATATATATAAATCCAGCAGACCAGTTTTTGATATTTTTTAATAAAATATTTCTTATTTTTATTCTTTTTTAATATATCTATTTTTTTATTTAGTAGTTTATTAATACAATATATTATAAACTTAATCATAAATCTTGTAATTTATATAACAGCTGGACTTGGCCTCCTGCTTTACTTATTATATATAATATTTTAGTTTTTTTATTTTTTTATATAGCTGGATTTAAAATATTTAATAATAATTTTTCTTAATATAGTAGTTCTAGTAGTAGTAATTAAAAGTTTAATAAAATTTTTTATTATTATATTAATAATAATTAGTCTGGCTAATTAGCTAATAATCAGCTGTAGTTATAATTAATTAGCTAGTTTATTATAATAAACTTACTAGTTAATATTAGTTTAATTTTATTTTTTTATTATAAAAATAGAAGTAGAACTAAAATTAAATATAAGATATATTAATATATAGTTAATTCTAATCTATTAGTTTTTTTTATAAATTATAATAACTAAGATATTCTTTAAACTATTATATAATTTATATTAAATTAATAATAATATAGATAATATTCTTTTTATATATAACTATTTTTTCTAAAAAAAATGGTCTAAGATTTTTATTAATAATTATATTAAATAGCCGGATAGCTGTATTATTTATATAAATATATTCTAATAGATTTTATAATAAATAATATAAATTAAAATTTTTAAGAATTATATATTTGTCTAGCTTCTATAATATTATGAAAAGCAGATTAAATATTAAATTTAATTTTTTTATAACGATTTTTATCTTCTGGTTTAAATATTAGCTTAGGATTATTAGTTTTATACTAGTTATTAGTTATATTGAACTAATATATATTATATATATAAATATAATTTTTTTCTAATATTTATAATATAAACATACTAAAAAACTAAAATTAATATTAGACTATTTTTATTTTTAAATTAATATATTTATTTATAAAAAAATAGATCTATAGAGCAAGTTCTATATTTAATATTAGTTTTATTATTAAATAAAAATATTTTTTAAAATCTAAAAATATATAATTATCTACCTACTGTAGTAGTTTATCTAGAACTTTTAAATAATAATGAATTTTATATTTTATATTTTTTTTACTAGAAAAATATATTATAATGTTCTTAGATTTCTAATAATTTATTTATATAATTTTAAGCTGCTTATAATAGCTATTTATTATTTATAATTAAAATAGATTTAATAGTATTTAAAATAAGAATACTAAGCTTATTATTATTATTTTTATTTAGAATAATAAACTAGTTTTACCGGTTGCTGCAGTATTAGATTATAAACTTAAATATATTTATAATATTATTAAAATTAAAACTTAAAATTATTTTAATTAATAATATTAGAATATTATTAACAGATGGACTTCAGCTATAAATATTAATTTTTATAATTTTTTAGTTATTTATTTATAATAGTATTTTAATTATTTATTATAATTATTTTTAGTTATAGCTTTAATTTTTATAGCTGGAGTTTTTAATTTTTTAATACTTAATTTATAGTAGTTTCTACTGCGAGCAGCTGTAGTCCGAATTATTATAAAATTACTATAAATATATTATAATTAAATAAATTTAGAACTAGTTTTAAAAGTAGTTTAAATAGTAATATTATTATTATTAATAAAAAACTTAATATATAGTATAAAAATATTCAGCTAATACTATTAAATAGTCTTTAATTAATTCTTTTTTTTAATATAAATATAATTAAAAATAGAACATTTTAGTTTATAATTTATATACTTAATATATATTTTATTATTTTTAAATATATAATCTATTAATTTATATAAGCCGGTATAGTATATACAGATCTGATTTTTCTAATAATATTATTTAATATAATTATATTTCTAATATTTAAAATATTATAAAAATTATTAATTATAATTATAATAACTAGTATTAAAATACTTACTATTAAATATAAAGTTTTTATAAAAAAAGTATTTATTATATTTAAATTATTTATTTTATTAATTAGTATAAAAAACTAGTTTTTTTAATAATATTTTTTATAGCTATATTTAGTTAATATATATAATCTTAATAAATATTATAATTAAACAGCTAGTATTAATAGTTTTAATTTTTATAATTAAAATGTTTTATTATTTAATAGGATTTTTATAGCTGATACAGCCGATATTTATATTATATATAATAATTAAATAATTATATTACTTAATTATTATATTTAAATTAAAAATCTTAATTTATAACACCCGTATATAGATAAGATATTTAAAATTTTTTAAATTATTAATTATAAAAATTATATTATTATTAGATTTTATAGTATTTATAAGAATCTTATAATAAATAATTATTTTATTTTTTCTATTAATAATTATTTTATTTTTTATATTAATAATATTTTTATTAATATAATTTATTAAAGTCTTATTATTATAATATAATATAATTAACTATAATATTAGTAGTTTTCTATATATAACTAATAAGATTTTTAGTAAGAACTAATTATATTGATAAATTATTTAAGCCTACCGACTTATTTATAATATTAATTATATTAGTTTAAATCTTAGTAAACTAGTTATTTATATATAATCTAAAGATAGTAGTTGTAATTATATAGTAAATAATATTAATATATAAATATATTCTTAATATTTCTATAAATATAGTAGCTATAGATTTACTAAAATTTTTAATAGTTTTAATAATTTATAGCTGCTAATTTACTTATATTTAAAAAATATTTTTAATTTTTATAAAGATTTTTATAAAGAATATTTAGTAAAAATATCTCTACAATCCGACCAGCGAAATTAATAAGATTTTTAATTAATAAAAGAAAAACTGATTTTAGTAGACTATTATTTATTTTTTTTTATTTTTTTTAAATTATTTAAGAATATTATTAATAGCTATTATATATATATATAAATTTTTATAGCAGTAATTAGTTCTAAGTTAAGACTATATTAGCTTTCTAAAGAATATTTTAAATAATATTGTATTACTATATAACTATAAAAACTAAAAATATTATTAAAAAATAATAAATTAATAAAAAATAAAGTTAGCTATAACTTTCTATTCTTTCTAATCAATAATTTAATAATAGCGTGCTGGTTGGTGTAGCCGGCGCAGTTTTCATAGTAATCGTCTACAAGTATAAATACAAAGATTTAAGGCTGTAAAATAAGAAATTATAATTTTTATATTTTTTAATAATCATCTTTTTATTTAGAAAAATAGGGCTTGGAAAATTATATAAATAAAAAGAATGATTTTTTCCGTATTAAACAAATCTATTTTTAAAAAACTATATTAAAGATTAATAGAGAAATTGAATTTCTAATTAAATTATAACATTTTCGTATATAATAGTAGAGATAATAATTTTATAATACTTTAATAAATACTACCAACAAGTTTATAAGATTAAAAATATATAAACAGAAAGATAATACTATAAATAAAGTCGGAACAAATTATGTATATAATATAATTAAAGTATATTTAAAAAAAAGATACTTAAAAATTAAGTATAATAATAAGACATAATAGAAATAAATAAAAAATAAAAAACACAGGATAAGAATAAGAATAATAAATAATAAAAAATTTAAAAAATAAAATAAATATAATTTTCAAGTTTGATATAAATATATTTTTTATTTATCTAACTAGTTATATAATTAGAGCCTCGACTTAGCAGTATTTAATAATTTATAGACAGAAAAATAAAAAGATAACTAATCAGCAGAACTATAATACAACCAAAGAATCTTAGAAATATAAAAAAAACAACTACAGAATATTTAAAAGATATAAAAATAATAAAAAATAAATATAAAAATAATAAAAATAAAAAAAACCATTATATTTCTCATAGATATATATAAGATATATTTAGATAACCGGATATACTATTAATTATAATAGTTACAGCTGATAGTTGATTATAATAAAATTTAATTAAGTTGATTATAATAGTTGTTCTATAAATAGAATCAGGCGGGAGTTCCTATGTATAAGAAGCCGCCAAGGCGGAAAGACGGGGCAGAAGCAATATCGCCAACCTGAACTACTACAATTAATAAAAATATAAATATTATATATTTTGATTTTAGATATATTTTATTAATAGTTAATAAAGTTTAATTTATAATAAAATTTTCATAACTTCTAGTAGTAAATATAAAATATTTTATATATATTTATAAAGTTAAATAAGAATTTGATAGTATAAAATATATAATATTACTAATTCTTTGCTAAAATTAATAATAAATTAATATTAATTTAAATATATATAAATATAAACTTAATATAAGACTTGAAAATCTATCTACTTATTAGTTATAATATATTTAAATTATATAGATTCAAAATTAATTTTAAAAATCAGCTGGTTAAAATAGTATCTCTACTATTATATCATAAAATGTTATAATTTAATTAAAAATTCGATTTCTTTATTAGTTTTTAATACAAGTTTCTAAAAAGAGACTTATCTAATACAGAAAAAATCAGTTTTTTTATTTATATAATTTTTATAGATCTATCTTTCTATTTAGAACAGTTAGTACTAAGAAACTAAAAATTCATAGAATTTAATTTTAGAGTCTAAATTCTTTGTTTTTTTTCTAAATATTTTTAGGCTTTATAAATATATTAGATTTTATGTTATAAATCTATATTCTTTGCAGTCTGTTAGTATTTTTATCTAATTTTATATGATTTTTTAAACATATATTTTTATAATTTTTTATATAAATATTTTATCCTATTTTTATCCGGCTTATTAATATCTAATTAATATTTTCATTATATTAAAAGTTTCTACTTAAGTCTTTTACAGTCTATTTTTTTATTTTTATTTTAATTAAATTTTTTTAAATACTATTTTTTAATACTTTTATAATTTCTCAATAGTACTAAATATTTTTATAATCTATTTTTTTTAAATAGTTAAATTTCTTTTAGATAAATTTTATATATCACAGTGCAGACCTAATACACCTATTCTACCCGTCTGATCTGTTTAACTCCAGCAACCTCGCTGCTTTTTTTAACCGCTCTGTATATAACGCATAGAACTTTTTAATTTTTTATCTATTTTTAATTCTGCTTATAGCTCTTCGAGCTATGTTTTATTTATAAATCTAAAAATAGCCTAATCTAATAGCTAGTAAAAAATTTAAAAAAACTATTATAAAGATTCTTTTAGTTAATATTATTATTCTTATTATTTAATTAGATTATGAACCAGAGGCCAGTCTACTTCTTAATATTATATAATCTTTATTTTTAAAAATAATAGTTTCGATAAAATATTAATAATCCTATAATTTCCGGCTATACCGAATAATCTAAAAAACTTTATTTAATATATTAGTAAATATATTAAAAAATAATATAATTACTATAATTAGATTTATATATATATTATAGAAATCTAAAACCAGTTTATTCTAAAAAAAACTCTATTTATATTCTAATCCAATTAGGCTTAGTAAAAAAATTAAGATAATTTAATTATTATTTAAAGTTATTATTATTTATAAGATTATTATAAAAAAAAAACTAAATTTAATATAAATATATTAAAATTATTTAGATTACTACCCCTGCGGTAAGTATTTTTATATATATTCCGGAATTTATATTCATTATTAAAAATACTACAGCTATTCTAATAAAAGTAATTATATTAATTAATTCTAAGTTTTTTATTTCTATTTTTTTTTAAATATTTATCTAATTTTAATAAATTTAAAAGTAACTGCTCCAACCTCCGCCGATTTATTTTTTAGACTAAAAAAATAAATATAAATATTAATTAATATACTATTACTACTACTTAGAAGTTATATATAACCAGCTGCTTAGATAAAATATTATATATCGAAATTTAATTTTATATTAAAAATAGAAAATATAATTTAAATAATTTAACTAATATTTTATAACTATTTAAATATTTTTTTAGCAACTCTAATTATACCAGAACTATATATAATAAACTATACCGACTAAAATAAGAGTTCTATAATTTTATAGGATTTTTTTTTAAATTTAAATATTTAGCTTAAAAAATATATATATATCCGAACACCCTTTTTTCTATATTTAAGAATTATATTAGTAAAAATCTTAAAAATATACTTTTAATTAATATTTTTTTTAAAAAGAACTATTATAATCTAGTTTATTTTTTTTAAACTCTTAACAACCGCTGTTTATAATATAATACTAAAGTTTATAACTAATTCTAGAGACCTTTTATTAATCTAATATTCTATAATTTAAAAAACTAATCTAAATCCTAAAATAAAGACTATTTATAAAAATCTATTATCTTTAAATATAATTTAATAAATCTATTTATTATATACTGCTAGTTTTTTTATTAAAAAACTAACTGTTATAAATACTATAAATATTTTTACTATAAATTAGACTACTATTTTATTAAAAACTGTTCTAAGTCTAATATAAAAATATTATAAGCTATATTTATTTATTATTTATTTTGAAATTTTTATATTTATTTTTTATATTTATTATTATCTAACTTTTATATCTGCTTACTTTTAAACTACTATTTATTTTTCTACTATTTTATAAAAGTAGTTTTTAATAAATAATTTTATTTTTAGATTTTTTAAATTTTATAATTCTATTATCCGGTACAGCCCGAATATTTCTATTTATTTAATCTAAATAAATAGTTAAAAAAAATAAGTCTATTTTAAACTGCTACTAAACTAATCTTTTAGTATAATTATATACTATTTTAAAAGCTGTACTTAAAAAGATTTCTGTTAAAAAAGAACTTTAAAAAATTAATTTAATAGTTATTTCTACTATTTTAAACCTTGAGAATATAAAAATCCTAATTTATATTACAATTAATATCAGATATTTTATTTTAAAAATAATAAACTAAAGCTAGGCTAAAGTCTATTAGCTATTATTATATTTTCTAAAAATTTATAAAATAATTATAAAATTTAATAATTAATAAAAAAAATGGCCTGTATTATTTACTATATTTATATAATTTTAAAAATCTATAACTATATTAAAAAAATATATTTTTTTTAATTATCTATTTTACTTACTATTTGATTATTTTTAATTTTTTATAACTAAAAATCTATAATCTTTATATTAGTTAGTTTATATATATAATTTAATTTATTAGCCAGTATAATCAGAATTATTATAATATTTTATTAAAATCCTAAAAAGCTAAAGTATTATATAATATATTAGTAAAAACCTGGTTTAAAAATATTATATTTTTCAAAATCTTGATAAAAAAATATTTATTTAATTTTATTAATTATATATACTATTTATATATATTATAACTACTTAATATTTGTAGTAATAATAAACTAGATTAATAAAGTTTTAAAGCCTATTAGTAAGCTAAAAAAACTAATTTTATTTAAAAATTTTAAAAATTTTAAAAATGTTTTTTTTAAAAAGACCGAGAAGCTATTATTATACTAAAAATATAATTATATCATTATTTTAAAAAATAAAAAAAGCCTATTATTTAGTTTTTTATATAAAATATCTTAAAATAAGTTATAAGTCATAAAAAAATAGTTTTTAAAAAATCTAAAAAAAGATTTTATTTATTTTAGCTTATTACTAATTATTTCTTTAATATTATTTATAAAAAAACCCGGGAAAAACCTAAGATTTTATATTAATTATTATATTTTAAATATTATTTCTATAAAAGATAGATATCTGCTTTTATTTATAAAAAAAATTCTAAATAATCTAAAAAAATAAAATATTTTTATAAAGATTAATATTATTAGTATATTTAATAATATTAGAATTAAGAAAGACTAAAAATATCTTATAATATTTTAAATCTATTTAAAATTATATAAAATATTTATAATATTATTTAAACTAACCGAAGCCTCTGTTATATTCTAGTAATATATTAATAATATTTTAAAAGATTATTTTAATATATTTTATATTATTTATTTAGATAATATTCTAATTTATAGCTATATTTATAAAGAATACTCTAAGTATATTTATTATATTTTATAAAAATTAAAAAAATAGGACTTTATATTAAATTATGTAAATATAAGTTTATTATATCCGAAACTAAATTTTTAAATCTAATTATAGATTATAAAAAATTTTATATACATCTAAAAAAATTAAGATTATAGCCGAGTAGTCTACTCCAACTAATATAATTAATATATAAGTTTTTTTAAACTTTAATAATTTTTATTACCAATTTATTTATAATTTTTTAAAATTAACTACTTTATTTATATATTTAATAAAAAAAATTTTATTTATATAAACTATAAATTATTAAGTAGTATTTAATAAGCTTAAAAATACTTTTATTAAAGTATTAGTTTTTTAACTATTTAATTAGATCTGTAATATTATTTTAAAAATTAATATTTCTAATTATATATTAAAAAAAGTTTTATTTTAGTATAATAATAATAGAATATTATATCTAATTATATAATTTTTTAAGAAATATATTCTTATTATATATAACTATAAGTTTATAATAAAAAACTACTTATTATTATCTACTATTTTAAAAAGTAATATTTTAAATTAAAAGAAATATTATTTTTAATTTAAATTATTATTAATTATTATAATCTAAAATATTTTATATCTACTAAACTTCTTAATTATTAATAGATCTAATAATCTAGATTTTTATTATATTTTAACTTTAAGATTACCTACAGATTCGAAAAATATAGAATTAAATCTAATAATCTAACTAAAAAATTAAATAATCTTTTAAAAAAAATAAATATTTACTATATTAAAACTAAATAATTCTAAAATAAAAAAATATTAATTTTATTTATTTATTAATACTACTCCCAACCCCACCAGAAAATAAAAATAATAAAAAAAAAGAGATAATTCTAAAAAGAAATATAAAAAATATACTAAAAATAAAGTAAGTATCTATTCTATATACTTAAAAAAATATAATATTTAAAAATAAATAAGACTTATAATTTTTATTTAAAATATAAAAATCTCTCTATACTATATATAAAAAAGATAAATAGATCAAAGAAATACTAAAAGTTTTAATTATTAATAAAAATTATTATTTAGATATATTATTAGTATTATATAAAAAAAAGCTTTTTATTTTATAAGAATTAATTAGAAATATTTAATAATAAATAAATTAAAACTAATCTAATTAGACTAGTCTATAATAAATCTGTTTTTAAATATTTTAAAAAAGTTTATATATATAAGCTTTTAATTCGAGAATACTATTAGCCTAATATCTACTAATATATAGAATAATAAGTAAAAAACTATTATATTTACTAAAAAATAATCCTATTTAAAAAAATAAAATAAAAAATTCTAAAGTTCTTATTAATATTTAAATAAATATAGTAAGATATATTTATAAACTTTATTATATATTTATCTAAAAGATAAAATTATAATATTATTCTAATGATTATTAATTATTTAATAAGAATAAAATATTTAATTTTTATAACTTAATTATTAATACTGCTGCTGTTATAATAATATATATTTAAATAATATATATAAAAATTATATAATCTATTTTAATTTATTTTTTTAAACTAAAAATTTTAGTTTATTTTTAAATTTTAAAAATATTTGATTTAATAATTTAATACTATTAATAAATTTTTTATAATATATTATTTAGAGACCGACGGCCAGACTAAAAAAATTAGTATAATATTTAAATAATATTTTTAAATTTATATAAACTATTTATAAAATAATCAAAACTAGTAGCTCTTTCTAATTAAATTTATACTAAATATAATCTATTTTAATATTATTAAAACTATTTTATTTTTTATAAATTATAGATTTTATTTTTTATATAAATTTTAAATTTATTATTATTTTAAATAGTCCAGCTGCTAAAAACGCAGATTAGTTTACTATAAAAATATAAATTATTATTAAATTTATTAAAATAAAAATATCTATTATTAAATTCTATTATATAAAATAAATAAACTAATAATATAAATTAATAGAATAATTTAAAAAAAAACTAAAAAATATAATTAAATATTTATAATATTAAGATACTAAAATCTAATAAAAAACTTAACTAAAATATTCTAAAATCATATAAAATTAAAAAACTTATTAGTTTATATATTTATTAATTAGTTTTATTTTTTAATACAAAAATATATTTTATATTTAATATTAGTTTACTTATTTTTATTAATAAAAAACTAGCTTTAGACTAACACCAACTTCTATCATTATATATAAAAATTAATAGTCTAAAAAAATAAAAAATTAAAAATATTTTTAATTTTATATAAAATTATAAAAAATATAGCTGTCTTTAATTAATATATATTATAAAATAAATCAGATATTTAAATCTAATTATTAAATTAGTCTAATATTTAGAAAATATCTATTAAATAGTTAAGAATTTTTACTACTACTATTTTAATATATTATAATCTATATTTTAATAGAATTCGGGTTTAAAAAAATATATTCTTATAATATAAATCTAATATAATTATTTTATTTATTTGATCTATTTAGTTTTAATAATCTTACTGCTTTTTCTAACTGCTTTATATATAATATATAAAATTTTTTAATTTTTTATTTATTTCTAATTCTATTTATAGCTCTTTAAGCTATATTTTATTTATAAATCTAAGAATAATCTAATCCAGTAGCTAGTAAAAAATCTAGAAAGATTATTATAAAGATTCTTTTAGTTAGTGCTGTTATTCCTATTATCCAGCCAGACTAAGAACCAGACGCCAGCCTGCTCCTTGACATTATATATAGTACATATTACTATTAATATCTATTTTTTAACTTTCAACTTATTAATTTAAATCAGATTTTTATTTTATATATTTTTAAATTATATTTTAATTATTGATTTAAATATTAGAAATATTAGATAATATATTATATATAATATTATTGATAATATTTAATAAGAATAATTTAGTAGTTTATTTATATTTAATAAGCTAGTTAGAATATATATTACTATTTTTATAATTTAAAACTAAAATATTAAAGAAATCTAATTTTAATTGCTTTTAATATTAAGAAAATATAATAAATCGAAATCAGTAGTATACATTTTTTAAATAATATTTTTATCACTAATACTGCTGTATATAGACTTAAGATTATATATAAATATTATCACGGGCTGAAGCACAAATATTCAATTATAATAATTCTATTAATGAATTTTTTAAATTATTTTAGTTTAATTAAAGAAGTAGCCGGAGCTGTATTAGGCGGCAGAAACTATTAATATAATAGACCGCTGGTAAATAGCAGTAGTAGATACTAGACTAAAAAAATTATAATTATCTAACTATATTTAAAAAATTAAGATTAGAAAATAGAATATTAGAAATATTATAAAAATGAAAGATTATTGAAAAAATATTATAAAAGTAAGAAAATTAAGTATACTTTAACTAGAAGTATTAGTAGCAGAAGAAAATTAGATTAATAAAAAAAATAAAAATAAAAATATAAATAAAAAAAATTATATAAAATATAAATAAAATAGTTAGTAAAAAAATAAATAAAAATATTAAGTGAGAATAGTTTCTAGTTATACTAGTAGTTATTAACTAATATTAAAAAGTTTATATTATTAATATTAGACTAACTATCTTCGGGCTGGTTATTATACTTAGAGTTCTCATTATTATTTTTTTATTTTTTTTATATTTTTTTATATTTTTTTTATTATTTTTTTCTTTCTTACCGAAGCTGTCTAAGACGTTAAAAACGCTGTAATCTAATTTAAAAATATTAATAATAAATATAAATAATATTAGAATTAATTGGTTATAATTAATTATTTAATTAAAAGTTAAGATTTAAATAATTTTAATAATTATATTTTTAAACTAATAAAGTTTATTAAAATAAGTAATTTTATTTTAGAAAATATTCTATTTTTAAAAATATTTTATTACTATTTAGATTTTTATAATAAAGTTATAATTTAAGTTTATTTAATAAAGCTTAATTTTATAGTTAATTATTATTTTTTTATTTATATCCAGTTAGATTATTTTATTTCGGGAAAAATTTTAGTAAAACTATATATAGTTTTTGCGAATATAAATTTTATTAGTATAAATAAAATAAAAGATTTTATTAATAAAAATCCCGGGAATAATATAAAAAAACTTTTTTATTAATATATTTAAAAAATTTATTTTAGCTAAAATATAATAAAATCTTATTATTAATAATTCTAACTAGTCTAATTAAAAGTTTATTTATAATAATATAATTTATATAAGATTTAACGAGAATATTAATACACTAAAATAGTATTTTATTAATTATAAAAAATTAATAAAATAAAATTATTAATTAGAAAAATTATTTAGAATTAAGAATATTATTATAAAAATTATAAAAATATTTATTTATTTTTAGTTTAGATTTATAACCGGCTGGCCGAAGAAATATAATATTATAAAAATTATTATAAATTTAACTATTTTTAATTAGTATTTTATATATTTATTTAAATAGTATAATATTATTTTAAAAGACTTTTATTTATTAAATTTTTTATTAAAATTTTAAATTAAATTTTCTTTAGATTATACCAGTTAGAATCTGTAGATTCTTATTATATTTTTATTTTTTTAGTTTAATTTTAATAACTTAAGCTTTTTTTTATTCTTTTTAATTTACTAATAATAGCTGGTGTAATATCAGCTGAATATAATAAAAATATAAATAATACAATAAATAGTATAATATTTATAATAGATAATAAAACTACTACTAGTATAATTATAAATAAAATAATATTAAAAATAATTTAAAAAATAAAAAATAAAAAAGTTTTTTTATTAAAAATATTAGTAGTATTAGAATTATTTTTAATATAACTATTTTTTCTATATTAGTAATAAGGGCGACCGGGTTTTAATATAACTAGATATAAATTTAAAAATCTATTTAGAATATAAATAAATAAGATTTAAATAAAGAAAAATTAGAAAAAAACTAAGATTATAAAAAGACTTAAAATTATAAAGATATTTAGTAGAAATAAGATTAGACTGCTGTTAAATACTTAAAAAAATATTCTTAAATAAAAATATTAAAAAAAGAACTAGATATATAAAAAGAGATTTATTTAAAGAATATTAAAAAAAATAATAAAAAAAGTTTATTATAAAAAGACTTAAAATAGTAAGATAATAAATAATACTCAAATAGAGATAAGATTAGATTATTATAAATAATATTATAATAAATAGAAATATAAATATAAATATATAGAATAAATATATTTAAAATTCTTAATAAATTTTTTAGTATTATTAAACTGGTTAATATTATACTATCTAATATATATATTTATAATTAAGAAATTTTATTAAATACTATATTTTAGTTTTTTTTTATTTTTTTTAATTTAATTATAATATTATATTTTATTAGTATATACTCGAGCTTATATAATTTTTATTTATTAATGTTTTTTTTAATAAAAATTATATTAGACTTTTTTTTAATTAAATAAATCTAGTTTATAGTATGATTTAAGATATATAACTAATATAATTAAATATAAATATTAGATTTTTAGATAATCAAGCTGATATATTAGTTTATTTATATAGTATAAAATTTTAAAAAAATCTATAAATTATTTAAATAATTTTTTATAAGTAAAATAACTAATATTATATCCGCGGTATAATTATAATATTATTTAATTATTAATTTTAAATTTCATAATTTTAAATTTAATATTATAATAGGTTTTTATAATTATTATAGTAAGTTTTATAACTTTATTTATATTTATATATATTTTAAAATTTTATATTTTTTAATAATTAATAAGACTTAGATTAAAACACTTAGATATTATATAATTATATATTAATTTCTATAATAATATCTAAATAAAATTATTTTTTATTATATTTATAATTATTTAAAGTTATAATAAGATTTTATATTATTATTTTAGATTAACTATAAATATAGCTATATATCTAAAATAGATTTTAATAATTTAATTATTATATTTAGATTAGCCGTCGGCTTAGAAATAATATATAGTAATATATATAAAATTAATATTTTAAACTTTATATATAATATATTATATATTACTAGTCTAATATAAATTTTAATCTATAATAATTATTTATAGCTAGTTCTAGTTTTTTATAATAAAATATTTAGGTAATATTTTTTTAATTTTCTATTTTCTATTTAATTTTATTTAATATAATTATAATATAATATATATATTTATAAATAACGAATATAATAGTATTAAATAATCTTAGTAATATAATAATTAGATTAATTAAAATAATATAATAAAATAGTTAAAAAAATTATAAATTATAATATCTTATAAGATTTATAATATAAAATTTAATTATTATAATAAGATAAATAGTATATAATATATCTAGTTATAATATATTTTATATATAAAAAAACTAAATTATATAGATTATTTATTATTTAATTATTATCTAAGTAGCTTTTTTATTATATACTAGCTGTATTATATTCTTGATATATAATTTAAAAATATAAAGTTTTACTTTAATATTAAAAAAATAGATTAAAAGTAAAGCAGATTATTATTAAAAGAATATAATAAAATAAGATTTAAATAATTATTAATAATTAGAATAATAATTTTTTTATTTAGTATTTTTAATATAGTTATTCTATATTTTTATAGTTTATTTAAATAAAAATTAGATTAAAACTACTTCTAGTTTAATTATATTATTACTAGAATCTTAAATTTTAATTTAATTTATTTATCCATTAAAATAAGCAGTAGAATGGCTTTCAGCAGCAATATATTTATTTTAAAAATGAATAAAAAATATCTAGATATATAATAATAATCTTAAAAAAATATTAGAAATAATATATATCTTATCTATTTTATAAAAGAAGTATAAATTATATAATATTTAAATAAACTAGCTTATTTTAATAAAATATAGATTTAATTAGTTTATATTTATTAATATAAGTATGATTTATATAATAATTCCGGTAATAAAAATATAATCTATATATATAAATATTTATTTTTTATTTATTTATAATATAAATTATGAATAAAAAAATATTTATATTATATTAAAAATTTTAAATTTTATTAGCTAGTAGTTATATTCTAATATAGCTAATATTTTATTTATAAATAAAATTAGTTAAATTATAATAAAATTAGAAGATTTTTTTAGTTTCTAATTTTTATTATATTAAATGTATTTTAGATTATTACAGATTATATAAAGAAAATATAATATTATATTTCTATTTCTTTAATAAATCAATATTAAGATTAAAATATTTTACTAGATTATAATAATAAAATATATTTAGATTTTAAAAATAGATTTAAATACTTTTAAATATTTTAATTTTCTTTATAGTATTTTTAATTAGTATTTTTATAGTATAACTAATGCAGGTCTGGTCTGTTTTAATAAATAATTTTATTAATAAAATAATTTTATATTAATATAATAATTAAATAATTATAAAATAATATAGAATATATATTTATAGCTAGGTTATTAGTTTTAAATAGATTTTAAAGTATATTAATATAAACAGAAACTTAAGTTTTATAATAATTTTAAATTTTTTAATAATAATAGTTATATTAAATATATTAATTTTATATTTTAATAGTTTAATTAAAAAAGATTTTATAAAGATTTTACCGGGGCTTAGTTTTATATATAAGTTTTTGTATTTTTTAAAAAGTTAAATGGAAATAGCTTAGATAGTTGTTAAGTATATTAAAAAAATAAATAGATTATTTATATAAATATATATATATTTATAAAATATTTAGTATTTATTATTAATATTTTATTATATCTGCGCCGGGCTATTAATAAAGCTTTTTAAATAATTTTTAAAATATTTTTAGTTTTTACAAAAAATAATATTTAATAAGTTTTAGAAGCTTAGATATACTTATTGTTAATAAAAAAATTATATAATTAAAAACTAAAAAATAAAAATATTTTATATATAGTTAAAAAATTCTTTTTTATAATAGTTTAATATAAATATTTAAAATAACCAGCTTATTTTTCTTGCAGATGTTAATAATAATATATAATTTTTTTATATATAAATTATTAGAATTTTTAATTAGATACTAGACTATAAAAATAGAAAATAAAATAAATATATATTAGTTTATAAAAGCTATTTTATTAATTTTATATAATATATTAAAATATTTATTAATGTTTACTTAATCCCGTGAAAAATTCTTATAGATATAATTATAATATTTTATTTAGTTTTTTTAGTCTGGTTTTAGTAGGATTATTAATTATTTATATATAAATTAATTTATTACTAAGATTAGATTATGTTTTTATATATTTATAAATTTATTTATTATTACTATAAATTTATTTTTATATCTATTATTTTTAGTAAAAATAATAATTTTATTTAATAATTTATAGATTTTAGTAAGTAGAAATTCATTAATTTAAAATTTTTAGAAGATAATAAACAGTAATACTATAAGATTAATATAATTTAAAAATATATATATAATTTTAATAGTATTAAATTCTATAAACCGGCTAAAATATAAAAGTAGAAGTATATTATAATTAGATTAATTTAAAATTTAAATATAATTTAAATTTACATTAATTATATATATATAAAATATAAGTTATAGATATTAAAATAGTTTAAATAGATATATTTTATTATATTATAGATTTAACTATAGTTATATTAAAATTTATATTATTCTTTTAATTAGAATTTATAATTTTTTATTTTTTATATAAACTGGAAATATTATTATTATATAGTAAGACTTAGATTTTATTTTTATTAGGAATTTAATATTTTAATATATTTTAATATAGACTATATATTTTTTCAAATTAAGAATAAAGTTTTTAGATATAAGTATATTTATTTTAAAAGATATATTTATTTTTAGATAATTCTAGGTTAGATAGGTTTTAACTGTGATTTCTATATATATTTTCTGATTTTTAATTCTTCCGGAGAAGTATATATTTAGAATAATAAATTTTATAAATATAAAAATTTTTTAATACTCTTTATAAAAATAAATATTAAATATTATTATATTTTTATACCGGGAATGTATTCTGTAAAAAAGTTTTTATTTATAATTATTATAATATAACTATTATTTAAGTATATAAAAATTAGATTAAAAGAATCCTAAATAATTATATTAATAAATATATATTTTTATATACAGAAGTATAGCTTAAAAATATTTATATAAATAGAATTATTTAATTAGATAATAAAAATATTATAGTTTAACTATAAGGCTATAGAATATATACTATTTTTAAATAATAGTAGTTTATAAATATTTCTAAATATAAATATATAATATATTATTTAATAAAAAAATTATTTTATAAAAATAATATTGCTAATTATTTTATAAGTTATATTTATTATAGTATATTTTTTTCTAATTTGTTTATTTTTTCTAGTTTTTCTGCTTATAGTATGCCCGAACTTGTTTAGATCTGTTAAAATTAGACTATAAAAATATATTATTAATTTGATTTTAAATAGCTAAAATAGAGCTTTAGCTGTTTTTCTATAGATTATTAGAATCTTAGTTTTTTTTTATAAATAATTAGTAGTTTTATTGCTTTTTTATTAGTTTTATTCGGACTAGTTTTTATTTATAGCTTTAAATTTATTTTTATCATTAAATTTCAGGAAAAAACTTTTATTATTACAGAGCTACTGTGTATTAGCTAGATCAAATTAATTAAATTAATTTATTTATTTATAGAATAAAATATTAATAAATTATAGAATAATAGTTTTTAGATTTAATTCATTAACAATATATTATAGAAGAAGAACTAGATTTTTTTATATTTTTTTAATAAGCTTATTTTTTTAGTTTTTATATACTATTTTACTAGATTGATAATTTCCGATATATAAGTAAATAAAGAATATTAATTTTTAATATTTTAAATAATACATTATATTTTAGTTAAAACTATTTATATTTTATTTATAAAAATTTTAAATTATTTTTTAAGTCGGCTATACTATTTGTTTATAATATTATTATAAAATAATCTATATTAAATAAAAAAATTAAGTTTATTATTTTATTATTATTATATTTTATTATAAAAATAAAACTAATAGTTTTATTTATTAATTATATATTATAGTTTTAAAATATAACTTTAAAATAGTTTATAAATATATATATAAATTAATAGATTATTTTATTATTTCTATTTATAGTTATACCGCGGCTAGAAAAATTAGATTAAAAAAACCTAATATTATTAATATATAGCTGATAAAAATAATTATTACTATATTATAATAATATTTATAATAGCTAAAATATATATAATATTAGTAGATATATATAATTATAATATAAATACAATTAATTATTCTATAATATTATTTAAAGTATTATTTAAAAAAATATTTAAAATATTTATTATAATATTAATATTTAAAATTAAGACAGTTATAGCAGTAGCTGTAGATAAAATAATACTAATAATATATAACTATTTTATAAAGCTAGCTGAAGTAGTATATTTTATATATAACTATTTTATAAAACTGGCTGAAATAGTATATTCTATATATAACTATTTTATAAAGCTAACTAAAACAATAAATATATAAATTAGAATAATATATAGCTATACTATAGGAATAGCTAAAATATTTAAAAAAATATATATATTAAATTAAATCTAGTAGAATAGTTAAACTAATATTTATAAATAAAAAATAGCTTATTACTAAGCTTACTAAAATACTATTTATAATTATTCTTAAAATATATTATACTAATTTAAAAATATAGTTAATATAGGAATTAATTATAATTATAATATCTATTATATTATTTATAAAACTAATTTATTAACTATTTATAAAACTAAATTTTATATTATTAATATAATTAGCTGGTTAAGATATTTATTTTTTATTAGCTTTTTAAATTATTTATTTATTTTAATTTTAATATAATAATATTTTTTTATATACTGTTTATTTTTCTATTTATTAAACTATTTTTATATTTAGATTTAGAAGTTTTAAAATATTATTATGGTAAATAAAGAAGGATTTTTTTATAAATATAGTAGTATAAATTTAAAAAAAACTATATTAGAATTATTTTATTAAAAAAATATAAAGTTTTAATATACTAAGAATTATAAAATTATAAAAAAATATATAATAGAATAAATTAATATAGATTTTAAATAATATATAGTAGTAGATATAAATAATATAGTTTTAAATATAATATTCAGATTTTATTATAAAAATATTCTAGTATTTTATAGCAGGTTTAGACTGCTATTAGTCTAATATATTAATATTTTATTATTAATTATAAAAGTTTTAAGAGACTTTATAGCTGAGGCTATTATACTAAAAATATATTAAATAAAAATATTTAAATATATAAAATTATTTTTTTTATATAGTCTCTATTTTAGTAGACTTTTTATAGTTCTATTATAGATTTTAATATATAAATTATAAAATAAAATAAATTCTAAAAAAAGATCTTCTATAATCTATAAAAAAAATTTAACTATAGTATTAAATATTTACTAATTATAAAGCTAGTTATTAAAAAGATTTCTTATATTAGATATTAATATAAAAAAGCTTTGGATGTAAATATTTAATAAAAAAGTTTTAGATTTTATTAATAATCTAAGAATATTCTAAAAGAAAAATATTATATTTTTATTTTAATATTATTATTAAAGTTTTTTATAAAGCTGTAGTTTATATTTAAAAAGATCTACAACTTATTAGCTAGGAATATAGTTTTTAATATAATTATAAAATAATTAAATAAAAAATATAAGAAATAAATAGAATATAAAAAATAAGAATTAAGTAATAGGATAAAGAATATTATTAATATATTACAGACTGAAATATAAATATTTAATTATAATAATTTTATTAATTAATTCTTTAAACTATTTTAGTTTAACCAGAGAAGTAGCCGGAGCTGCGGTAGGCGGCAGAGACTACTAGTATAGTAGGCCGCTGGTGAATAGTGGTAGCAAATATAATAATAAATATTTATAAAATTGGTTTTTTATTAAAAATAATATTATATATATATATAATTAAATAAGTCTTCATATTATATACTTTATAAACTGATTTAAAATAATATATAAAATAGTCTTTTTATATGTAATTTTTTAATTTATTATAAATTTTTTTAAAAAATAAAATACTAGCAACAGTAGTCTAGGACCTACTAATGAAAAATATTAAATTATATATTATATAAAATTTTATAAAATATCTTATTAATAAAGTTATATATAAATTAATTCTAAATATAATTTATAGTAAGAATAATATAGTTCTAAAGATAATAAGATAATTAGTAATTATTTATTATAAAGATATAAAATTTAATAAAACATCTATTTTTGATTTTAATAGCTAAATTGAATTTATAATAATTGATTGATTGATTGATTATATCTATTATATTCAGATGCGGCCCTGTACGGGGTTATATCTAAGTAGCTAAAAATACTGGCAGACTAAATATAGATAAAATCCTCTTATTCAAACTAATTAGCAGTTCTAGTTATATTAACTGGCTTATTTACCAGCTGGCTCTTCTAGTTCTAATTTATATATATATAAATCGATTCGTGCGGTGAGATAATGTTCCGTGGATAATATTACTTAATATTACTAATTAACGTTTTTAATTTCAGCTGGTTTTTTTAATAGTTTATATTATTAACTAGCTTTTCTTACTTTTTTACAGTTCTAATTTTATATATATAGGCTGATTTGTGCGGCAAGATGGTTTTTTATAAATAATATTATTAAGTATTATTAATTAGCCTTTTTTATTTTTTTATAGTTTTAATTTATATATATATAAATTGATTTATACGATAAGATAGCTTTTTATATTTATAGTCTTAAACTTCTAGCTGGTCTTTCTAATTTCTAATTTTTTTATTTATTTTTATTAATTATATTCTATTAGCAAGCCGGAAGTCTATATCAGATTAATTATATATAATATTTTTTATTAATTTATAATTTTTTTGGCTAATCGGCTTTTTTATTACTGCCGGCTGCTATTATTTTAAACAGATATAAAGAATATTAATAACTAATTTCTAATTTTATTAGCTAATTAAATATTAGAAGTTACTAGTTAATAATATTTTCTGTAAACTAGTAGATATTATTAATTATTAGACTAAATAATTAGTTAATAAAATAATTAGTAAGCTATGAGTAATCAGCAGATATTATTAGAATATTATTTAAAAATAGTTTTTAAAAATTATAGTATTTTTATTTTATTAGAGGATTCTGTCTTAGAATCTATTTTTAATATTAATATTATTATTAATATTATTATTAATATTATTAATAATAGACAAAACAGCTGATTAACTATTAATAAAAATATAATTATTTATTTTATTTACTACAGCTCGGTTAGTATTTTTACTAATACTTATAAAAAATCTAAATTTTCATTAGTTTTTTAAAAAGTCCTATACTAAACTTAGTTTAAAAAAATATCATATATAATTTTTAGAATGCTTTTATAAAAATAATCCGGATTATCTATTTATTTGATAAAAAAGAGCTGTTAAAATATATCTTATTTATATAAATTTAAAATAAAACTATTTTTTAAAAATATTTTAATTTATTATACTATTAAATTTTTTTTAGTTTTTTTAGTTTTAGTTATTACCGAAGAAAGTTATTATATATTAATTATTATTAATTTATTTATTAAATCTATTTATTAGTTATTTTAATTTAAGTTTTTGAAAAGAATTTGAAAACTATTTTTATCTTATTTTAAATTTATACTAGTAAACTAGAAATATTAAATTTCTTTTTATTTTAAAATCTATTTAATTATTTTATTAGTATAATTATTTAAAACACCTACATACGCGGGTATTTAGAAAAAAGTAATATTTTTAGTTTTAAAAATAATAAGACCAGAATTAATATTAATATTAAGCTAATATTTCTAATTAATTAAATTAATAATTTCTTTTATTTAATATTATTTTGATACTAGTCCCGGGCTTTTTAATATTTAAAGAATATTTTAATTATTAGTATATATTTTTAGAAAAATTTATAAAATTAGATTATTATTTATTATTTAAAACATAAGAATAATACCAGCTAGTTTTATTACTAATATTATATATTTTTATTTTATTTTTATATGAATTATAAAGATTATGAGAAAATTAAGAATTATTATAATAGTATTAATTTATTTTATGAAATTAATACTGACTAATAATTTAAATCTATTAGTATATATTTTTAAAAAAAATTAAAACTATAATTATATATATAAAATAAATTATAAACTTTTTTTTAAAAATATTGATTATTATTTTTAAAAAGTATTTTTAGAAAAAAACTATAAAAAAGTCTTTATTTTAATATAATAAGTTTAATATTAGTATTAAGATCTAAATTCCTTTTTATAAATTTTAGAAATAACTAAAAAACCAGATTATAATAGAATATTTATTAGGTAATAAAATAAATGTATAATAAAAAATAATTGAATAAAAAAACTTATAAATAGACTTAATAAAAATAATCTAAAATAAATAATAGCTGAAGTTTAATATTAAAAATATTAATATTTATTAAATAAAAAATTTTAAATATAATCTTACTTATATAATATTAAATTTTATTAAATATATAAATCTATTAATTATATTATTTAATGTAATTATAGATTTAAAAACTATATTATACTCATATAATATATATTATTATAAAAATAATATAAATAATATAAAAAAATATTATTTAATAAAAATAAGTTTTTAATTAAATTTTGTAAAAATTTTAATAATTTATAGAATTTTTAAAACATAGATTTTTATATATAAAAAATGAATATTAAATATAAAATATTTATTAAATAATATTTTAAAAAATTGTATATATTATTTTTTTAATAAGTCTTTTTTATTTAAAATCTAGTATAATAAATATTTTAGATCTTAAAAAAAATCCGGCTGGTTAGTATTCGGCTGTAGATTTAACTAATAAATTTAAAAATTATTTTCTATTTAAATTAGTTTTAATCAAATTTATATTAATATATTAACTATTTTTTAAATTTAAAATAATTAATATAATAAATTTTATTACTAGCTCGGCAGCAGGTTTAAAAACTAGTTTAATAATAGATTTAAAAAATTTTTTAATCATTTAAAATTATTTTAAATAATAGTAGTAAATAAAATAAAATTTTAAAAATATGAATATTAATATATATATAATAGATTATTCTTCATAAATTTATTAAAATTTTTAATATAATATTATAGAATTTGTTTCTTATTATTTTTACTATAATAATAGTATTTTATTAATATAATTAATATTTTTTATAAATTTATTTATTATAAGATTTATATTATGAAAAATATAAAAAATTAGAAATAAGAATAAGTTATAAAAATATCTATATTAATTTACTTTTAGAAGCAGATATATTTAGATATTACTAAAATAATATATTATTTAAAAAAGAATTTAATTCAATGAATACTTGTCTTTAAAATATCATATTTATAAATATTATATAATAGTTTTAAATAGCTTATAATATTAGAAATATTATTTTAATACTCCGGCTGCAGCAGCCGCCGAAGTAGTTTTTCAAAAATGATAAATAAATTTTTATTAAAGAATTTAGCTGAATAATAATTATATTTTTCAAAGCTTTTATTAAAATATTAAATAAAATAATTAGCTAGTATATTTTAAATATTTTATAATTTTTTTTATCAGATTTATAAAAAATAATAATAGTTAATTTTTAAGAATATTAGAAATAATAGTTCTATTTTATATAATAATTAATTAGTATTATTAATAAAAAAAACTAATATAAGAGTTTCGGTAGTTATAATTATTTATAATATTTAATTAGAAATATTATTAGATTTAAAAATCTTTTTAAATACCGGCCGGTAGATAATTCTTATAATTTTAATAATAATAATAAAAATTATTTTATTTTTTATAAATAAATGTAACTTATAATTTTAGTAAGATCTATAAAAAAATATTAAAAAAAAAGCTATTAAATAATATTTTAATTTTAGTTTTTTAAAAATAAAAAATAATATTTATTTTATTTTATTAAATCTTACATTTTATATAGATTATTATTAAATGTTTTATATAATTGTAATAAATTTTATAATAAAAATAAATAATTTCTTTTTTTATTATTTAAATTATATATTAGTACATTAATATCTAGATTTTAAAAATATAATAATAGATTTTTTAAAAATTAATAATTTATAATTAAAAAATAAATATTTTAATATTTTTAATAATTTAATTTATTAATTTATTAATAAAACTATTAATAACTATAATTAGTATAAAATATTATCTATTAAATATTGAAAACATAATTATAATAATAAGTTTAATAAGATTTATTATTTTTTAATTATATTAAAAATATAAATACCTCTACTACAGCTGTATATTAAGTTTAATTTTGATAAATAAATAATTAGAAATATTTAAAAAATAATCTATTGTAAGGGCGACCCGGCAGGCATCGCCAACCCAACCCGCCTTACTAATTCTGTTTAATCTTTTTATTATATTTGTCTTGTTTATCTATCCGTCCGTTTTATATAAATAAGCTGCAGATATATATTTTTTTATTTTTCTTTTTTTTTTTTTTTTTTATATTTAAAATTTTATATTATTAGTATTAGATTAGTAAAAAATAAACTGATTTAATCAGTTCTAATATAATTTTAAATATAATCGTTATTTTTATTCTTTTTCCGAAACTTTTTATAACTAAATATATAAAAAATATATATTTTTATTATTTTTAAAAGTTTTCTTTTTCTTATGCGAGTTGACGGTAATAATAATCGGTTTTAAAAAATCTAAATCTAAAAAATTTAAAATTTTAGAATTATAGATTTTAAATAAATTTTTATTACTATAGCTATAGGCTGTATAGTAACCAAAAAACAAAAAATTTAAAATAAATTTTTAAATATAATTAAATTATTATTAAAAGATTAACAGATCTTACTATCGTTGCTGTTAACTATATAAAATTTATAAAGAAAATCTAGATTTTAAATAAAATTTAATATTAGAATAATTATAATAGTATAGAATATATTAGAATCCAAGCTATTTAAAAAAAAAGCTTAAAAATTAATTTTATTTATAAATAAAACTAGTAAAACTTTTAGTAGAAATATCTTATTTAAAGTATTTTATAATTTTTATAAAAATAATTTAAAGTATATTTTTAAGCTGGTATTAATAATTTATAATAAATTTAAAAAAAGATTATAGAATTATCAGCTAAGACAGCTAAGCTAAAAAAGAATCTAATTTAGTTAAAAATTAAATATAATATTTTTTTTTATAATATTAATTTTTTAAAAGCTGAAACAAATATCTTAAAAACTAAAAATATATAAGTTATAGTATAAAAAAATATTATATTAATTCTAGTAATTAATACTAGCTATAAATCTGCAACTATTAAAAAGACTTTAAAACTTTCTAATTTTCCGATATTTAATAATAAAAAAAATATAATTTTTAAAAACTAAAAACTAATAATTAAGTAAAAACTTAAAACTAATATTAATTATTATAAAAGTCTAGTTATAAAAAAATATATATTATTAACTACTATAAAAATAATATCTATAAATATTTATTTTTTTAATTAAAAACTAAAACTAAATATTTCTATAAAAATATAACTAATATTTTATTTTATCTAGCTATAATCTATATTAATTTAAATAAAAAATAAAATATTTAATTAACATATATATATTTTAAAATAATCTTCGAACAGAAATTCTATACTTTCTATATTTAACTTTACTATCTAATAGATAAAACAGATATTTTTAAAAACTAATAAGAATTTAATTTTTATTAAAAGCTATTTTTAAACCTTAAAAAACTAATTTTTATTAAATATTATAAATATAATATCAACTTTAAGCAGTATACTATTATTTATATTAAAATATTTAAAAAAGATAACCTAAAATATAAAATATCATTATTAGATTTTATCACTTAGCTGTAAGAATAATTTAAGTAGTAGAATAAATCTAGTATTTAATAGAAATATTATTAAAATATTAATTAAACTTTATATAAATAAAAGAACCTATATTATACTACTAGCTAAAAAAATACTTTTATTATAAAAAATCTAAATATTTTAATTATAATTATTCAAAAAAGATACTTTTTATTAAAGTAATAAAAAAAGCCGAGTCTAAAAATATATTAATAAAAAGCTTAGTTGAAAAAAAGTTTTTATTTTAAATATAATAAATATAAACCGGCAGTATATTAATCTAAAAATATTATTAGAACTTTTTAGAAATAGTTTTATAATTAAAATTCTAATTATAAAGAATATAATAGCTGTTTTTATCTAAATTTTAATAAATATTAGAATAAATATTTATATTTATATTAATACTAAGTTTATAGTTAAAGTAGAAATATTTTTTAAAATATAATTATTTAAATTATAAAATATTTAGAATATAACCGGATTTAATAAAAGATTTTCTATTTTTTAATATATATAATTTATTTTAATTTTATTATAGAGAAAAGATTTTTTAAACTGATTTTTTTTCTAATATTAGATTTAGAATCCTATAATATAATCTTAGAAAAATTATAGCTAGTAAAGTAAGAACTCTTATTAAACTATTATATAAATTAATTTATATAATTTAAACAATTTTTATTTAAAAATAAAATCTAAGCCGGATTTTTATAAATACTTTTTTTTAAAATTATCGGATACCAGAAAGTAAACCAGATATACTAAAAAAATATTAAATAAAAAAATAGATTAATTATTAAATTTAAAAAATAGATAATAAATAATTTTTTTTATTAAGTTATTAAAGTACTCTTATTTAAAATAATTAATAATTAATATATAATTTTATTTTTTTTATTATAAAATATTAGAATAGCTTATAAACAGTTATCTATTTTTAAATAAGAAAGTAGTTAAAAAATATTATAATAAAAACTTAAATTTTTTATTTTTTTTTAAATTATATAAAAATCAGATAAAAATAGAATTTATAGTATAGACTAAGTTTAGATACTATATAAAATAAATAAAATGCTATATTCTAATAAAAAAAATATAAAAATAAACAAATTAAAAACTAAATAAAATTAAAAATAGTTAATCTAAAAATAATATTAATTAAAACAGCCGGCTTTTAGTAATATCTAAGAAAGTTAAAATTAAAAGTCTTTATTATATTTTTATAGAAAATTAAAAAAATAATTAATAAAAAAATAAGACCGATTTCTATTAAATAAAAATAATAAAAGATTATTAAAGCTTTTTTTTTAATATTATAATCTAATTAAAATATTTTTTAAATAAGTTTTAAATATCTTATTATTATTCTATATTTATAACTACCGAATCTAACTTAATAATAAACTTTTATTAGAATTTTTTCTATTATATAAAATAATAGCCGAAGAATTGAAAATTATAAAATATTATATTATTAAAAATTTAAATAAAGATTTTATTATTCTAACCTCGGCTTTTTTTATATTATTTATTCTAATAATTTAAAAATCCGAAGAAGATTTTTATATATATATAAATTATTAGAAGCTTAATATATTAACTAAAAAAATCTATATTTATTATTTTTAATTAATAAAATTATTAATTAACTAAAATAAACTAAGATATTTATTAAATTAAATATTAAATAAGATTTTTATTATATTTATATAAATTCTAATTTAAAGAATCTTATTATTTTTTAGATTTAATATAATATATTTAAGTTTAAAGTTCTTTTTTTTAGACTAATAAATAAATTAACTATATTTTAAAAACTAATACATAAGATTTTATATAAATATTTAAATAAATTTATAATTATATATATTAATAATATTCTTATTTATAATAATAATTTTTTTAAATACTAAGTATATATTAGACTAGTTTTTAAAAAATTATATAAAGCTGGTTTATAAATTATTATTTATAAATATAAGTTTTATATTATAAAAACTAAGTTTTTAGATTCTATTATTTCTATTAATAGAATATAAATAGATTTAAAAAAGATAGTAGTTATTAAAAAATAAAAGGTTTTAAAAATAGTCTGTAGAATATAATTATTTTTAAGATTTTATAATTTTTATTATTATTTTATTAAAAATTATAGTAAATTAGTCTGACTATTAATTCTGCTTATATATAAAAATATTCTTTTTATATAAAATAAAAAATATTAAATAGTTTTTAAGTTTTTAAAGAAGATTTTTATTTTAATACTAGTATTAATCTATTATAATTTATTTTTTTTATTAGATTAAAAACTAATATTAAAAATAAAAGTGTTATAAAAGTTTTTATTTAGAATATTAATAATTAATAATATTTAGTTTTATTTTTTTTAAAAATTATAATATTTATTAAAAGAAATTATAATATTTATGATAAAAAAATACTTATTATTATAAGATTTATAAAAATTTAGAGAGCAGAATTAAAATATTTTTAATATAAAAAGTCTTTTAAAATATTTATAGATTATTAAGTACTGGAATACTTTATAACTTCAAAAAAACTAAATATATAATAAGTAAAATAAATTAAATTTCTATCTAAGTACTATTTTAAAATTTGATAGAAATCTAAAAAAACTAATATTCTAACTAATATATTTATTTAATAAAAGAAAATCTATAAACTATTAGATTAAGAATATAATTAGATTATACTATAATTAAAATAAATAAATCTAAAGATATTATAAATATTATAATTATCTATTTTGACTTTATTAAATAAAAAATTATTATTAATTAATTAAATTTTTTATACTAATTATAAGTCGACTAAGCTTAGTTAAAAAAAATATTATTAATCTAAATAATTTATATTGTTTTTAAAATAGATTATTATTATATAAAGAATATTTAGTAATATCTGCCGAAAAAGATTTATATATAAGATTATTAAAAAAGATATACTATTAGCTATTTATTATATATTTAAAATAAATAAAAATTCTAAAGCTAGTTAAGTAATACTATTATTAGAATATCTAAAATAAAAATATTTATTAGTATTTAAATAATTATATAATTTATAAATATAAGAATTATTAAAAAAAACTATTATAAAAACTATTTTAATCTTTTTCTACTACTAACTAATTATAATAATTTATATTTATAGATTTTTATATATTATTAAAAAATATATAAAAATATAATACTATATATATAATAATAGATTAATTCTTTAAATAAATAGTATTAATTCTTTCTATATATTAAAAATATAATTATATAGAATATAGTCTAATTATTTATTAAATTTATTTATATTTAAATAAGATTTTTAAATATTATTATTTTTACTAAAAAATTTAATTTATTTTAGAATTCTAATAAAGGTTCTACTGTATTTTTTAAATTAAGTTAAAATCTTTTATAATATACTATTTCTAAACTAACAGATAGACTAAAAATATAAATTAATATTTAATTTAAAAACTAATTTTATTTATTAATAATTTTTATAATAATTAGTTAAAATTATTATTAATAATAGACTTTACTGCAGCGTGTCTATTATATATATTTTTTAAAATATTTTTATTCTAAATAAAATATAAATATTAGTTTTAACTATTTTTTAATTAAAAATTTTTAATAAATATTAAATACAAAAATATAAATATTATTTATATCTATAATATTATAACCTATTTTAAAAATATTTATTATAAAAATTAATATTACTAATTTTTAGAAATAATAGATTATATAGGCTAACTATTATTAAAAAAAAATTTTAATTTAAGCTGGAAGCAGAGTTTATAATAATTAATTTAACTAAAACTAAAAATAGCTATTTAAAAAGCTAATAAATAAATAATATAGTTTATATAAGATCTTGAAATAAAAAAATATATTTTAAATAAAATTATTAGCTAATATTAGAATATATCTAATATTTTATTTTAAGAATTTTTAATTTATATTAATAAGTAAACTGCTACTAGGTTAAATCTAGAATTAGATAAAGCTAATAAATATAAATAGAAATTTAGAATATAAAATAAAAGAATTCTTAATTTTTATATATATTAAAAATATCTAATATATTATATTAAATAGAAAAACTTAGACAAAACAGATCTATTATAATATTTAATAAAAAATTTAAAAAATATTTTTATATTTTCAAAAAAGTTTTATAATTCTTATTTAAAGAGCCCCGGTTTTTTAAAATATCTATAAATCTAATTAAAAACAGCTATAAAAAAAGTTTTTAATTTTAATTATTTTGATAATAATTTTACTTTAGATTCTGCAGAATATATATAACTTATAGTTATATTATAAAAATAATTTTAAGAAAGACTATAAAAATATTTTTTATCTATAAATAATTAAAGCTAATCCAGAAGATAATATAAAAATAATCTAATAGATATCACTAATCTAATCTATTTTATTAATTTTATTTAATATTTCTATTATATTTACATTATTTATCTATCTGTTTATTTTATACAGATAAGCTGTAAATGTATGTTTTCTTGTTCTTATTTTTCTCTTTTTTTTTATATTCGAAATTTTATGTTATTAGCACTAGATTGGTAGAAAATGAACTGATTTGATCCGCCCTGACACTATTATTTTTATATATTTAATTTATTTATAGCATTTTTAAAAAATAAAATAAAAATTAATAATAGTATTATAATAGTTTTCAGTATTTTTAGAATATATAATACAATATTTATAGTTTGGATTTACTATTATAAAACTTATAAATATTTGAAATATTATAATATAATAAATTTAGATTAGCTAGGTAACTAACTAGTTGGTTAGCCGGTTAATTAACTAATTAGCTAAAACTAATTATTAATTTAAACTAGTCTAATAATTATATTTATTAAAATAATAATTTTTAAAAACTATTATATAATTCAAAGTTTTAATTATTTTATATATTTAATATTAAACTATAGATTACATATCAGATAGTTTTCTATTTTTAAAAACTTATAAATATTAAATTTTTTAATTATTAAATATTCAATGTTTTAAATTTAGATTTTTTTATAGCTGTTATAACTCTAATAAAAACTATTATTTTAGAACTATTTTATATTTATAAAAAATCATAAATATTATATATTACTAATACTAATACTATCTTCTTTTTAACTAGATTTAAATGAATATATATTAATATAATATATTTATTTTAAGAAAAAAAAGCCTACCAAAGATTCTTTTAAATAAAAATATATATTTTTCAATACAATAATTATAGAAAAATTAATTAAACTAGTATATAGTTTTTTGTAATCTTTAAAAAATAATAAATAATATTAGTATATATTAAGATTTATAATTTTTATAAAATATTTATATTATAATTTTATATATAAATATCTTTTAGTAAGACTATTATAGCTAGATTAATTAATTAATATATATTATACTAAAAAATCTAAAGTATATAGCTGTTTTTATAAAAATAAGTTATTAAAAAAATAATTTTATAAATATATTTTTAGTTAGATTAAAAAATAAAAAAATTTTTATTGTTAAAATTTAATATTATTTTTAATAAATTTATTATTATATCTAACTATTTTACCAGCTATAGCTGCTTTAATATATTTTAATTATAAATATTTTTAATATTATTTTTTGAAATCTTTTTATATTTATATTTAATTTTCTAATTTTTAATAATTAAAATACTAACATTAAAAATATTATTAAAATTAATAATATTATAAAAATATTATAATATTATAAAAATATTATAATATTATAAAAATATTATAATAATAATTAAATATTTTTTAATATTATTAGCTGAATTTTCTACTATTATTAGAATATTAATTAATAGCTATAGATATTTTAGTAAATAGCTTCTATAATAGATTTTTTAAACAGTAGATCTAGATTAATAAATTTGTAAATATTTTTAAGAAAGTTAATATAGCTGCTGGCTTTATTGTAATTAATAATAAAAGTATTAGTATTATAGTTAATATTAAAAATATTAATATTAATATTATAAACTAGTTAATTAAATTTTTAATAAATAATAAAGTCTTTTATATATTAATAAATAGAAATAATAATAAGAATATTAATAAACGGCATTATAAAAAGATTATTATATTAAATATTATATTTATTATAATAATCTTTTTTAGACAGTTATATAAATATTTTTTATTAAATAAAATAAAAATTATAAATATTAATATTAGTAGATATATTAACCGCGGTATTATGAGATAATTAAAAATAATTTAATAATAAATAGAATAATTAAATCTAAGAATTATAATATCAGCTTTTTATATTAGTATGTTTTAGCTGAATATATTAATTAGAACTTATATATTTTTTTAAATATAGTTAAAAATATATTTAATAATATTAGTTTAGATTTTTCATATTCGGCTTAATATTAATTAAATATTATAATATATTAATAATAGTTATATTATTAGTATCTAGCTTAGAAAAAAATTAGATTTTATAATAATATATTATTTTAGTTTTTTTTTACTTATTCCGGATCGGCTTAGTAGATGGCTGAATAATTTTTTTAATAAAAATAATATTAATAAATATTTTAAATGTTATAAATTTAATATTAATATAAATTATAATGTTTTACATAAAATAAATAATATATAAAAGTACTATAATAGTATTAGATATATTAAAGAAATAATACTAGCTATATTAAATAATATAATATTAAAAATTAAATTATTTTATTTTTAATATTTATTTTTATAAATATAGGTGGTTATAAATAAGTCGGTTGGTTGTATATAGATCTAAAATAATAATTATTAAAAAAACTTAGTTTTTATATTATAGTTTTTTAAAACTAGCTAATATATAAAATATTAGTTTTATTAAATTATTTTATATTAGTTTTTATAATCTTTCTTCTAGTTTTCTTCTTGAATTAATATTAAAAACCAGGTAAAAAAATATTATAAATTAGAATAATATAAGAATAATTTATAATTAATATATACTCTTTTTTTTAAAAAAAATAACTAATATTAAATATTATAAATTAGTTTTTTAATATTATCTAGGACCGCGGTATATAAATTAATATCTTTAAAATATAAATATTCTATTATCTAAATTTATATTATTATTATAATATTATTTTCTTTTATAAGAATATTTTAAATTTATTTTCAGATAATTTCTAAATATTAGTTTTTATATAAAAATAAATTAATATTTTATTATAAATATATTTAAAGAATATTATTATTGAAAACTACCGGCGGAAATCTAGTAGTATAAATCTAATTAAAAACTAAATTAAATTATTAACATTATTTAGTATAATATTATAGTTATATTTTATAAATTTATATATTTTATAAAAATAAGTTAATTATATAATTAACTAATAATCTTATAAATCTATTTAATAAATATAATTATATATTAGACTAGCAGCTTTGCTTCAGAATAATTCTTTATATACTATAAAATTATTTAATAATAAGTTTAAAAATATTAGGATTAAATAATATTAAAAAATATATTAAAAAAATAAAATTAAATAATAAAAGATATAATATAGTATTAGATTAAAGTATAAAGAACCCTGTGGTATCTATTAAAACCACTCTTATACTTATCTTATTGCGGTAAAAACTATAAAAAATAAATTTATATATTAAATTACTTTTATCAATATTTTCTTAAAGCTATACTTGTCTAAATAATAATCTAGTAGCTGTAAAATATATTTATAAATATTTTATAATTTTAATTTTAAAATTTATAAATTTATATATCCGTCTTGCTAACTACAACCCAGCTAGTATAATATTAAAAAAAACTTTTTATAATATTTTTTTATTTTTAAGCTAAAAACTAATTTTAAAATCTATATATATATCTTTTATACTAAAATCAAAAAACTATTATAAAATATTAACATTTAAAAAAATATTTTAAATATATTTATTAATCTTATACATTTTGTAATATTTTTTACAAAAAAATAATAAAATATAAATAAATAATTTCTAAATTAAATTATTAAGAAACTTAAATAAGATAAGTTTATAATTATAAATTAAAATAAATATTAAATAAATATATTCTATATATTATAAGTAGTTATTAATTTAATTTATATAACTAATAATATTAAAATCTCTATATTAAAATAAGTTATATAATTATATTAAAATATAATTTTTTTATTATATTTTTTAATTATAAAATTTTTATTAGTTTTAAACTAGATTTATAAAATTTTTATTAATATATTCTGAATTTTTAATAATATTTATAGTAATAATAGTACTAATATTAGTTTAATTCTACTAGTTTTTTATTTTTAAAAAAAAGCTAAAAATTATTATTTATTTTATAAGTTATTATATTATTAATTTTCTCCGGCAGAGCCCGGCTAAACTAATTAATAAAATTAACTAAATTTTATAAAAATTTAAAAATTCTAAGATTTTCTATTATATTTTTTTAATAAATAGAATATTATTAAATAATAATATTTTTTTATAAACTAATATTTTTAAAAACATAATTTAATTAAATCGGGCGGCCGGCTAAATTATAATATTTCATAAAAAGATCCAAATCTACTCATATATTTTTTAAAATAGTTATAAAAAAATAAATATTATTTTAAATTTTAAAAATCTATTTCTAAAACTTAAAACTAATAATACTAATCGGTTTACTATAATATTTATTAAAATTATTTAAATAAATTAATTTTTTAATAGTTATAAAACTAAAAAAATTTTATAATTTAAATTAATTATAAAATTTAATAATAATTATACTATAGAGACTCCTATACTATGTAATCTAATATTTAATAATAAAAACTATTATTATTTTTATTACAATAAATATTATAAAATCTAATAATATTTTAATTATTAAATATATGAATACATTATTTAATACTATAAATAAAGCTTTATTTATATATATTATATATAAAACTATAATTTTAAAAACTATCTGCGGATATAGAATTATATTATTATTTATTATATAATTTATATATAAAATAAAAATTTAAGAAATAATTATTTTATTTATAATTATAATTATTTAATAAAAACTAAAAAACTTAAAAAGATCTACAGCTATTAAGTTAATAATTTATAATATTATTAAACTATTTATTAATTTACTTTAGAAAATATAAAATTTAATAAGATTTTTAAATTTAATTCTAATTTTAAATATAAATCTAAATCTAAATCTAAATCCGAGTCCGAGTCTGAATATTTATTAAAAATTATAAAAAAATAAATCTTAATCTATACTAAAAAGCCGAAATTTAAATTAATTTTATAATTATATAAAATAGCTAATAAATCTTAGATACAGCTCGAGCCGTAGTTTAAAAAAAATTTATAATAAAAATTATAATATAATAAAAATTAAAATTAAAATAATTATAATATTATTTTTTTAATAAAAAACCCGCCGGCTTTTAGTTTAACTATTTTTAAAATTATTAGTATATACTAAAAAAATTATAATTTAAAAAATAATTAATATATTAATAAAAAGCTTTTTTTAAGAATAAATTTAGTATAATAAATAATATTATTAATTTTTTTTAATAATGGTTAGTTTATTATTTATTTTATAAACTAACTTCTACAGTTTCTATAATAAAATAGTTATATATTTTTTTAGTAAAAAAGAAATATAAAATTATAATCTTTTAATAATTTAAAAGTTTATAACTAATAATTCAACTGATCTAATTTTAATATATTTATAGATTTTTAATAAATATTTTTATATCTATTTATAATTATATTTAAAAAATATATTAAATCTATGATATATTTATATATGTATTAATTAATAGATTAAGTTTAGTATATATTTAATTTATTATATAAATTAAAACCTTAGTATATTTATACTTAAAATACTAAACTTTGGGCTGGTTAATATTTTTAATATATATAATTTTAACTATTAATATTTTAAAAATTTAGTTTTTTTTATATTAAATTAAATTATTTAAAAAATCGTTAATTATTATTATATTAAATGAATTAAATTGAATTAAATTTATTATACACATATATATCAGTTCTATAGCCAAGTAGTAGTAGATTTTAGTCCGGCGGCTGGACAGACTATCGAAGTATTAAATTTATATATAAAATAAAATAATTAGCTAGTTAGTTTATTCTCTTTATTTTTAAATTTTTAATTCTTATATAATTTTTTTTATAAAAGTTTTATATAGTTTTTTTTCTATATGATAAACCGGTAAAACTAATAATTTTTAAATATACTTTATTTTTATATTTATTTTATAATATATTTTTTTTCTATCGGCTACTATTACGGCCGCTAGTTGCTATATAGTTTAATATCTAAATTTATTGTTAATATTTTTTATTAATTAATCTAAGAATTTCTAAATATTATAATCTTAATTTAATAAATGAAAGTTTATTATTTAAAAAAAGCTAATTAATTATAGTTTTAAGTAAATCAAAAAAAATAGTTAATTAGTATATAAACTAATTAATAATCAATAGTCTATTTATATACTAATAATAATTATATTTTAATTAATATAATATTAATCAGACTTTAAAACTAGTTTAGAAGTTTTATATATAATATAAAACAGATTATTTACTTTATTATTTTTTTCAAAAAAATACTAAAAATTAGTAAATTTTTTTTTAGCTTAAAAAATATTTTAATAAAAAAAATTATATTTTAAATATTTAATAAAAATATATTTAACTAATTAGAGTTTTTATCTATAAAAATATATAATTCATTTAATAATTTTAATAGTCTTTAAATAAATATTTAGAATAATTTTATTAGTTAATATTTAGATTAGTATTAAAAACTATATTTAATAAAAATTTATATATAAATTAAAAATATATTTTTTTATTATATTAATAAGAATATAATAAATATGAATATTATATAAATTATTAATTTAGTTAGTTTTTTATTATTAGTTAATTAAGTTTTAAAAATATTAATATATAATAAAAATTAGTATAGAAATATTGGTTAACTGGTAGTTTAAATAATTATTATTTTAATATATTAATTAGCTAATTTATTATCTAATATATTTTTCTAGTATATTTATTATCTAATCTTTTATATATACTTAAGCTAATTAATTATTTATTTAATAATTATTTATTCCAATTAGTACTAGGATTTAATATAGATTTATATAACTATCTAATTATTAATAAAAACTACTATTAACTTAAACTTAGAAGTAGTTAGAGTTAATATTATTTAAAAAATAGTATTTCTATAAATAAATATATTAGACTTTTTTAATAAAAGCTAGAATAAGTTTTATACTAGTTACTTCTATAAAGTATACTATATAAATATCCTCTCAGCCAACCGGCATAATTCAGCTTTTATTGCGGATCACTGCTGCAGCACCGATACTACCGGAGTGGCCGCTGCCGTCGGTGTACGCGGGGAGGACAGTAGGAGGTAGGAGGACGTGTCTTCGGAGGGCTTCCGCCCTGGAGTCAGCGATGTCAATAGCGGGTGGATTCCAATTATTATTATATTTTTATAAAAAATTTTAATTTTTATTCTCTGCTATAAAACTATAAAGTCTATATATAGTAGAATTCTAATATAAATATACTAATTAAACTTACTAAAAACTATAATTTATAATTATTTATTTTTATAAATATAGTAACTTTTAATAATTATATTAATTTTATATATAATTGAATAATTCCAAACTTAATATAAGCTTCTACAAAACCAGCTAGCTAGCTAATTAGCTATTATATAAGTAAAAATTAATAGTTTATTATAAATTATATATTAATTATTATTAATTTTAATTTTACTCTATAATTTTTATCTACTATTATCTATCTAGAATAATAAAAAACTAATTAAAATTAATATATTAAAATATTTATTATAAAAAATTAAATTCTATTACAGCTAAATATTACTAAAGATTTTAATACTATAATAAAAAATCTTACCAGCTTTTTAATAAAAATAATAAAAATCTTAATATTAAAAATTATTATAAATAAATATTCTTATTTAGGCTATATCGCAGCCCTCCGAAGTTTTTATTATTATATAATAATAATATATTATTATATAGCTGTTATATATAAAAATAAAAATTATAAAATATATAATTAATTTTATAATATTTTTAGTTATATAAATAATAAAATAGTCTAATAAATCTATTATTTTAAAATTAAAAAAATTATAAAATCTTTTTAAGACTTCTAAAATCTAGCTAAATAATAGTATATTTAAAATATACTAATATAAATCTTTATTTTTATATTTTAGATAAATAAATATAAAATTATTATTTTAAAAATTAAAATCTAAATTTTATAAAATATTCTATTTATTATATTACTGGATCTTAATTTTAGTAATATTAAAAGTTTTAATTACTCTAAAAAAATATTTATAAAAACTTTTTTTACTTCTAAGAAAATTAAGACTATTATTAATTATATTATATTTTTTAAAACTTTTAAATTTAATAATTTTTTAATATTATTTTATAAAAGGTTTTTCTAATAATGTTTTTTATATAATATATTTTTTAATATATATTTCTAATTAGACTACTATTTAAAGTATTTTTACTTTTCTACTACTATTATTATTTATAAACTAAAAAAAACTAGTTATAATAATTCTAAAATTTATTAATTTATTATATTATTAAATATTCTAAGTAAAATTCTAAAAATTATAATAATAATCTAATTAAACTATTTAATAAAGTAATTTAAATTATTTTTAAAAAATTATATTAACAGCTAGTATAACTATTTAATTAAATATATTTTTTATTTTTTATTAAAATAAATATATATAGTTTAATAAATAAACTATTATATAATTAGCTTATTTATACTTAATATATATAGTATTTTTAATAATATTATTTTTTATTATTATTTTTATAATTTAGATAAATAGTATATACTAGAAATATTAATTAACTAAATAAACAGCTTTGTTTTTAAATAGTTAATAATTCTATTTTTATAAAAAAGTCTTTTCAGAGTATTTAATCTTTATATTAATATTTTTTAAAATTTTTTATTTTTATTAATTCTATTTTTATTTTTTAATTCAAACTTTATTAAAAAAATCTAGATTATTTTTCTAAAATCTCTTATTATTATATATATTAATAATCTTAGTATTATAATTTAACGCAGTCCTACTAAAATAAATTATTATTAATTAAAATATATCTATTTTATATATAAAAAAAACTATTTATATTTTTTATTTTATTTTTATAAAATATAAATTAATTTATTTTTAAAAAACTACTAGAGTATTTCTAAGCTAATTAGTTTAGTAAAAATTCTAATAATTATTTAAAATATATTAATTAAATCTATTCTAACATTCTACTATTTTAATATAATTTTAAACCTTAATTTTATTAGCATAATTCATACAATCTATTATTAGACTAAAATAATGTTTTTAATTTTAATTTTTATTTTAATTATCGGCTCTATCTAAAATATAGATATTTTATATTTATATAAAATATAAATTACTGTTTTCTAACTATAGATATTTTATAAATATTTAATATAATATTTTAAAATGATATATAGCTTTATTATAATTTAAAACTATCTAATTCAGATTATAAAATTAATTTAAAAATAGATTCTTATTTATATTATAAATATTTTTTATATTATTATAAAACTTATTTTTATAGTTTATTTTTATATTTTATTAATAATAGTAGTTTTAGATTTTAAAATTTTCTAAACTTATTTTTAAATATATATCTTTTTAATATATATCTAAATTTAGATTATTTAAACTTTTTTTTATTAAATAAAAATTCTATTATTAATAGAAATATAATCCGGATTAAAGTTTTTTATTTTTATTATTATAATAATTAGAATTTCAGCTCCTAATTTATTTTTTATTATTTTAAAATTTTTTCATTATAAATAATATTTTTATAATAATATCTTCTAAATATTTCTATTATAACTACTAAAAATAATATTATTAAAATATATATAAAGATTTTTTAGAAGAATATTCTTTTAATATATATTAATAAAAATAAAACTATAAAAAATATAAAAGCTAGTATAATCTCTAGCTTAAATATTAATATTATATATATTTTAAATTCTTTATAATATAAATAATTTATATAATTAAACTTAATAATATTTATATAATTTTAGTATATTTTTAGATTATACTACTACTATAACTAAGTACTACTATAGTAAATTTTAGTAATAATTAAACTGTTATCTAAATTTATAAAATTCTAAAAAGTTCTTCGAATAGAAATATTTTTAAAAAATTATTAAATATTTTAAGATTTTTTAAAACAGTTAAAAAATCTATATATAGTAGATCGCTAATTATATTAAAATATATAATAATAAATAAACTAATAAACTTACTACATAAGCTGCTAAAATAATATTTAAGTAAATTAAAATTATATAATTAAAAATTTAAATCTAATTTTAATTTTAAAATATCTATTTTTAAAATAGTTATTTTTTAGTAATTTAAAATCTAAGTTAAATAGATATAAAAAATTTTTTAAATTTTATTTTTTAAAATATTATTATATATCTTATTATTTTTTTATTAAATATAATAATTTTTTTATTATATAAAAATTTATATAAAACCATTTTAACAGTCTTTATTTAAATATAAATAAAAAAGATTAGTCTTAGAATATATCTTCGCTAGTTTATTCTTAGAACTAGCACTAATTATTTTTATAATTTAAAATTATAATTAATATATTATATATTATTTAATTACTTCTAATATATAAATTTATAAAACTGTATATTATAAATAATATTATAAAAAATCTTATTACTTGAAATACTAACTAATGTAAAATAAATAAAATATATAGTGTGAGAGCCATGCGGAAGGCATCCAGACCGAGTAGTAGATTAAGACTAGTTTAATCTGTTTAATCTTTTTATTTTATTTATACTAAATCTAAATAATATAATACTATAGAAAATATAACTATTTTTTTTCTTATACTTAAGATTTTATTTAAATAATATTATATTGATAAAATTTAGTTAGTTTAATCGGCTATTATATAATCTTAAATATTATTCTTTTTTATCTTTATTTTCTAAAACTTTTTATAATTAAAATATATAAAAATATATATTCTTATTATTATAAAAAGTTTTTTCTTATTTATATAAATTAATAATAATAATAATTAATCTTAGAAAATATTTATTTAAAAAATATAAATCTAAAATTATAAATCTTAATTAAATTTCTATTATTATAGCTATAAACTGCACAGTAATTAAAAAATAAAAAAAATTTAATCTAAATTCTAATATATAATTAGACTATTACTAAAACTAAAAGAATTTTATTATTATAGCCCGTAAGCTATATAAAACTAATAAATAAAATAAATTTTAAAATAAATTAAATTCTAAATTAACTGGTATTAAAACTAAAATATTAAGAATAATTATAATAATATAAAATATATTAAAAATTAAGCTATTTAAGAAAAAAATATAAAGATTAATTTTATTTATAAATAAAACCAATAAAATCTTTAAAAAAGATATTATATTTAAAGAATTTTATAATCTTTATAAAAAAAACTTTATATATATCTTTAAATTAGTATTAAAAATCTATAATAAATTTAAAAAAAAGATTAATAATCTATTAACTAAAGCAGATAAGCTAAAAAAAGTCTAATTTAGTTAAAAATTAATTAAAAAGTTTTATTTTATAATATTAATTTATTAAAAATAGAGAAAGATATTTTAAAAAATAAAATAATCTAAATTAAAATATAGTAAAATATTATATTAATTTTAATAACTAATATAGACTAAAAAGTCTTAATTTTTAAAAAAACTATAAAATCTTTTAATTTTCTAATATTTAACAATAAAAAGAATATTTTTTTTAAAGATTAAAAGCTTATAGTTGAATAAAAACTTAAAATTAATATTAATTATTATAAAAATTTAATTATATAAAAATATATATTACTAGCTACTGTAAGAATAATATTTATAAATATTTATTTTTTAAATTATAATTAAAATTAAATATTTTTTTAAAAATATAATAGATATTTTATTTTATTTAGTTATAATTTATATTAATTTAAATTAAAAATAGAATATCTAATTAAAATATATATATCTTAAAATAATTCTAAAATAAAAATTTTATAATTTTTATATTTAGTTTTATTATCTGGCCGGCGAAACAGGTATTTTAATAGATTTTTAAAAATTTAATTTTTATTAAAAACTATTTTTAAAACTTAAAAAACTAATTTTTATTAAATTTCATAAATCTAATATTAATTTTAAATAATATATTATTATATATACTAAAGTTTCTAAAAATATAAATAAAAATATAAAATACTATTACTAAATCTTATTTATAAATTATTAAAATAATCTAATTAGTAGAACTATTTTAATAATTAATAGAAATAAAACTAAGATTCTCATTAGACTCTATATAAATAAAAAAACTATATTATATTATTAGTTAAAGAAAAATACTTTTATTATAAGAAATCCAGATATTTAAGTTATAATTATTTAAAAAAAATATTTTTTATTAAAATAATAAAAAAAGCTAAATCTAAAAATATATTAATAAAAAACTTAGTTTAAAAAAAGTTTCTATTTTAAATATAATAAATATAAACTAGTAGTATATTAATTTAACAATATTATTAAAATTTTTTAAAAATAATTTTATAATTAAAATTCTAATTTTAAAAAACATAATAGCTATTTTTATCTAAATTTCAATAGATATTAAAGTAAATATTTATATTGATATTAATATTAAATTTATAATTAAAGTAGAAATATTTTTTAAAATAAAATTATTTAAACTATAAAATATTTAAAATATAATTAGATTTAATAAAAGATTCTCTACTTTTTTAATATATATAATTTATTTTAATTTTATAGTAGAGGAAAGGCTTTTTAAATAGATTCTTTTCTAATATTAAACTTAAAATTTTAAATATAATTTTAAAAAAATTATAATTAACAAAATAAAAAGTCTTACTAAACTATTATATAAACTAATTTATATAATCTGAAAAACTTTTATTTAAAAATAAAATCTAAATTAGATTTTTGTAAATAGTTTTCTTTAGAATTATTAGATATTAGAAAATAAACTAGATATATTAAAAAAATATTAAATAAAATAATAAACTATTTATTAGATTTAAAAAACAAATAATAAATAATTCTTTTTTATTAAATTATTCAAATATTTTTATTTAAAATAATTAATAATTAATATATAATATTATTTCTTTTAATTATAAGATATCGGAATAGCTGGTAAACAGTAGTTTATTTTTAAATAAAAAAATAATTAAAAAATATTATAATAAAAATTTAAGTTTTTTATTTTATATATAAATTATATAAAAACTAGATGAAAATAGAATCTATATTATTGATTAAGCTTAAATATTATATAAATTAAATTTTAAATATTCTATTATTATTTTATATCTATAATTATAAAATCTCGTTTAATAATAAATTTTTATTAAGATCTTTTTTATTATATAGAATAATAGTCGAAGAATTAAAAACTATAAAATACTATATTACTAAAAATTTAAATAAAAATTCTATTATTTTAAGTTTTTTTTTATATTATCTATTTTAATAGCTTAAAAGCTTAAAAAAAATCTTTATATATATATAAATTATTAAAAACTTAATATATTAACTAAAAAAATCTATATTTATTATTATTAATTAATAAGATTATTAACCGACTAGAATAAGCTAAGATATTTATTAAGTTAAATATTAAATAAAACTTTTATTATATTTATATAAATTTTAATTTAGAAAATCTAATTATTTTTTAGATCTAATATAATATATTTAAATATAAAATTCTTTTTTTAAGCTAATAAATAAGCCAGCTGTATTTTAAAGATTAATAAATAAAATTTTATATAAATATTTAGATAAATTTATAATTACATATATTAATAATATTTTTTTATTTATAATAATAATTTTTTTAAATATTAAATTTATATTCGTCTAGTTTTTAAAAAACTATATAAAGCCGGTTTATAAACTATTATTTATAAATATAAATTTTATATTATAAAAATTAAATTTTTAAGTTTTATTATTTTTATTAATAAGATATAGATAAATCCGAAGAAAATAATAATTATTAAAAAATAAAAAATTTTAAAAATAATTTATAGAATATAATTATTTTTAGAATTTTATAATTATTAAAAAATAAAAAATTTTAAAAATAATTTATAGAATATAATTATTTTTAGAATTTTATAATTTTTATTAATATTTTATTAAAAACTATAATAGATTAGTTTAATTATTAATATTATTTATATATAAGAATATTCTTTTTATATAAAATGAAAAATATTAAATAGTTTTTAAATTTTTATAGAATATTTTTATTTTAATACTATTATTAATCTACTATAATCCTAGTTTTTTTATTAGACTAAAAACTAATATTATAAATAAAACTATTATAAAAATCTTTATTTAATATATTAATAATTAATAATATCTAATTTTATTTTTTTTAAAAATTATAATATCTGTTAAAAGAAACTATAATATTTATAATAAAAAAAATACTTATTATCATAAAATCTATAAAAATCTAAAAAATAAAACTAAAAAATTTTTCATATAAAAAATCTTTTAAAATACTTATAAATCATCAAGTATTAAAATATTTTATAACTTTAAAAAAAGTAAATATATAATAAATAAAATAAACCATATTTTTATTAAAATATTATTTTAGAATTTAATATAAATCTAAAAAGCTAATGTTTTAGCTGATATATTTATCTAATAAAAAAAGATTTCTAAATTATTAAACTAAAAATATAATTAGATTATATTATAATTTAAATAAATAAATCTAAAGATATTATAAATATTATAATTATTTATTCTAATTTTATTAAATAAAGAATTATTATTATTAATTAAATTTTTTATATTAACTATAAATTAATTAAACTTAATTAAAAAAAATATTATTAATTTAAATAGTTTTTACTTTTTTTAAAATAGATTATTATTATATAAAAAATATTTAATAATATCTACCAAAAAAAATCTATATACAAAATTATTAAATAAAATATACTATTAATTATTTATTATATATCTAAAATAAATAAAAATTCTAAAGTTAGTTAAATAATATTATTATTAAAATATTTAAAATAAAAATATCTACTAATATTTAAATAATTATATAATCTATAAATATAAGAATTATTAAAAAGAATTATTATAAAAATTATTTTAATTTCTTTTTATTATTAATAAATTATAGCAGTATATATTTATAGATTTTTATATATTTTAAAAAATATATAAAAATATAATATTATATATATAATAATAGATTAATTTTTTAAGTAAGTAATATTAATTTTATATACTAAAAATATTATTGTATAAAATATAGTCCGGTTATTTATTAGATTTATTTATATTTAAATAGAATTTTTAAATATTATTATTTTTAATAAAAAATCTTAATTTATTTTAAAATTCAAATTCTAATAAAAATTTTATTATATTTTTTAAATTAAGTTAAAACTTTTTATAATATATTATTTCTAAACTAATAAATAGACTAAGAATATAAACTAGTATCTAGTTTAAAAACTAATTCTATTTATTAATAATTTTTATAATAATTAATTAAAACTATTATTAGTAATAGACTTTGCTGCGGTATATTTATTATATATATTTTTTAAAATATTTTTATTTTAAATAATATATAAATATTAGTTTTAATTATTTTTTAACTAAAAATCTTTAATAAATATTAAATAGAAAAATATAAATATTATTTATATTTATAATATTATAATCTATTTTAAAAATTTTTAAAAGTTTATTAAAACTTATATTATTAATTTTTAAAAATACTAAATTATATAAATTAATTATTATCAAAAAAAAACTTTAATTTAAGCCGAAAGCAGAATCTATATTAATTATTTTAATTAAAATTAAAAATAATTATTTAAAAAACTAACTAATAAATAGTATAAACTATATAAAATCTTAAAATAAAAAAAGATATATTCTAAGTATAACTATGATCTAATATTAAAATATATTTAATATTTTATTTTAAAAAACTTTAATTTATTTTAATAAGTAAACTACTACTAGATTAAATCCAGAACTAAATAAAGCTAATAAATATAAATAAAAATATAAAATATAAAATAAAAAAAATTTAATTTTTATATATATTAAAAATATTTAATATATTATATTAAATAAAAAAACTTAGATAAAGCAGATCTATTATAATATTTAATAAAAAATATAAAAAATATTTTTATATTTTTAAAAAAGTTTTATAATTTTTATCTAGAGAACCCCGGTTTTTTAAAATATTTAAAAATCTAACTAAAAATAGCTGCAAAGAAAGTCTTTAATTCTAATTATTTTAATAATAATTTTATTTTAGATTTTATAAAATACCCGCAGTTTATAATTATATTATAAAAATAAGAATAAAAAAGACTATAAAAATCTTTTTTATTTAAAAATAGTTAAGACTAACCCGGAGAATACTATAAGAATTATATAAAAAATATCTAAATAAAATAATAGATTAAAACTAGTTTAATTTATTTAATTATTTTATTTTATTTATACCGAATTTAAATAATATAATACTATAAAAAATATAGCCATTTTTCTTCTTTTTTTCTTCTTTTTATACTTAAGATTTTGTTCAAATAGTACCATATTAATAAAATTTAGTAGGTTTGATCGGCCATCACATATAGTATAATTTATACTAAATACTAAAGTTCTTATTTAATTTAAAAATCTATTAAAATCTTTTTAAATATTTTAAAAATCTAATTAATCTTACTAAATACCTGTAATACTTTACTTATTATTAAATAAAAAACTATTTATATAAATTATAAAACTTAGATTTAATAGTCTTTAAACTACCGGATATATCCAAGTTTATATTTAATAAAAAAACTAAAATAGAAATATTTTTCGATAGACTATAACTAAAAGATATCTATTTAAAAGTTTTATAAATAATATTATAATAATATCTAATTATATTATTAATTAATTATAAAAAATCTTCCGGCTTACTAATTTATTATAATATATTAACTAATTTATTTAATTAAATAAAATAATCTATTTTATCCGGTGTATACTAATATACTTAAATAAAATAATATAATTTTTATTATATATAATCTAATATATTAGTTACCGGCTGGGTATAATAACTGCTATTATACAGATCTTAAGGCTGCCAGAAGCGAGAATAAATTTATTATCATGATCATATAGTATTAGACTAAGATTAAATAAAAGAATAATATTAATATATTTAATATAAAAATAAGATATCTGATTATAGATAGAATTAGTAGTTATATAACTTTTTATTATTTAACTATAATTAAAATAAACTAGTTAGTTTAGTATTATAAAATATAATTAATAATAAAATATATTAATAAATAATATACTGGCTGTACTATTAATTATAATGATATACTAATTATAAATATAATTTCAGAATTAATACTGTCCTCTGTTTATAAAAATAAAATCTATATATTATTATTAGATTTTTAAATATTTAAAATATTAATAAAATATATTAGTTTATTTTTTAGTTATTAATAAGATATATAAAATATTATAATTTATTTAAATATAAAACTATATTAGTACCCGCGATTTTATTTATTTTAATAAAAAATTATAGTTAAAATATATAAAAAATCAAGTAAATAAGTTAAAAAACTATAATTAGAATATATATAAAATTAAATAAACAAGCTAAAAAATTATAATTAAAATATATAAAAAATAAAATAAATAAGCTAAAAGGCTATAATTAAAATATATAAGAAATTAAATAAATAAGCTAAAAAAGTATAATTAAAATATATAAGAAATTAAATAAATAAACTAAAAAACTATAATTAAAATATATAAAAAATTAAATAAATAAATTAAAAAATTATAATTAAAGTATATAAAAAATTAAATAAGCAAGTTAAAGAGCTGTAGTCAAAGTATATAAGAGATTAAGTAAGCAAGCCAAAGGGCTGCGGTTGAAGCATGCAAGGAATTAAGCGAGCAAGCCCTACTAATTTATAATAAACAGTTAAAATATTATAATATTTTAATTATTATGGAATTATAAAAATTTAATTTAATTATTTATAATCTTAATATTATATAGCTTATTAAGAATATTTATAAATCTTATTAAAAAGATAATTTAGTTAATAATATTATTATTATACATAAATATATACTTATTATATAAATAAATAATAATTATAAAATTAAAAATTTTATAAATTTTCCAAAGAAAATTTATATATTTTAATTATTATATTATAATTTTAGAAATATACTACAGAACTAAACTTATATATAATATTAAAATAATAAAAGTCAAATAATTTAATTAGTTTTATCTTTAAATATTTATATTATATCTATTTCAAAGAGCCCTGGGTGCTTACCTGGGCACTATCGGGGCCGCCGAATCGACCGCGTGTGGGGGCCCCAATCGGTTAAACACGTCCTTATCAAGTACCCAAAACATAACTCCCTTCACTAAAACACTCTCTGGACTAAAAAAAAAACTTACTAACTTCCGGTGTCTCTTCGGAAAAAAGACAGTAAAATAAATAATCTATTTTATATTATATATAAGACTTTTAGGCCAGTTCCAGAGCTTGACTAATATTATTTTTAATATTATATTTATTAAAATATAATTATTACTGGTATATAAATAGATTATTAACTACCAGCCAGTCTATATACTAACCGGCTGGTTTTTTTTATTTTTAGAAGCTGCGGCTAATTAGCTTTTTTTAAATAGTAAGCTTTTATTTATTATATTAAGATTATAATATTTAAAGGCCTTCGGACTAACTAATAAAAAATATTAATAATAAATCTAGATACTAAACTATATAACAACTAACAGCTGCAATAGTAGCTGATAGAAAAAAAATATACTATAAGATAAATATAAAAATAAATATATCTGGAGACTATTAACTCCGCCAGTTTATTATATAAAAAAAACTATATAGAACTTCTATAAGAAACTGTATAAAAATTAAAATTTTAAAAATAAACAGCCAACTGGCTAAGATTTTTATTTATATATAATTTTAATATTTTTATAGCCTGCCTATCTGTAAGACTGGGACCTGCTGCTACTTGGTCATAGGACTGATATATATATATATATAGTAAATTTAATTGAATTTAATTCAATCTATTTAAAAGAATATAATTTCTTTTTCTAGTCTTATTAATATTATATTAAATATCTATTTAAATAAATAGATTTCTAATTTCAATTGTTTAGACTATAAGAACTTAAATAACTTGTTTTTTAAAAATAATATAATTATTTTAAAATATCTTTTAAATATTTAGATTTTTAGACTTAAGATAGTTGCGTAGATTATATTATTATATTAACTAGTTAAACCAATCTTTTGGTTTTAATATAGTTTTAGAAATATTAATATTGAATAGATCTTTTAATAATATTATAATATAATATATAGCTATACTGTTTGTATAATAAAAATATATAATTAATTAATTTAATAAATTAATAAATATTAAATCTAAATATTAAACTAGTTAGAATATTTTAAAAGCTTTTCTATCTCACTAATTATATAAAATATTAAATAAAAATATAAAAAGCTGTTGATATTATAAATATTAATATATATACAAAGCTTTTTAATAAAAATAATTAAAAAATAAATTTAATAAGAAATATAGTTATAAGAGCTTATAATCTATAAAAAAATATATAAATTTAATTAAGATAACTATAACTATATAGCTGTTTTTCTAAAAACTAGTAAGATCTGAGGTTATATGACCCCGGATATCTGTCACAAGTATTATATCTAATTCTCAAAAATACTACTGTCTTTAGACTGGCGAGGTTATCTTACTGTCTTTTAAATAATATATATAGATAGTTAAGCTAACAAACCACCCGGTAAAAAAGGCCAACAGTCATCCATCTATTACTTCCTTGAGGCTTAAAGCCAATATATATATTTTCTTATTATAGTTTTCTTTTCTTCTTCTTATATTTAAGATTTTATGATTGATTGATTGATTGATTGATTATATCTATTATACTGAGCTGCGGCCCTGCATAAGACCATATCTAAGTGGCTAAGAATACTAGTAGACTATATATAAACAGGATCTTTTTATCTAAACTAATTAGTAGTTTTATTTATATTAACTGCTTTTTTTATATCAGCTGGCGTCTTTAATTTTTATATATATATATAGATTAATTCGCACGGTAAGATGGTTTTTTATAAATACTATTATCTAATACTATTAATTAGTTTTTTTAATTTTTTATTTAAATCTACTAACTAGTTTTTATAGACCCGGCCGGCCTTTCTAATTTAAATCTATATATATATAAATTAATTTGTATAGTAAAATAATTTTTTATAGTTATATTATCTAGAACTACTAACTAGTTTTTTTAATTTTTTAATTGTTTTTATTTATTTTTATCTGCTGAATTTTATTAGTAAGCCCGGAAGTTTATATTAGATTAATATATATAATATTTTTTATTAATTTACAGTTTTTCTGCCGACTTGTTTTATTATTAGTTATTATTATTTTAAATTAATATAAAAAATATTAATAGCTGGTCTTCAACTTTATTAAATAAATAGTCGCTGATTAGTAGTATTTTTATATATTAAAAAATATTACTAGTTACTAGACTGAGTAGTTAATTAAAAGAATAATTAATAAGATATCAGTAGTTAATATATAGTATTAAAATATTTTTTTAAAATATATTTAATTTTTAAAAAATTATAGTATATTTACTTTATTAAAAATTTTTAAAGTTTATTTTTAGTACCGGTACTATTATTAATATTATTAATAATAAATAAAATAACTAGCTATTTATTAATAAAAATAGAATCATTTATTTTATTTACTATAGCTTAATAAGTATTTCTACTAATATTGATAAAGAATTAAAATTTCTATTAGTTTTTTAAAAGCTTTTATACCGGAGGTAGTTTTAAAAAATATAATATATAATTTTTAGAATCTTTTTATAAAAATAGTTTAAATCAGCTATTTATTTAATAAAAATAAAAAAATTATTAATATATATTTTATTTAGATAAACTTAAAATAGGACTGTTTTTTAAAAATAATTTCATTTATTATATTATTCCAAATCTTTAATTTGTTTTAGCTTTAATATTTACTACCAAAGAAAGCTATTATATATTAATTAATATTAATTTATTTACTAAATCTATTTATTACTTACTTTAATTTCAATTCTTATAAAAAATTTTAAAACTATTTTTATTTTATTTTAAACTTATAATAATAGATTATAAAAACCGGATTTTCTTTTTATTTTATAATCTATTTAGCTATTTTATTAGGATATTTATTTTTTAAAATACCTATATAAGCAGATATTTAAAAAAAGATACTATTTCTAATCTTAGAAATATTAATATTAATATTAAACTAATATTTTTAATTAATTAAATTAATAATTTCTTTTTTTGAAAATTATTTTAATATTAGTTCTAGGTTTTTTCGTATTTAAAAAATACCCTGATTATTAATATATATTCTTAAAAGATTCTAAAAAATCAGATTATTTTTTATTATTTAAAATATAAAATAATACTAGCTAGCTCTACTACTAGTATTATATATTTCTATTCTATTTTTATATAAGTTATAAAAACTATTAAAAGATTAAAAATTATTATAATAATATTAATTTATTTTATTAAATTAATATTAACTAACAGCTTAAATTTATTAGTATAGATTTTTATAATAATTAAAATTATAATTATATAAATAAAATATATTATAAGAATTTTTTTAATAGTGTGAGGGCCGATTAAACCAACTAAATTTTATTAATATAGTACTATTTAAACAAAATCTTAAGTATAAGAAGAAGAAAAGAAGAAGAAAAATAGCTATATTTCCTATACTATTATATTATCTAGATATAGTATAAATAAAATAAAAAATTAAATAAATTAAACTAATTTTAATTTATTATTTTATTTAGATATTTTTATATAATTTTTATATTATTTTTTAAATTAGTTTTAACTATTCTTAGATAAGAGGTATTTTTAAAGTCTTTTTTATTATTATTTTTATAATATATTTATAAATTATAGATATTTTATAAAGTCTAAGATAAAATTATTATTAAAATAATTAAAATTAAAGATTTTTTCCGCAGCTATTTTTAGTTAGATTTTTAAATATTTTAAAGAGCTGGGGCTTTTTAAATAAAAATTATAAAATTCTTTTAGAAATATAAAAGTATTTTTAGATTTTTTATTAAATATTATAATAGGTTTGTTTTATCCGAGTTTTTCTATTTAATATAGTATATTAGATGTTTTTAATATATATAAAAATTAAGAATTTTTTTATTTTATATTTTATATTTTTATTTATATTTATTAGTTTCTAAATTTAATCTAATAATAGTTTATTTATTAAAATAAATTAAAGTTTTTTAAAATAAAATATTAGATATACTTTAATATTAGCTAATAGTTATATTAAGAATATATTTTTTTTTATTTTAAAACTTTATATAAATTATATTATTTATTAATTAGTTTTTTAAATAGCTGTTTTTTATTCTAATTAAAATAATTAATATAAACTTTACTTCTGGCTTAGATCAAAGTTTTTTTTTAATAGTAGTTAATTTATATAGTATATTATTTCTAAACATTAATAATATTAATTTTAATAAATTTTTAAATATTTTTAAAATAGATTATAATACTATAAATATAAATAATATTTATATTTTTTTATGTACTATTTATTAAAGATTTTTAGTTAAAAAATAATCAGAACTAGTATTTATATTTTATTTAAAATAGGAATATTCTTAGAGATATATATAGTAGATATACTGCAGTAAAATCTATTATTAATAATAATTTTAATTAGTTATTATAAAAATTATTAATAAATAAGATTAGTTTTTAAATTAAATACTAATTTATATTCTTAGTTTATTTATTAATTTAAGAATAATATACTATAAAAAGTTTTAATTTATTTTAAAAAATATAATAAAACTTTTATTAGAACTTTAAGACAAATTAAGATTTTTTATTAAAAATAATAATATTTAAAGATTTTATTTAGTATAAATAAATTTAATAAATAACCGGGCTATATTCTATATAGTTATATTTTTAATATATAAAATTAATATTACTTATTTAAAAAATTAATTTGTTATTATATATATAATATTATATTTTTATATATTTTTTAAAAATATATAAAAATCTATAGATATATATTACTATAATTTATTAGTAATAAAAAAAGATTAGAGTAGTTTTTATAATAATTTTTTTTAATAATTTTTATATTTATAAATTATATAGTTATTTAGATATTAGTAGATATTCTTATTCTAAATATTCTAATAATAATATTATTTGATTAGTTTTAAAGTTTTTATTTATTCCGGATATATAATAGATAACTGGCGATATATTTTATTTAATAGTTTTATATATAGATTTTTTTAGTAAGTATTATTAAATATTTTTTATATAATAATAGTCTGTTTTAAAGAAAACATAAACTATTTAAATTAATAATATTTTTTTAAGCTGAGTTTAATCGACTTGCAATTAATATAAAGAATTAAATTAATTAGTAATAATTTTTTATTTAATAAAGCTAGAATAAATAATTATAACATTTATAATATCTCCGGGTTTATCTATTTAAATTATAGTATAATCTAATTATACTTTTAGTTAAACGGCTTAAAAATCCTTTTTTATTAAATAAATATATTAGTTAAGATATTGGCTTTTTTAGGTTTATATTAAATTTTAAAATAATATTTAAATAGAAATTTAGTTTATTTTATTTATTATATATTTAGTTTTTTTAAAGTTATAAAGTATTCTAATACTTAGTAATCTATAAGTATTTTAAAAGATTTTTATATTAAAAGTTTTTTAGTTCTGCTTTTTAAATTTTTATAAATCTTATAATAATAAGTATTTTTTTATTATAGATATTATAATTTTTTTCGGCAGATGTTATAATTTTTAAAAAAAATAAAACTAAATATTATTAATTATTAATATATTAAGTAAGAATTTTTATAATAATTTTATCTATAATATTAATTTTTTGTTTGATAAAAAAACTAGAATTATAATAAATTAATACTAATATTGAAATAAAAATATTTTTTAAAAATTTAAAAATTATCTAATATTTTTTATTTTATATAAAAAAAGTATTTTTATATATAAGTAGTATTAATAGTCGGACTAATATATTATAATTTTTAATAAAATATTAATAAAAATTATAAAAGTTTAAAAATAATGATATTTTATAAATTATTTTTAAGACTTTTTATTTTTTAATAATTATTATTTTCTCCTGGTTTATCTGTATTTTATTAGTAGAAATAATAAAATCTAAAAACTTAATTTTTATAATATAAAACTTATATTTATAAATAGCAGCTTATAGACCGGTTTTATATAGTTTTTTAAGAATTAATCTAATATAAGTTTAGTATTTAAAAAAATTATTATTATAAATAAGAATATTATTGATATATATAGTTATAAACTTATTTAAATATTTATTTAAAATTTTATTTATTAATTTTTAAAGTACAGCTAATTTATTTATAAGCCTGAAGAAAAAGATCTTATATTTAAATATACTATATTAAATCTAAAAAATAGTTAGATTTTTTAAATTAGAATTTATATAAATATAATAAAAGTTTTATTTCATATTTAGTTTAGTAAATATCTTAGTTTATTTTAGTCGATTAATAATTTTATTAATTAATAATAATAAATATAGGTTTTTTTTAGTTAATATATTAAGTTTCTAATAGTCTATATATATACAAAGATCTTTTTTAGGTTTTTAAATTATTAAAATAGATAATATAAAAGAAACTAAGCTTAAAATAATAAAATCTTTATTTAGATTTTTAGTAATATAATATTTTACAGCTTTTAATTTTTTAGCTATTATTTTATATAATAAAGAATTTTTAATAAAAGCTTATTATTAAACTAGATTCTATAATTATAAATATAAAATAATAATAGAATATTTAGAATTTATTTAAAGAATATTTTAATTAGATTATAATACTAAAAAAAAGCTTTAATAATTTTTTATTATTTTTATTTAATAAGAATTAGTTCTATTTTCTTATTAATTATTTTTTTAATTTTTTATAAAAATATAATAAAGATTTTTAATTTTAACTTTCCTAGATATTACTAAAAGCCGGTTGTTTTAATTAATATTATTTTTAGATTAGCTATTTTTAGTTTTATTTGATTTTTAGTTTATTTATTTTTAAATTTATTTTTATATTCTTTTTTTTATCGGAGTATAGTATTTTATTTATTTTATATAATACTTAAACTTAGTTAATATTATAAGTTCTATTTTTATCTAGTTTTTGTATAGTTTATATATAAAATAAAAAATCTAAATTTTTATTATAATATTTTTTAATTATTTTTTTATCTAAAAATAAATTACTGTTTGCCAGCTGTTTTAATATTTTATAATTAAAAGAAATAATATTATATATTAGTTACTGATTATTTTAAATAAAGATATTTTAATAATTTAATAAAAAAAATTATTTATTATTTATTTTTTAAATCTAATAATTAATTTGTTTTTTTATTTAATATTTTTTTAATATATCTGATTTATCTTTTAATATCTAATAATCCTAAAAAAAACTATTTATAAAAATCTGATTTAGATTTTATTTTAAAATAAAAGTTTTTTAAATTATATAAATTAGTTTATATAATAGTTTGATAAGACTTTATTTTACTAACTATAATTTTATTAAGATTATATTATAGAATTCTAAGTCTAATATTAAAAAAAAATCTATTTAAAAAAATTTTTTATTATAAGATTAAAATAAATTATATATATTAGAGAAGTAGAGAATCTTTTATTAAATCTAATTATATTTTAAATAATTTATAACTTAAATAATCTTATTTTAAGAAATATTTTTATTTTAATTATAAATTTAATATTAATATAAATATAAATATTTATTTTAGTATCTATCAGAATTTAAATAAAAATAGCTATTATATTTTTTAAAATTAAAATTTTAATTATAAAATTATTTTTAAAAAATTTTAATAATATTCTTAGATTAATATACTATTAGTTTATATTTATTATATCTAAAATAAAGACTTTTTTTAAACTAAGTTTTTTATTAATATATTTTTAGATTTAGTTTTTTTTTTACTTTAATAGAAAATATTTTTTTAAATAATTACAACTTAAATATTTAGATTTTTTATAGTAGAAGTATTTTTTTAGCTAGTGATATAATATAGGTTTTTTTATTTATATAGAGTTTAAATAGGGTCTTAATTTTATTTTTATTAGTTATTAAATTGATTTTATTATTTAAATTATTTTTATAATCTATAAATAAAATTTAGCAGTAGTATTTTATATTTTTATTTATATTCCTAGAAACTTCGATATATATAATAATATACTATTTAAAATTAATATTAGATTTATAAAATTTAATAAAAATTAGTTTTTTAAGTTTTAAAAATAATTTTTAATAAAAATTAAATTTTTAAAAATCTACTGAAATATCTACTTCGCCGGTCAGATAATAAAACTAAATATAAAAATTATAGAATTTTCATTTTAAAATTATTTTAAAATATATATATTTTAATTAAATATTCTACTTTCGGTTCGGATTAATATAAATTATAGCTAAATAAAATAAAATGTTTATTATATTTTTTAAAAAATATTTAGTTTTAATTTATAATTTAAAAAATAAATATTTATAGATATTATTCTTATAGCGGCCAGTAATATATATTTTTACATAACTGGATTTTTATAATAATTAGTATTAGTTTTAAATATTTATCTAATTATAAGCTTTTAATTTTTAAAAATAATATTCTTTCTATTATTAAATACTAGAAAATCGGGGAATTTTATAATCTTTTTAAGAATTAAAGCTTTTTAGCTTATATTAATTATGAGAATTAATATAATATTTTATTATATTTTAATTTAAATTATTTTATTTTTTAAAATATTTTTCTCTATTTTTAATAGATTAATATTATAGAATAGAACTTTTTCATTAATTTTTAATTAAACTAGGTCTTTTTTTAGGTTGTCTGCTTTAGTTAATAAATTATTAATTTTTTTTTAAATTTATTATAGATTTTTAATACTAATTTAAAAATATATATAAAAGTTTTTTTATAGAGATTATAAAATTCTTCGAGTATAATATCTTTTTTAAAAGTTTTATGAATTTTATTTATAAATAGAATTAATTTTTACATTTTTTTCAAACGGCTTGGTTTTTAATATATTTTATATTATTAAAATTATTTTTAATATTTTACTTTTAATATTAGTTAATTTAAAATTTAGTTTATTTTAAAGTCCGATTTTTATTTATTAATTTTATATAATTTATAGATTATAGTAATAAAGTTTTCTTAGTTTTAGTATTAATTTAGTTATATATTAAATTTTAAATTAAATTTTTTTTATTTTTTAGTTGCTGTATAGCCTACAGCTATAATAATAAAAATTTAATTAAAATTTATAATTTTAAATTTATATTTTTTTTAATAAATATTCTTTAAAATTAACTATTATTACTGTTAACTTATATAAATAAAAAAAAACTTTTTAATAATAATAAAAATATATATTTTTATATATTTTAGTTGCTAAGAGCTTTAGAAAGTAAGAATAAAAAAAATAATACTTAAAATTATATAAGAGCTGATGAAACCAACTAAGTTTTATTAATATAATATTATTTAAATAAAATCTTAAGTATAAGAAGAAAAAAAAAGAAAAATGACTATATTCTCTATAGTATTATATTATCTAAATATAGTATAAAGAAAATAAAAAAATTAGATAGATTAAACTAGTCTTAATCTGCTACTCCGTCTAGATGTCTTCCGCATGGCTCTCACAATAGTATTAATTACTATCTTTGGAAGATATTATTTTTAAAAAAGTATAAAAAAACCTTTATTATATTATAATAAATTTAATAATAATACTAAGCTTTATATTTTTTATAGATTTTAAAAATAACCGGAGAACTGAATTATAATTAAATATTTATTAATTAATAAAATAAATATATAATAAAAAAAAGATCAGCTAAAAAAGAATCTATAAACAGATTTAATAAAAATATTTTAAAATAAATAAAAACTAAAATTTAATATTAAAAATATTAATATTAATTAAATAAGAGCTTTTAAATATAATTCTATTTATATAATATTAAAGTTTATTAAATATACAGATTTATTAACTATATTATTTAATATAATTATAAATTTTAAGAAATATATTAGACTAATATAATATATATTATAATAAAAATAATATAAATAATATAAAAAAATATTATTTAATAAAAATAAGTTTCTAGTTAGATTTTATTTAAACTCTAATAATTTATAGAATTTTTAAGATATAGACTTTTATATACTAAAAATAAATATTAAATATAAAATATTTATTAAAAAATATTCTAAGAAATTAGATATAATATTTTTTTAATTAGTCTTTTTTATTTACAATCTATTATAATAAATATTTTAGATTTTATAAAAAATCCAGCCGGTTAGTATTTAATTATAAATCTAGTTAATAAATCTAGAAATTATTTTCTATTTCGGCTGGTTTTACTAGGCTTTATATTAATATATTTATTATTTTTCGAATTTAGAATAGCCGGTATAATAGATTTAGAAACTAATATAACAGTAGGTTTAGAAGTCTTTTTAGTTATTTTTAATTATTTAAAATAATAGTAATAAATAAGATAAAAGTTTAAGAATACAAATATTAATATATATATAATAGATTATATTTTATAGATTTAATAGAATTTTTAATTTAATATAATTTTTTATTATTTTTTACTATAATAATAGTAGTATTATTAATATAGCTGATATTTTTATGAATCTATTTACTATAAAATCTATATTTCAAAAATATAGAAAATTAGAAATAAAAATAAATTTTAAAAAATCTTTATATTTACTTATTTTTAGGAATAGATATATGCGGATATTATTAAAATAGTATATTCTTTAAAAAAAGTTTAATCTAATAAATAAGTATTTTTAGAATATAATATTTATAAAGATTATATAATAGTTTTAGATAATTAATATTATTAAAAATACTAAAAATATTTAGATATAAAATTAATATAATTTTTTGTTCTTTTTAAATTATAATAATAATTTTAATTATTATATAAAATATTATTTCAGTATTTTGACTATAGCAGCCGCCGAAATAATTCTTTAAAAATAATAGATAGATTTTTATTAAATGATTTAATTAAATAATAATTATATTTTTTAAAATTCTTTTAAAAATATTTAATAAAATAATTAGCTAGTATATCTTCAATATTTTATAATTCTTTTTATCAGACTTATAGAAATCAACAGTAGTTAATTTCTAAAATTATTAAAAATAATAATTTTATTTTATATAATAATTAAATAGTTTTATTAATAAAGAAATTAGTTTAGGAATTTTGATAATTATAATTATTTATAATATTTAACTAAAAATATAATTAAATTTAAAATTTGAATTAATTACCAGCGGATAAATAGCTTTTATAATTTTTATTATAATAATAATAAATTAGTTTATTTTTTTAAATAAATATAACTAGTAATATTAATAAGATCTATAAGAAAATATTAAAAAGAAATATTAAATAATATTTTAATTTTAATTTTTAAAAAATAATATACCATATTATTCTTTTTTATAAAAATATATGTACTAAATATAAAAAGTGATTTTTATCTTATTTTTTTTAATTTTATATTTTATATAAATTACTGCTAAACTTTTCTATTTAATTTTAGTAGATTTTATATTAAAATTAGATAATCTATTTTTTTATTATTCGGACTATATATTAATACTTTAATATTTAGATTTTAAAAATATAATAATAGATCTACTAAAAATTAATAATTTTGTATTTTTATATTTATATAATTTTCTATAAATAAAAGTATATAAGATTATAACCAGCTTTAAAATATAGAATAATTTATAACTAGAAAATAAATATTTTAATATTTTTAGTAATCTAATTTATCAGTTTATTAATAAAACGATTAATAATAATAATTAGTATAAGATATTATTTATTAGATATAAAAAAATAATTACAGCAGTAAATTTAGTAATATTTATTATTTTTTAATTATATTAAGAATATAGATACTTTTATTGTAGTTGTATATTAAATTTGATTTTAATAAATAAATAATTAAAAATATCTAAAAAATAGTTTATTATTTTTATATAGTAGATTTATTTATAATATTTCTATAAGATAAGATAGAAATTAAGGAGAGTGTAAAGAAAGATGGATTCTAGCTATCTAAACATCTATTTAAACAGCCGGCCGAAAATAGTATGCTGTTTAACTAATAAAAAATTAAATACTTTATATACCTCCTCAGGTTGCTTTAAGATCCAAATATTTTAAAATTATTTAAACTATATAAAATTATTATAATAAAAAAATAGATTATTTTTTTAGTATTAAAATACTAGAATAATTATATAACATAGAATTAATAACTGCTACTAGTAGAATAATTATAAAAAATATAATTAGTTCTTTATATAATAATATTATTAAAATATATAAAATAATATAAATAATATTCAAATTACTTATTTAAAAAAATATTTAAATAATATAAAGTCTACTATAAAAAATAGTTTGATAAAACTATTTATAAAAGTTTTTTTATATTAATATATTAAGAATCTATTTTATTACTTTAATATATATCTTTTATATAAAATAATCTAATATTAATTTATTATACTAATTTTAAAATTATAAATATATATATAAAATTAACTATATTATTTAAATTTATATATATAATTATTTTTTTATTAATAAATAGACTTAGTTTTATAATAGACTTATATAAAAAATAGTTTTATAAAATATTTTATAGAATATTATATATTTAGCTAGTATAAATATAATTATTAAAACTATTTATTTATATATAAATCATAACATTAAAAACTTTATATATATACTAATATAAGCTTTTATAAATTTTATATTATTATTATTTATATATAAACTATTAATATAGATTTTAAAATATTTACTAAAATCTTAGTTATATATAATATTAAATATAAAATTCTTAAAATAATATAAAATATATTTAATAATATTTTTATTAATTAACTATAAAAAGACTACTTAATATTAAAATTAATATATAATATATTTAATATTAATATATATTTTAATTATTAATTTATTTAGTTTTTTTAGTATTTTTTATATTAATTTATAATAAGAAAGTTAAAATTTTTATATAATATATTTTAGTATTTAAAATCTATAAAAGTCTTTTTTATATAATAATTAGTTATATTATAATTTATAAAAAATTTATTAATATAAATATATTGGTTAATGATTACTATTTTAATTTTGTAATCTTAATATATTAAATTACTTAAAAATTATACTAGCTTATTAAAATATTTTAATTATATAGTTTTTTTATATTTATATAATACAGTTTTAATTTCTACTATATTAGATATAATAAAAAGAAAATTATTTATGTATAAAAATAAAAGTATTTTTTTATAAACATAAATATAAATATTTTTTTATAAATATAAATATAAATATTTTATTTTAATAATTAAAAACTAAATATATAAAATATTTTATTAATTATTTTATTCTAAAAAATACTATTTATCTAAAACTATATAATATTTTTTTAAATATTAAATCTTATTAAATAATTTAAAAAGATCTGTTAATTAATATATATATATATAAATTATTCCTAAAATTTAATATTAAAGTATATTATAATAATATTATATTAGATATATTATAATTATATAAGTATAATATAAATAATCATAAATTTTAAAATAATATTATTTAAAATTAGAATATAATTATTTTTAAAATTAAAATTAGACTATTAATAATTTTTATATATTATTTAATAAATTATAAAATATTATATCTATCTACCGTCGTTATTTTTTATAATATATATTTATTTATTAAAAAATAAAAGTATTAAATAATTAATTAATAAAATTAAATATATTTTTTTATTATTTATTATACTTAGTTTTTATTATTTTTAATTAATTTAATTATTAAAAAAATATTTTAGTAATATTATAGATCTTTAAAATTAGGACTTTATTAATATTTATAAAAATTATATTATATAATTAAAATATATTTTTAAAACTAGATTATTTATATAATACATTTTTATTTAAATAATCCAATATCTATAATAATTAGAACTTATACTCTTTATGAAAATAATATTTTTATTTAAATTGAATATTAGTTATTTATATATCTTTTTAAATAATAAATAGTATTAATTAAATATTCTAATTAATTTAAGAATTAAAATCTATAAATATTATATATTATAAAATCTTTATAGCTATATTAGTTATTATTTATTTTAGTTTTTAAAATATTTTTAACATTGCAATTTAATATAATAATATTATATTTTATAAAATTACAAAACTTATTTTTTTAAGATAATTTTAAAATATTTTTTTACAATTTTAGTTATACTTATTATAAAAATTTGATTAGCTATAATAATTCTAAGTTATTATATATTTATTAAATATCTCCTAGAAATTATTATTTAAATTAAATATATATAATTATTATATATAAATAATTAATATATTAGTTTTAATATTTAAATATATTTTTATTAAATTATATAATAAAATTTATAAATTAATATTATAAATTATTATTATTATATATACTATAATAATAAAATTTAATATGATTTTATATATAATAATATCTAATAATAATAATTTATAATATTAAAACTATTATAATATATCTATAAATATAATAGAATTATTTATTATTTTAAAAATAAAATAATTCTTATTTATAATATTAAATTCTATTTTTTTAATATATAAAAGCAGCAGAGATAATTCTTAATTAAAATCTTAAAATCAGATTTTTATAATATACAATAAGAAAAATAATTCTTATTTAAAAAATGAGCCAGATTTTTTTATTTAAAAAAGATTATTTTAAAATTTAATACTATCAATAATATTTTTAAATAAAGTTCTAGTATTAAAATTTCAAAAATAACTGTTTTATTTATAAATTAAAAAAAATTTTATTATTATTATTTTTTTTAATATATTTTAAAAAATATTTATAATAGTTTTTTTTATAGTTATATATATAAAATATGTTAGAAAATAATAAAAAAATAAAATCTAAATTTAGATTTATTTATAAACTAAAAACTTAATAATATTTAATAAAGCTTTATTATTTATATATAGTTAATTATATTAATATTAGATTACTAATTTTTTAATAACTTAAATTAAACAGAGTCTTAATTTTCTAATAGTAAGAAAAAGCTGATAAAAAATATATAAGATTATTTTTAATACTATTATTATAATTATTATTATATGTATTATTTAAAAAACTTAATATTATTAGAATATATAATTTTTTTTAAATTCTTATCCATAAATTTAAAATATATAACTATAATTACTTTTATAATTAATAAAGTAACTAATCTATATTTATAGTTTAAATTTATATTTTTAATATATTAAGAATTATTAGAATTAATTAGATATAAATTCTATAATTATATATATATAAATATTTAATTAATATAATATTAGATTTAATATTAAAATATTTATATTATTTTAAGATTAATAATAATTTTTTATTTAAAAAAATTAAATGATTAATAATATAAACTATTATTCTAATTATTTTTAATTAAAAATATTTTAATAAGCCGGTATTAATTAATATTATTCTAACTATAAATATAAATGCTTCCACCGCAGCCCTTTGGCTTACTTGCTTAATTTCTTATGTACTTTAACTGTAGCTTTTTAGTTTATTTATTTAATTTCTTATATACTTTAACCGCAGCTTTTTAGCTTATTTATTTAATTTTTTATATATTTTAACTATAGTTTTTTAGTTTATTTACTTAATTTTTTATATATTTTAATTATAATTCTTTATTAAAGTAGATAAAACTACGGATATTAGTATAGCTTTATATCTAAATAGATTATAATATTTTATATATTTTATTAATAGTTAAAAATAAACTAATATATCTAATTAATACTTTAAATACTTAGAGATTTAATATTAATATATAAATCTTATCTTTATAAATAAAAAATAATATTAAATCTAAAATTATATATATAGCTAGTATATTATTATAATTAATAATATAATTAATATATTATTTATTAATATATTCTATTATTAACTATATTATATAATACTAAATTAGTTAATTAGTTCTGATTATAATTAAATAATAAAAAACTATATAACTACTAATTCTTTTTATAACTAAATATCTTACTTTTATATTAAATATATTAATATTATTTTTTTATTTCATTTTAGTTTAGTATGATATTATATCTTTTACTATTTAGTTTTATTTTTTTAATATATTTTTTAATATTATTTAATCCTAATATTTTTAAGCTTATTACTAAATAATTATATAATATATTAAAAACTATTTTAAAATAAAGCTACCAGTTTAATATATAACTATATTTATTAAATAGATTTATAAGATTATTAGCTAATTATATAACTAATTTATTCTTATAAAATAAATAGATTTATAAAATATAATTATAATATTATATTAGATAGTATTAATAATTCAGTTTAATCTTTTTAAAAATTAGATATGAATTATTTTATAAATATAAAAAAAATAAAAAATAATACTTTATAATTTTATATTTAGTTAGCTATAATTTTTAAATTATAATATATATTTTAGCTTAATTATTAAGTATACTAATTAGTTATTAAAATAATTATTTATTATATTATAAATAAATAGTTTAATATTTTAACAGACTATTTAAAACTATTTAAAATATATATAATAATAGAAAAATAATATAATAAGCCTAGACTAATTTATGAAAATTAGAACTTATTAATTTAAGACCTTTTTTAAAAAAAAATATATAAAATAGTAATAATGATAATAGTAGTAAGAATATTAGTATATATATATTAATTATATTTTTATTCTTAATTTAATAATAAAATATAACCTATTCTACTATCTCTATTTATACTATTTTTATACTATCTTTCTATTCTGGGCCTGGAAATAGCCTCGAGCGTAGTAAGGATTACCAAGGCTTGTTATTTATATATAAAAATATTTTTTTTATATAAAATAAAAAATATTAAATAGTCTTTAAATTTTTAAAAAATATTTTTATTTTAATACTAGTATTAATCTATTATAATTTTAGTTTTTTATTAAATTAAAGACTAATATTATAAATAAAACTATTATAAAAATTCTTAATTAATATATTAATAATTAATAATATCTAATTTTTTTTTTTTTAAAAATTATAATATCTAGTAAATAAAACTATAATATTTATAATAAGAAAATACTAGTTATTATAAAATTTATAGAAATTTAAAAAATAAAATTAAAAAGATTTTAATAAAAGTTTTTTTTAAAATATTTATAAATTACTAAATATTACAATACTTTATAATTTTAAAAAAACTTGATATATAATAAATAAAATAGACTAAATTTCTATTTAAATATTATTTTAAGATTTAATATAAATCTAAAAAAGTTAATATTTTAATTAATATACTTATTTAATAAAAAAATCTATAAACTATTAGATTAAAAATATAATTAGATTATATTATAATTAAAATAAATAAACTTAAAAATATTATAGATATTATAATTCTATAATTTAATTTTATTAAATAAAAAATTATTATTTATTAATTAAATTCTTTATACTAACTATAAATTAATTAAATTTAGTTGAAAAAAATATTATTAATTTAGATAATTTTTATTTTTTTAAAAATAGATTATTATTATATGAAAAATATCTAATAGTATCTACTAAAAAAGATTTACATATAAAACTATTAAATAAAATATATTATTAATTTTTTATTATATATTTAGAATAAATAAAAGTTTTAAAGCTAGTTAAATAATATTATTATTAAAATATTAAGAATAAGAATATTTATTAATATTTAAATAACTATATAATCTATAAATATAAGAATTATTGGAAAAATAACTATAAAAATTATGCTAATTATTTTTGTTATTAATTAATTATAGTAGTATACATTTATAGATTTTTATATATTATTAAAAAATATATAAAATATAATATTATATATATAATAATAAACTAATTTTTTAAATAAATATTACTAATTTTATATACTAAGAATATAATTATATAAGATATAATCTAATTATTTATTAAATTTATTTATATTTAAATTAAACTTCTAAATATTATTATTTCTAATAGAAAACCTTAGTTTATTTTAAAATTTTAATAAGAATTTTATTATAATTTTTAAAATAAGTTAAAGTTTTTTATAATATACTATTTCTAAATTAATAAATAAACTAAAAATATAAACTAATATTTAGTTTAAAAACTAATTTTATTTATTAATAATTTTTATAATAATTAGTTAGAATTATTATTAATAATAGATTTTATTATAATATATATATTATATATATTTTGTAGAATATTCTTATTTTAAATAAAATATAAATATTAGTTTTAACTATTTTTTAACTAAGAATTTTTAATAGATATTAAATAGAAAAATATAAATATTATTTATATTTATAATATTATAATTTATTTTAAAAATATTTAAAAATTTATTAAAACTAATATTATTAATTCTTAAAAATAATAGGTTACATAAACTAACTACTATTAAAAAAATTCTTAATTTAAACTAAAAATAGAATTTATATTAATTATTTTAATTAAAACTAAAAATAACTATTTAAAAAGCTGGTTAATAAATAGTATAATTTATATAAAACTTTAAAATAAAAAAAATATATTTTAAGTATAAGTATCTACTAATATTAGAATATATCTAATATTTTATTTTAAAAAACTTTAATTTATATTAATAAATAAATTATTATTAGATTAAATCTAAAATTAAATAGAACTAATAAATATAAATAAAAGTATAAAATATAAAATAAAAAAATCTTAATTTTTATATATATTAAAAATATTTAATATATTATATTAAATAGAAAAACTCGGACAAAGCAGATCTATTATAATATTTAATAAAAAATCTAAAAAATATTTCTATATATCTAAAAAACTTTATAATTCTTATCTAGAGAGCCCCGGCTTTTTAAAATATTTAAAAATCTAATTAAAAATAGCTGTAAAAAAGTTTTTAATTTTAATTATCTTAATAATAATTTTATTTTAAATATGACAAAATATTTATAATTTATAATTATATTATAAAAATAGTTATAAAAAAGATTATAAAAATACCTCTTATTTATAGATAGTTAAAACTAATCTAAAAAGTAATATAAAAGCTATATAAAAAATATGTAAATAAAATAATAGATTAGAATTAGTTTAATTTATTTAATTTTTTTATTTTATTTATATTATATTTAGATAATATAATATTATAAAAAATATAACTACCTTTCTTTTTGTTTTTCTTATACTTAAGATTTTATTCAAACAGCATCATATCAATGAAATTCAGTTGGTTTGATCGGCCGTCACAGTTTCTTATAAATAAAACTATTACTTTATTAAACCTAAGATTTTTTATTTTATTTAGAATTTATATAAGCTGTATTATTTTATTTAAATATTTTTAAAATTCTTTATTATTTATACTAATTATACTAGTATTATTAATCTTTTTAAATAAATACTTTTTAATATTATTATTACTAAATAGTTAAATCTATATTTTCTTTATATAAATTAATATATCTAATAGTTTAATATTCTTGTTTTTTATTATATTAGATATACTAATACTATTATTAATATATTATTCTTTTTTTTAAGAAAAAGAGTTTTTTATATTTTTAAATATAATTTTAAAAAATATTCTAATTAATATATTTTTTTAAGTATTTATTATTCAGCTAAACAAAGATTTTAAGAAGTGAATTATTAATAATTATATTATAAATACTTAAATAAATAAAATTATTAATATTTTATAGTCTGATTTTAATATATTGTTTTTATATTCTTTTTATAATAATTTATTATATATAAATAAGTATATGTTAGGAACTACTTGACGCAGTAGACACGCTGGTTAGATAAGATAAGCAAAATAATTAAAAACAATTTTTTATTAATTTTAAAACTAATTCTTAAAAAATCTTTTTTTTGAAAAAAATCCTAGAATAATATATCATATAAAAAAAATAAATAATATAATAATTTAAACATCTAAATCAAAAAACTAATAAATATATATTATTTTAGAAGCAGACTATTATAATAATAAATATAAGCTATTATAGTAGTAAATATTATATAATACTTATATTTTTTTACTAAACTAAATTATTTAATATAATAATATAACTATAAATAATTTTATTATTTATTTTAATTATATATTTTTATTAGTAGTATTTTCTAAATAGTAGAATTTAATATTATAATATTAGAAAAACTATTTAATAGACTATATATTATATAAATAGAAAATTCTAAAGTAATAAATAAAATATATGTTTTATTAATAATCTAATTAAAATCTGATATAAAATATATATATAAATAAAAAAAATTAATATATTTTTATTTATTTTTATATTTTAATTTTTTATTAAATCTTTTTTTATACTTTTTTTTTATTATTTTTATTTTTATTTTTATTATTTGTTTGATATTTATTTATTTATTAATTTTTTTAAAACTTTTATTTTTATTATTTTTTAATATAATATTTATAACTATTTATTATTATTTAGCCGATATACCTATTATATCTAAAAATTCTTTTTATTTATATTATTTAAAAACTAATATTAAAAAGTTTAATATTATTAATATAAAAAATTTTATATCTGGCTGTATTTTTAATATCATAATATTTATAATATATAAATAACATTTTAATAGCAATCAGATCTATTATTAAATATATTTTAATAATTTTTTAATAAATCTATTAAATTAATAAAAATTAGACTTTAATTAATATACTAAAGATATTCTTAAATTATTATAAATTTTTAATTAAAGTTAAAAGTTTTTTATTAATTCTATTATTTTTAAATAAAAATCTACTTTAAAATCTGGTATTTTATATTTAAATCGGCTATTTAATTCTAATTCTAATTATTAGTTTTAAAATAATCAAACTAATTTATTATTATAAGTATAAACTAACTAATATTAATAAGTCTAAGATTATTATATACTTTTCTATTAATTTTTTATTAATTTATAAACTAATTTATTAATTTAATTTAATCTTCTATTATTTTTTTATTATAAGTTATTATTTTATTATAAATAATCCAACTATATTTTATCTAATATTTAAAAATAATAAGTTTTTTTTATAAATTAAGACTAAATAAATATTTTTTAAAAAAATCTATTATAAAATATATACTATATATAATAATAAAACTATTCTCTAGAATTTTTATATTTAAGAAATAAAATAATTCTAGTTTTTTACTATTTACTTTTTATAAAAATAGTATTAATTAGCCGGATTAATCCGGTAGTTTTTTAATAAAAATTTAATTTATTTATAAAAATTTTTTATTTTAATTATATATTTCAATATTAATATTTAAATATTTCTAATATAATAGTTTATTAGAGATTTAATTATTTTTTTTATATTTAAAGATATTTTCTAGTATTCTAATTTTTTTTTATTTTTTACAACTTTAAATAATTTATTAAATATTATTTATAAATTCTTTTAAAACCTATTTATTATATTTATTTAATCAATCTATTTATTTAACTAGAAAATATTATTTACTTTTAAAAGTTTATTTATTTTTAATATCTTCGATTTTAAACTTCTTTTTTTCTAAATTTAAGAAGTAGAGTTGGTCTTATAAATTTATATTAAATTTTTATTATTTTAATAATAGTATATAAAAGATATTATAAATTTAATAATAATAATTAAATAAAAAAATTTAATATATTTATTTTTTAATAATTATTAGAATTTTTAAAAATCTAATATATTAAGAAAATAGCTTTTAAAAAAAACTTTAATTTTTAAATTTTTAGTAAATAGTTTTATTAGATTTTTCTTTTTAAAAATTCTTAGTTAATATTTCTTATTATAATATTTTTTTATATTTTATTAGCTTTTTACTACTAATTTTATAAGTTTTTTTATAATATAACTATTTTATTAATTTAATTTTTAGCTATAAAAATCTTCTTTTAAAAAATATTAATTTTAATATAAAAATAAAAATTCAATAAATAATCTATAAAAGTCTTAAAAAAATAGCTAGTAGTTAAATCTAAAATATTATTATAAATAAATTAAATAAAAAATTATAGAATAGACTAATTTGGTTAATTTTTTTTTTAAAAAAAACTAAAAATATTATTTAAAAATCTAATTTATTTTTTTAGTTTAATTATTAATCTAAGATTAAAATACTGTTAATAAATAAAGTTTAATCTAAATATAATATATAATTTAAAATTAAAATTTACTAGTAAAAAAATCTTTATTTAAGATTATATTTTAAAACAATTTAAATTAGAGTTTAAATTTTTTATAAAAAATTTTAATAAATTTTAAAATAGTTATAATATATAAAATAAATAAAGATTAATATTATTTTATAAATTTATTAATGTAGCCGCCACTGACTTCCATTCACAAAAAGTAATATTGTTCCTGCCTGGGTTGATTATTGCGGTATTGGTGACTATAGTCTATTATATTCTATTATTAGCTATTCTAATTTTTATAGATTCTTACTTTTTAAATATAACCTCTTTCTACTATTTAAATAACTTTATATTAATTAGTAGTATATTCTATATTTTTGTTCTTAATATTTAATTTTTTAGTATATCCGAGAATTCTTATTTTTTATTCTTAGTATTATATCTATATATTTTTCTATTTTATATTTTATAAACAATTTTATTTTATATTTATAAATAGTTTTAATCTACTAATTTCTGAGCTTTCAGCAAGCTGTCGGTTGTCTTCTTCTTTTTAGTAATATATTTATTTATTTTTATATTTACTAGTTATATTTCTGTTTTTTAGAATTATTAGTAATAATACCTTTTTTATTAATGGAAAAAACAGTTTTAGTATTTTTTATTTAGTTTTATTTTTTAAATATAACTTTCTTATTTTTTATATTTTTCTTTTATTTTATATTTCCCGTGTTCGTGTTTGTTGGATTTCTATTAATTATTATTTTTATTCTCTTAATATTACTTTTATATTTATAAATTAGTTATATTAATTTTATTTTTTTAATATTATTTTTATTTTATATAAATTATCTGTTTATTTATATTTCTAAATATTTTTATTTTTTTATTAGTTTTTTATTATTAATATTTTTTTTATATTAGCTAAGTATTATATTAGTATCTTTTAGACTTAATAACTATACGGTTTGTTTTTCTATTTAATATTAAAATATTATTAGTTTTTTTACTTTTCTATCTCTTATTTTTTACTAATATTAACTAAATATAAATATTTAAAAAAAAAGAATATTTTACTAAACTTATATATTAGATTTAGAATTTTTATTTCTATTCTTAAGCTTTTTAAGTTTATTAACTTAATAATAATACATTTTTTATACTAAATTTATATAATTATATATGAAGTTATTTTTAATAAACTGTTTATTTCAGTAGCTATCTATATAAGATCTTAATTATTTAAATTTATAAAAAAATTATTAAATTCTATTATCTGGCGTTTAGTCTACCCGAAAACCTGATTTATATAGTATTTAGATAAAATTATTAAAAAATATATAATCTATAAATAATAAATAATCTAATTAATACTATTTTTTTAAATTTTTAATTAATATTTATCTTAAGCCTACTATCTATTAGTATTTCTAAACAAATAATTTTTATATAGTCTGTTTTTAGATAGTTTAATTTTTTAGATTTAATTATTATACTTCTAAATACACCAGTTATCTTAGTTCGCTAGATATAAATTAAATTATATAATAAAATAGCAAATAATAAATAATCTAATATTAAAAGCAAAAATATTTTATTTATTGCTAGTTTATTAAAATCTTATTTTTTTTAATATATTAGTAATTTATTTAATACTAGTTTTCTTAGTATATTAACTATAGTAAATCTATCTATATTAATAGATATTAATTTTTTCTTTATTTTTTATTAATTTATTTACCAGTTCCCTGATTACACTACATCGAATATTTTAAAATAAATTATATATTTTGATTCTTACTATACAAGCCGAAATATACTTTTTTAAAAAAAATATTAATATTTATTTCGCTGATATTAATAGACGCCTAGATAATACAAATATTATTAAATATATTAAAAAATACTTTAGTTTTAATAATCTACTTTTATAAAATAAAAAATATCTAGATATTAAAAATAAAAGATATTTTCGTCGAGATATTAAAAATAATAGATATTCTAATAAATATTTAGATAAATATTATTCCTATTAATTTAATAATAATCCAAGTAATTCTAGTTTTAGTAATAATAATAATAATCTTTCTTCTTTTTCTTCAAATAATTATTGGAATAATTATACAAGCAATTATAAAAATTATTATAATTGATATATAAATATTTAAAACTTTTTTAATTCTAAATTTAATAATAACTAAAATAGTTATAGTCTTTTAGCTAATATCTCCGAATATTGATTTTATTAGTAAAAAACTAATAAGATTAGTTACTTCTAGTCTGACTATCCGTCTAATAATCTAATAACCGGTTATTATAAAAATAATTAAAAAATATATTACTAAAATATATAAATTTTTATTAACTATATTTATGATATTATTTACTATAAAAATAAAAGTATAATTAAAATAAATATTTAAATATATCTAGTCAACTTTATATTATAGTAGTATTAATTTAAAATTAGTAATAAAAAAAGTCTTTTATATAAATATTAAGTTTTAAAGATAGATAATTTTAAGAATTTATATAGTATTTGTATCTAAATATCTATAAAGCTATTAAATACTTAAACTATATATTCTTTATATATACTAATATTTATACTAGTTAATTTATATTTATTTATATATAAAAAATATTGCTTTATACTTAGTCTACTTAAATTATTAATATATATAATTAGTTATATATAATATAGAAATATTTTAATTCTAATCTATATAATAATATTTCCAAATCTAAAAAGTATATATTTTTATTAATTTTTTTAATATCTTAAATATTAGATATTCCAGTAATAAGATAAGGCTGCTAAATATAATGATAAATATAAAAATCATAATAAATAATATAATAAAAAATATAATAAAAAAAGTAAAAATAAAAATAAATTAATTTTCTAAAACTAAAACTAGATTTCTTAATACAGTTAATATAACAAATAGTCTAAATATTTAGTCTATTTAACTTTTATATATTCTAATTCTTTTAATAAGACTAATTTTTTAAAATCTTAGTATATATAACAGCTGTATTAGTAAGATTAATACTTATAAAATTAACTATTTTTATAATATTAAATATTTCAGCAGCAATAACAAACTATTCAGCTATTTTATTTTTATAAAAATAGGCCCTTTATAAACAGTCAGAATTATTAAAACCAATAGAATTATTAATTCTAGAATAAAATATATAATAAAAAAATATATAGTAAAAAGCTATATTAATAATAAATATATAATATTAATACTAGTTCTTTAAATATTTTATTTAATAAATAGTTTTTTAATTATATTAACTCTTTTTTATATTTATTTTATAAATAATTATCTTTTATTTTAAATATTTTATTTTATAACCAGCTTATTATTTTATATATTTTTATTTTTATTTTTTAATATAAATATCTAAATATTTATAAACCTCCGCATACTTTTCTAATCAATTACTTATATATATATACCGTTAAGAATAATTCTATTAATATATTAAGTTTTAATATAAATAATATAAATATATAGACCGTCTAATTTAAAATAGTAAATATATTAAAATATTCTGTTATTTATTATAATTATTACATAGCTTTATTTATATTAAATAATCAGCTATATAAATATCTATTTTATATAATCTTAAAATCTATAAGCATCTTTTTATATATATTCATATATTAAGTAATATTATAGTATTTTTATACTTTTTTAAAAAGAATATATATAATTCTAATTTTTTTATCTATTTATATATATCTCAACCGAATACTACAAGCATTAGTCTTAATATTATTAAATTTTTAATAAATATTTATCTTAACTTTAATTACTTCAGTATTATTATAAATAAAGTATTTGCTAAAATAATTTTAAATATTAATATATATCTATATAAAATATTTAATATTAAAAATATTAACTCTAAATATCATATTATATAATAAAGTATTTTTTATATTAATTTTTTTTATATTAATCTAAGACCTAGAAATTCTTTATATACTTAGATTACTATTTATATTTAGCTAGTTCTGAAAATACGTCCGAATCTGCTTATTAATAATAATATAATAAAAAAATATTTTTAAATTTTAAGTATATTATTAATATTATTTATAGTTTTGATAACTATATTTTTTTTATAGAATATAATATGAAAAACTAATTTATTTATTTATTTATCTATTTAATAAAATATATAATTGTTCTACTATATTTTAGAATATATATTTTTATTAAAGCTAAAACTAAAAATATTTTATTTAAAAACTGTAATATAATCTTCTACTTAATTAACTAAATAGTTGGTATTATTTTTTATATTTATTTAGTTAATTATAATTTTTTTTTGTTAAAACTAAAAATAATATATCCGAGCCTATTATTTTTATAAGATATTTTTAACTAAATAGTCTCTTAAATAACAAGTTTATAACTATATTTTATATTAATATTAATATATCTAATTTCATTTATATTAATATTTTTAAATTATTAGTTTTAATAGACTTAGTATCTTCAGTTACTAATATAAATAATTTTATATATTATTATTATATTAATTATAATCTTATTAATATATATATATTTGCAGCAGTAACAGATTTTTAATTAGTTAAATATTTATATATATAAATATTTAGATATACTTTTAAAAATATAACTTTTTTTATATTAATTTCTTTTATAAAGTATCTACTATTCTTTTACTTATATCGCCTGCTATAAAAGATATTATTATTATATTAAATAATATTATTATTTATAATAATAAAATATCCAATAAAACTAAATATCTTATAGCTATAATTAATTAGTATAATATTTAGACTATTTTATCTAAAGATAATATTAATATTATTCTAATATCCGAAGACAAATAGATACTAATTTCTTTATATAAAAAATAAAAAATATATATATTTAAAGTTTATATTTACTATATTAGTTTCTATAATTAAAAGATAATTAATAATATCTTTAATTTTTTATATAAATAAAATAAGATAAAATATACTAAAATATATATACTATTTAGATACCCTATTTTTATTATCTAAGAAGATATATAGATTAATAAGAAATATAAATATAAAAAATATATTATTATTAATTTATATAATACTAATACTAAAGCTATTTTTAATATTTATTTTATTTTTTACTAAAAATAAATTTATAAACTTTTTTATAAATATAAATATATAAATATTATTAATACTACTAAGTACTTTTATTAATAACTAGTTATTTATAACTACTGAGGCTGTTTAACTATTATTAGTTACTAAGACTAAGAAATCTTGAATATTACTATAATAAAATAAATAAATAGTTTTTTTATATTTAAAAATATATAAAACTATTTTTTAAAGATTTATTTTTTTATTAAGATTTATATTAATAATTTAGTTATCGGCTTAAAAATATTTAATAATAATATTAACTATTTTAATTATTTTAATTCTAACAGATACTTATAATATCTCTATATATTATTTAATTATTTAAAGATAGTTAATATTAAAATTAAATTTGGAAAATCATTTATAAGATTTTTATTTATTAAAATACTTAGTTTTTATATTAATATTTTTAGTTTGTTTATATCTAAGTCGAAGCTTAAAGTATTATATATTTTAATTTTTTTATATACTTTAATAAAACTAAAATAATATTTTAATCTTACCGGCTGCTTTAGATATTATGTATATTAATATATATAAAAGATAGTCTTTTTTTAAATATATAAAATAATACTGTTAAAAAACGACCCGACTAAAGATTAGTCTTAAAAAAACTATATAATATATATATTATTAAATTTAATAAAAAAAGAATTTGATTTGTTTAATATTTTATAATATAATTTAATAAATTCTTAGATATTTATCTATTTTAATTCTAATAAATAGTTATTTAGTAACTTTAATATATTAAAAAAAGAATATAATATTATAATATATTATACTTCTAACTACTTTATTTTTAAACTTGATAATTCTAAGAAGTAGAATCTAGTTTCTTTTTTATATATAAAAATATAATTTACTTTTTTTATATTTCATTTTTTTTAGTCTACTAAAATTTATTACTGGCTTACCGAGATAAAAGTTATCTACTTTATATAAATAATTTTTAAACTTTATATTATAATTAAAAATATAAATATAAATAAATTTTTAATTATTTTTATTAATTATACATCTACCGTCGGTCTTTATATCTAAGAATTTATATATAATATAATTAATATTAATAAGCTTAATAAATATTTTACTTATATTTTATAATTTATTTAATAGTATTATATCTATATATACTACTATTTTAGTATTATAAATATTATTACAGATATATTTTTTAGATTATTATATATTAATAATAAATTTTATTTATATAATATTAATCTAAATAAATACTCCGACTAAGCAGATTATATTAAAGTATACTTCAGAATAATTACTATATTATTATATTTATTTAATAAATTTAAAAAATATATTAAAAATAGTTATATATCTGATTTTTAAGCAACTAAAATTCTAAATATCTTATATAGTAATATTAAGTTTAAAAATTCTACTATCTTACTATATATTAAAAATAATAGATGATTCTATATACTTAAGTATATTATTTATAAAATAAATAAAATAAAGATTATTATAAATAATCTCTAACTTTATTTTTTTATTTATTATTTTAAAATATTTTTATTATAGTCTATAACAACTAGTATTATATCAGTCTTAATAAGTATTTTAATATTTTTAAAAATCTTATATCTTATTAAGAATACTAATTACTTTATTAATATCTAGTTTATTATTTAATATATCTTTTATATAAAGTTCTTAAATATAAGCTATATAGTAAACTTTAATTTATAGTATTTTTATATATTTTTTTATACTATTATATTTAATTTTATTACTAATCTATTTCTTACTAATAATAAAAAGTACAATTAATTACTTATTTTAATAAATAAGTTTACTAAAAGAATAGAATATATCTCTAAAAATATAAAATAAAAAGCTCTTAACTAGAATGAATATATTATTATATATTTTTAATTATATAATTAAAATTTTTTTTACATTTTTATTAATAATTATAATTATTAATTTATAACCAATTTATCTCGCAGCTTATATTCCAGTTTATTATTATAGTAGTTTTTTAGTACTATATATTATTCTTAAACAGACGGAAGTATTAAATAAATTATTTAGATATTTAAAACTATATTTAAATATACTATTATTAAAAGTTTTTTATAATTATTATAGCTTTTTTTATTATATTTTTAATAGCTCTATTGATTTATTTATTAGATTAATATTTTAATATTTTATATATAATATTAATTTTAATAAACTATAATACTTACTTAAAATACTTAGTTAACTATATTAATAGAAGAAGTAAGACTTTATATCTTTTTATCTTAATATAAAAAATATTATTAAATATATTACTATATATATAAGAAATTAGTATAACTATATATACATATTTATATTTTTTCAATATTAGTAATAAAGTATATTTTTATTTTTATAAAAATTATAATCTTTCTACCGTAAAAGATATTCCGAAGAAACTAGAATATTAGTAGTCCGGTTTTTTCCGTATTCTTAAATATATCGGTTATTTATTTTATTATCTTAAGTTACTAAAAATATATTATATATATTCTGTTATATCTATTATACAGTTAGAACTAATATCTAAAAATAAAGATATTAAAAATAATCTATTTATTAATTTTTTTTAATTAATAATCTTAAGAATCTTCCGCAGTCGATAAAACAGCTGATAAATGAAAAATTAAATAAATTCTTAATAAATATATATATTAATACAGCCGAGAATTTATATATACTTAGTATTATATCCGCTAGCTTAAATATAGTTTAGAGTATAATTAATAAGTATATAAATATAATCTTAATTCTTCCAAACTTATTTATAATTATAAAAAATAAGTTAATTAATATACTCTATTTTCTTATCTTTAATTTTATATTTACCAGTTTTTTATTTATTTATTTCTATAATTATTTTTCTATATTAATATTTATGATAATATTATATTTATATATTCTTATCTTTATATATTTTAGACTATATATATATAATCTATTATATTAAAAACAATATTTTTTATTAAAGCAGATAATTATAGCCGCTATTAACTTCTATTTACTAGAAGTAATATTATTCCTATCTGGGTTAATTATTACAGTATTAATAACTATAGTCTACCATATTTTATTATTAGCTATTCCGGTTCTTATAGACTTTTACTTCTTGAATACAACTATCTTCTACTACTCGAATAACTTCATATCAATTAATAATAATAAAAATTAAATCTAAAATATTTTTTTTATTATAATAAAAAATAGATTTATAATAAAGTCTATAAATAATTTAATAAAAAGTTGGCTAAAAATTAATAATAATTTAAATTTATTATATAATTTATATCTAATAAATATAATTTTTTAATATATAGAATATTTTTTAATATAAATAACTATATTTTTATAAAGATTTATCTAATAAAAATTTTTTTTAAAAAAAGATTTTTATTTTTAACTATCTAAAATAGCCTGCTAGCTAATTATTATAATAGAAATTTAATAAATATTATTAAAAACGCTTTTTATAGAAATATATTAATAATACTTATATATAATAAGATTATTCTTATTAATTTTCTAATATTTAAATTTAGAGTTATTTTCTAAAATAATAAATTTTTAATAATATATTTTTATATTTTTATTTTAGATTTTTTTAATTAAAAAATATAATTTTTTATTAATTTTAAAATAAAATAAATTTTTATTCTTATATACTTAGAATACTATTAATATATTAATATATTTATTATAAAATAAATTTATTTTAATAGTTTTAAAATATAATAAGTTTTTATATTTATATATTTAAAATATTATTAATATAGTAATATATAAACTATAAAATATTTTTATTTTAATAATCTAATCAGCTATTTTTATACCAGCTTTTTAATTTTTTTTAATTTTATTAAAAGTTTAATATTATATAAATACTAAGTTTAGAACTTTTTTATAAAAATATTTTATTATATTTAAACTAGAATTTTATAAAAATTAGCTAAGATTCTACTAAAAATTTATTAGTTATTTAATATTATATTAACTTTAGAATCTTTATATTAAATAGAATTTTTAAATTTTTTTTTATTTTTAATAATAGATTAATAAAATTATATTTATTAGACTAATATTAAATAATAAAATTATAATTATTAAAATATATATATTATTAAATTTAACAGCTGTTCAGCTTCAGCTGCTTTATAAAAATCTAAAAATTTTAATAATTTAAAAAAATTTAATAATATATAATAGTTTTTAAAAATATTAATACTAATGTTTAAATAAATAAATAATAATAAAAAACTCTTAATCTAAGATTAAATAATAAATTTCAATATTATTAAATTTTTTTAATAAAAATATAATAAAATAGTATACTTTATAGTTATCTAACTAGAACAGTATTTTTATTATATTTTATTAAAAAATATCTATTTTTATCCGGATTTTGTATTAAAAATTAAAATATTTTAATAAAAATATAATCTTAAAACTATAAAAAAACTATTAAAATATTATTATTCTTTTATTAATTAATATTATTTTTTTAGACTTTTTTCTATTCTAAGTATTTTTTAAAAAAAGATTAGTAATAATATAATTAAAAAATAATCTCTAATAAAATATTAATGAAAATTATAAAATCTTAAAAATATTTAAATCTTATAATATATAATTAGTATTAGCTATATAAAAATATTAAATATTTTTTAAAAATTTATTAATATATTATATAAAAATATAATATATTTTAAAAATTTAATATAATTTTAATAAAGAATATATTTTAATAGTTTAATATAAAAATCTGCTTTTTATAAATATTCTAATACATAATATAAATAAAAAATATAAAAAGAATAATTTTTTAAAAAAATAAGAATATTATCTAAATAAATAATACAGAAAATATTTAATATATTATAAAAAGCTAAATAAATATAGTTTTAAAATATAATTAAAATATTAATTAATTTAAATAATATTATTAAATATTTAAAATATTTATAATAGATTTTGAAAGCTGTTTTTTATTTATTTTTTTATTTAATATAAATTTAATAGTAAATATTCTAAATATTAAGTTTTAAGAAATATTTAGTTTTTATAATTCTATCTAAAATTTCTAAAATTAAAAATAATTTTTAATTAAAATCTTATTAAATTTTTTATAATTTTTATATAATTAAAAACTTTTATTTTTTTTAGTATAAAAAAAATAAAAGCTTCTATAAAATTTTTAAAAAACTAAATTTAGTTTAATTAAATATTTTTATTAATATAATAATAGAAAGATTAAGGCTTAATTTAAAATAAAAAATAAAATTTTTAATTTTTAGATTTTATATTACTATTATTAATTTTATATAAATAAATAAATATATAAATCTTCTAAAATAGTTATTAAAAATAAAATAAGATTTCTAAAAAATCTAGATTATAATTAATAATTATATAATATTTTATAAATAATTATATAATTCTTTTTAAATTAATAATAATAATTAAAATCTTTTATATATTATAAATATTTATAATAAGATGATTAATTATAATAATTAATAAGACTATAAAATAAGCTATATTTAAATAAAATTATTAAATAAATTAATAATTAATAAAATTAATTTTAATATATAAACCTAAATTTATATAAATTCTAGGTATATTTTTAAAATAAATAAATATATTAAAACAAATAATAATCTTTATTCTAAACTAGTTTATTAAAAATATAAAGACTCTTTTAATTATCTTTTTTTATTAATTTTAATTTAATTTTATTTCTATTTTTATAAAAATATCAATTAGCTAAATAATATTTATTATTATATTTATAATAATAAAAAGTTTTTTTTTTTAATTTCTTTTATTTTATAAAAACTTTAATAAAAAAAACTTATTAGTTAACTATAAGAATCCAGATTCTCTAAAAATCTTATTTAAATAATTTTTTTATTTTTTTAAATCTTATTTTCTTTTTTAATTTAATATATTTTAATAATAAATAATAATAAATACTATTTTCTCTCCAAAATCTAATAATTTTAGTATATATTTATAAATATATTTACTAAATTCTAGTACTAGTTTAAAAAAAAATTAAAATATATTTATCATTTTATTTAAACTTAAAATAATATTTTAAGATATTTAAATAAAAATAAAACTTTCTTAGATTTTAATTATTTTATTAATAGATTTATTTAAGCTGTTTTATAATATTAGACTATAAAATAACTATATTTTAAATATAAAAAAAGTTTATTAAATAAAATGATTCTATAATTTCTTAATATTTTAGTAGTTTTTTAGGGATTTTTTATTAATATATTAATACTACTTCTAATAATAAATAAAATTTAAATAGCTAATTATAATTAGAATTTTTTAGTTTTTTATATAGTACTTCTAAGAAGCTTTTTTAAAAATATATTAAAAATTACAAATCTATTTTATTTTTTATTATAAACTAAATTAAAAAAAAGATAAAGATTTTCTTAAATTTAATTTCTTTTTTTATATTAAAAAAATAAAGTTAAACTAATATAATATTATTAGAGTTTTGGTTCTTTCAGATAAGGTTCAATTAACTTTCACTTTTCCATACAAATTGTGTGTAGAAGTGAGGTGAAAGTAAAGTCAAAGTAAAGAATCAAAAAATCAGAAGAATCAAAGATTAGATGAATAAGGAAATAAACAGGATGGGGAATTCAATATATGATTCTGATTAATAGAACTAAACTAAACTGATTCCATAAAACAATAGGAAATATCAAGCTATTTAAGCAAAATCCCTTGTTTACTAATTTCCTAAATAGGAAACTAGAAACATTCAATAAACAGGGGTAAGAATGCAGGGGTAAGAATTCAGGGGTGGAATGAATAAGTGGAATAAATAGAGCAGGCTAGAACAATAGCCCTTATTCAGATAACTAAATCAAGAAGGCTAGGGCTTAGGGTTTTGATACCCAGATGACCTTCCAGTCTAACAAATATTAATATAATTCTATTAGAAATTTAATATTTTTATATTCTATTTATAATATTTAAATCTATTTTTTTAATTTTTTTAATTATCTTAATTATTTTAATTAATAAAATAATAGCTTATACTTCTTAAATATATATTTAAATTAGATAGTATAATTTAAAAGTAGATAAAGTGTGATGGCCGATCAAACTAACTGAATCTTATTAATATAATACTATTTAAACAAAATCTTAAGTATAAAAAGAAGAAGAAGAAGAAGAAAAAAATAGCTATATTTCTTATAATATAATATTATCTGAATATATTATAAATAAAATAAAAAGATTAAATATATTAAACTAGTCTTAATCTACTACTCTATCTAAATATTTTTTATATAATTTTTATATTATTCTCCGGATTAGTTTTAACTATTTTTAAATAAAAAGTATTTTTATAGTCTTTTCTATTATTATTTTTATAGTATAATTATAGGTTGTAAATATTCTATAAAATCTAGAATAAAATTATTATTAAAATAATTAAAATTAAAAACTTTTTCTATAACTGTCTTCAGCCAGGCTTTTAGATATTTTAAAAAACCGGAACTTTTTAGATAAGAATTATAAAAATCTTTTGAAAATATAAAAATATTTTTTAAATTCTTTGTTAAATATTATAATAAATCTGCTTTATCCAAGTTTTTCTATTTAACAAAATATATCAGATATTTCTAATATATATAAAAATTAAAGAATTTTCTTATTTTATATTTTATATTTTTATTTATATTTATTAGCTTTATTTAATTCTAGATTTAATCTAGCAATAGTTTACTTATTAAGACAGATTAAAATTTTTTAAAATAAAATACTAAATATATTCTAATATTAGCTAGTAGTTATATTCGGAATATATTTTTTTTATTTTAGAATTTTATATAAATTGTATTATTTATCGGCCAGTATTTTAAATAGTTATTTCTAATTCTAATTAAAATAATTAATATAAACTCTACTTCCGGCTCAGATTAAAGTTTTTTTAATAATAGTTAGTCTGTATGGCTTATTATTTCTAAAGATTAATAATATTAATTTTAATAAATTTTTAAATATTTTCAAAATAGATTATAGTATTACAAATGTAGAAAATATTTATATTTTTCTATTTAATATTTATCAAGCATTTCTAGTCGAAAAATAATTAAGATATCACAGTACAGACCTAATATACCTATTTTATTTATTTAATCTGTTTTATCTTTTTTAACTCTAATAGTCTTACTGCTCTTTCTAATTATTCTATATATAATATATAGAACTTTTTAATTTTTTATTCATTTCTAATTTTATCTATAGTTTTTTAAGCTATATCTTATCTATAAATATAAGAATAATCTAATCTAATAACTAGTAAAAAATCTAGAAAAATTATTATAAAGATTCTTTTAGCTAGTATTATTATTTTTATTATTTAAATAAACTAAGAATCAGATATTAGTCTATTTTTTAATATTATATAGCTTTTATTCTTAAAAATAATAATTCTAATAAGATATTAATAATCCTATAATCTTTAATTATATTAAATAATTTAGAAAAACTTTATCTAATATATTAATAAATATTCTAAAGAATAATATAATTACTATAATCAGATCTATATATATATTATAAAAATCTAGAATCAGCTTACTCTAAAAAAAATCCTATTTATATTTTAATCCGACTAGATTTAGTAAACAAAAGTTAAAATAATCCAGCTATTATCCAAAATTATTATTATTTATAAGATTACTATAAAAAAAAACTAAATTTAATATAAATATATTAAAATTATTTAGATTATTATTCCTGCAGTAAATACTTCTATATATATTTTAAAATCTATATTTATTATTAAAAATATTATAATTATTTTAATAAGAATAATTATATTAATTAATTCTAAATATTCTATTTCTATTTTTTTTTCGAATGTCTATCTGACTCTAATAAATTTAAAAATAATTATTTTAATTTTTATTATTTTATGAATTAGATTTAAAAAAAAATAAAAATTAATACCGACTAATATATTATATCTGTCTTCTATAAAATTTATATTATTAACTAATTTAAAAAAAATCTTATACCTAGATATAATTTTATATTAAAAATAGAAAATATATTTTTTTTAACTATCTGAATATTCTTACTTTTTTAAAATATTTTTTTAAAAATCTAGATAGAGAATATACTATATAAAATAAATTTTTTAATTTCTACTAAAAATAATAAAACTTTTATAACTATTTTATAAAATTTTAAAGACTTATTTATAAAGCTAAAATATATCTAAATATACTTCAGCTAATATTTAAATAGAATATTAACTATATACTTAAATTTATACTTATGAATAATATTTTTATAAAAAAAGACTATTTTATATTAATATATTCTTTTTAAAACTTAAAAAACTATTATATATAATATTTATATAAATCTAAACTAAGTAACTAATTTTAAAAATCTTTTATTAATCTAATATTTTATAATTTAAGAAACTAATCTAAATCTTAAAATAAAAATTATTTATAAAAACTTATTATTTTTAAATATAATTTTATAAATCTATTTATTATATACTGCTAATTTTTTTATTAAAGAATCGACTGCTATAAATATTATAAATATTTTTATTATAAATTAAACTACTGCTTTATTAAAAATTATTTTAAATCTAATATTAAAATACTATAAGCCATATTTATTTATTTTTTATTTTTAAATTTTTATATTTATTTTTTACATTTATTATTATCTAATTTTTATATCTGCTTATTTTTAAGATACTATTTATTTTTCTATTATTTTATAAAATAGTTTTTAATAAATAGTCTTATTTTTAGATTTTTAAAATCTTATAGTTTTATTATTTAATATAATTTAAATATTTCTACTTATCTAATTTAAATAAGCAGCTAAAAAAGATAAGCTTATTTTAAATTATTAATAAATTAATTTTTTAATATAATTATATACTGTTTTAAAAACTATATTTAAAAAAATTCCTATTAAAAAAAATTTTAAAAAACAAATTTAATAATTATTTTTATTATTTTAAATCCTAAGAATATAAAAGTCCTAATTTATATAATAATTAATATTAGATATTTTATTTTTAGAATAATAAACTAAAGCTGGATTAAAGCCTACTAGTTATTATTATATTTTCTAAAGATTTATAAAATAATTATAAAATTTAATAATTAATAAAAAAATTAGACTATATTATTTATTATATCTATATAATTCTAAAAATCTATAATTATATTAAAAAAATATATTTTTTTTAATTATTTTTTTTATTTATTATCTAATTATTCTTAGTTTTTTATAGCTAAAAATATATAATCTTTATATTAATTAATTTATATATATAATTCAATTTATTAGCTAGTACTACTAGAATTATTATAATATCTTATTAAAACTTTAAAAAATTAAAATATTATATAATATATTAGTAAAAACCTGTTTTAAAAATATTATATTTTTAAAATCTTAATAAAAAAAATATTTATTTAATTTTATTAATTATATATCTTATTTATATATATTATAATTATCTAATATTTATAGTAATAATAAACTAAATTAATAAAATTTTAAAATTTATTTATAAACTAAAAAAACTAATTTTATTTAAAAAATTTAAAAATTTTAAGAATGTTTTTTTTCAAAAAAGCTGAGAAGCTATTACTATACTAAAAATATAATTATATTATTATTTTAAAAAATAAAAAAAGCCTACTGTTTAGCTTTTTATATAAAATATTTTAAGATAAATTATAAGCTTTAAGAAAATAGTTTTTAAAAAATCTAAAAAAAGATTTTATTTATTTTAATTTATTATTAATTATTTTTTTAATACTATTTATAAAAAAGTCTAAAAAAATCTAAGATTTTATATTAACTATTATATTTTAAATACTATTTTTATAAAAGATATATACCCGTTTCTGCTTATAAAAAAATTCTAAATAATCTAAAAAAATAAAGTACTTTATAAAAATTAATATTATTCATATATTTAATAATATTAGAATTAAAAGAAACTAAGAATATCTTATAATATTCTAAGATTATTTAAAATTATATAAAATATTTATAATATTATTTAAACTAACCGGCGCCCCTGTTATATTCTAATAATATATTAATAATATTTTAAGAAATTATTTTAATATATTTTATATTATTTATTTAGATAATATTCTAATTTATAGTTATATTTATAAAAAATATTCTAAATATATCTACTATATTTTATAAAAGCTAAAAAAAGTAGGATTTTATACTAAATTATTTAAATATAAGTTTATTATATTTAAAACTAAGTTTTTTAATCTAATTATAAACTATAAAAATTTTTATATAAATCTAAAAAAAATTAAGACTATAACTAAATAGTCTATTTTAACTAATATAACTAATATATAAGTTTTTTTAGATTTTAGTAACTTTTATTATTAATTTATTTATAATTTTTTAAAACTAACTGTTCTACTTATATATTTAATAAAGAAAAGTTTTATTTATATAAATTATAGATTATTAAAAAGTATTTAATAAGCTTAAAAATATTTTTATTAAAATACTAGTTTTTTAATTATTTAATTAGATTTATAATATTATTCTAAAAACTAATATTTTTAATTATATATCAAAAAAAGTCCTATTTTAGTATAATAATAATAAAATATTATATTTTATTATGTATCTTTTTAAAAATATATTTTTATTAAATATAATTATAAAATTTATAATAAAAAACCATTTACTATTATTTACTACTTTAAAGAATAATATTTTATATTAAAAAAATATTATTTTTAATTTAAATTATTATTAATTATTAAAATCTAAAATATTTTATATTTATTAAACTTTTTAATTATTAATAGGTCTAATAATCTGAATTTTTATTATATTTTAACTTTAAGATTATTTATAAATCCGAAAAATATAAAATTAAATCTAATAGTTTAATTAGAAAATTAAATAATTGTTTTAAAAAAAAGAATAAATATTTATTATATTAAAATTAAATAGTTTTACAATAAAAAATATTAATTTTATTTATTTATTAATACTATCTCCGACCCTACCAAAAAGTAAAAATAATAAAAAAAAATAATTTTAAAAAAAAATTTAAAAAATATACTAAAAATAAAATTAGTATCTATTTTATATATCTAAAAAAATATAATATTTAAAAATAAGTAAAACTTATAATTTTTATTTAAAATATAAAAACCTTTTTATATTATATAAAAAAAATAAATAGATTAAAAAAATACTAAAAGCTTTAGTTATTAATAAGAACTATTATTTAGATATATTACTAGTATTATATAAGAAAAAAAAGTCTTTTATTTTATAAGAATTAATTATAAATATTTAATAATAAATAAATTAAAATTAATATAATTAGACTAGTCTATAATAAATCTATTTTTAAATATTTTAAAAAATTTATATATATAAGCTTTTCATCTAAGAATATTATTAGTCTAATATTTATTAATATATAAAATAATAAATAAAAAATTATTATATTTATTAAAAAATAATTCCATTTAAAAAAATAAAATAAAAAATTTTAAAGCCTCTGCTAGTATCTAAATAAATATAATAAAATATATTTATAAATTTTATTTTTATAATAATTTTTTTTAATAATTCTTATATTTATAGACTATATATTTATTTAAATATTAATAGATATTCTTATTTTAAATATTCTAATAATAGTATTATTTAACTAGCTTTAAAATTTTTATCTATTTTAAATATATAGTAAATAGCTGGTAGTATGTTTTATCTAATAGTTTTATATATAGATTTTTTTAGTAGATATTACTAAATATTTTTTATATAATAATAATTTATCTTAAAAAAAATAAAAATTATTTAAATTAATAATATTTTTTTTAATTAAGTTCGGTCGATTTGTAGTTAGTATAAAGAATTTAATTAATTAATAATAATTTTTTATTTAATAAATTAAAATAAATAGTTCTAATATTTATAATGTCTTTAAATCTATTTATTTAGATTATAATATAATTTAATTATATTTTTAATTTAATATTTTATAGGTTTTTTTTATTAGATAAATATATCAGCTAGAATATTAACTGTTTTAGATTTATATTAAATTCCAAAATAATATCTAAATAAAAATTCGGTCTATTTTACTTATTATATATTTAGTTTCTTTAAAATTATAAAATATCTTAATATTCAGTAATTTATAAGTACTTTAAAAACATTTTTTATATTAAAGACTTTCTAATTCTATTTTTTAAATTTTTATAAATCTTATAATAATAAGTATTTTTTTATTATAAATATTGTAGTTTCTTTCGGCAGGTATTATAATTTTAAAAAAAATAAGATTAAATATTATTAGTTATTAATATATTAAATAAAAATTTTTATAATAACTTTATTTACAGTATCGGTCTCCAGTCTAATAAAAAAATTAGAATTATAATAAATTAATACTAATATTAAAATAAAAATATTCTTTAAAGATTTAAAAATTATCTAATATTTTCTATTTTATATAAAAAGAGTATTTTTATATATAGATAATATTAATAATTAAACTAATCTACTATACCTTTTAATAAAATATTAATAAAAATTATAGAATTCTAAAAATAATTATATTTTATAAATTATTTTTAGAATTTGTTATTTTTTAATAATTACTATTTTCTCTAGATTTATCTATATTTTATTAATAAAGATAATAAAGTCTAAAAACTTTGTTTTTATAATATAAAACTTATACTTACAAATAACAGCTTATAAACTAGTTTTATATAGTTTTTTAAAAATTAATTTAATATAAATTTAATATTTAAAAAATTATTATTATAAATAAGAATATTATTATATATAATTGTAAACTTATTTAAATATTTATATAAAATTTTATTTATTAGTTTTTAAAATACAGCTGGTCTATTTATTAATCAAAAAAAAAACTTTATACTTAAATATATTATATTAAGTTTGAAAAATAATTAGATTCTTTAAATTAAAATTTATATAAATATAATAAAAATCTTATCTAATATTCAGCTTAATAAATATTTTAGTCTATTCTAATTAATTAATAATCTTATTCATTAATAATAATAAATATAGATTTTTTTTGATTAATATATTATATTTTTAATAATTTATATATATATAAAAGTCTTTTCCGGGTTTTTAAACTATTAGAATAAATAATATAAAAAAAATTAAACTTAAAATAATAAAATTTTTATTTAGATTTTTAATAATATAATATTTTACAGCTTTTACTTTTTCGGCTATTATTTTATATAATGAAAAAAATTCTAACAGAGATTTATTATTAAGCTGGATTTTATAATTATAGATATAAGATAATAATAAAATATTTAAAACTTACTTAAAAGATACTTTGATTAGATTATAATATTAAAAAAAAACTTTAATAATTTTCTATTATTTTTATTTAATAAAAATTAATTTTATTTTTTAATTAATTATTTTTTTAATTAATTATTTTTTTAATTTTTTATAAAAATATAATAAAAACTTTTAATTTTAACTTTTTTAGATATTACTAAAAGCTGATTATTTTAATTAGTATTATTTTTAAATTAGTTATTTTTAGTCTTATCTACCTCTTAGTTTATCTATTTTTAAACTTATTTTTATATTTTTTTTTATTAAAGTATAATATTTTATTTATTTTATATAATATCTAAATTTAATTAATATTGTAAATTCTGTTCTTATCTGGCCTCCGCGTGGCCTGTATATAAAATAAAAAACTTAAATTTTTATTAAAAAAACTTAAATTTTTATTATAATATTTTTTAATGATTTTTTTCTCTAAAAATATATTACTGTTTGCTAGCTGTTCCGGTATTTTATAATTAAAAAAAATAGTATTATATATTAATTATTAGTTATTTTAAACAAAGATATTTTAATAATTTAATAAAAAAATTATTTGCTATTTATTTTTTAAATCTAATAATTTATTTATTTTTTTATTTAATATTCTTTTAGTATATCTAGTTTATCTTCTAGTATCTAATAATTCTAAAAGAAACTATTTATAAAAGTCTGATTTAGATTTTATTTTTAAATAGAAGTTTTTGAACTATATAAATTAATTTATATAGTAATTAAGTAAGACTTTTTATTTTCTTAATTATAATTTTTCTAAAATTATATTATAGAATTCTAAGTCTAATACTAGAAAAAAATCTATTTAAAAAATCTTTTTTCTACTATAAAATTAAAATAAATTATATATATTAAAAAAATAGAGAATCTTCTGTTAAATCTAATTATATTTTAAATATTTTATAATTTAAATAATTTTATTCTAAAAAATATTTCTACTTTAACTATAAACTTAATGTTAATATAAATATAAATATTTATTCTAGTATTTATTAGAATTTAGATAAAAATAATTATTATATTTTTTAAAATTAAAATTTTGATTATAAAACTATTTTTAAAAGATTTTAATAATATTTTTAGATTAATATACTACTAACTTATATTTATTATATTTAAAACAGAGACTTTTTTTAAATTAAGTTTTTTACTAATATATTTTTAAATTTAGTTTTTCTTATTATTTTAATAAAAAGTATTTTTTTTAGATAATTATAACTTAAATATCTAAATTTTTTATAATAGAAGTATTTTTTTTAGCTAGTAATATAGTATAGATTTTCTTATTTATATAAAATCTAAATAAGATTTTAGTTTTATTTTTATTACTTATTAAAATAGTTCTATTATTTAAATTATTCTTATAATCTACGAATAAGATTTGGTGGCGGTATTTTATATTTTGATTTATATTTTTAGAAATTTTAATATATATAATGATATATTATTTAAAATTAATATTAGACTTATAAAATTTAATAGAAATTAGTTTTCTAAATTTTAAAAATAGTTTTTAATAAAAATTAAATTTTTAAAAATCTACTAAAATATCTGCTTTACCGGCCAGATAATAAAATTAAATATAAAAATTAAAGAATTTCTATTTAAAAATTATTTTAAGATATATATATTTTAATTTAATATTTTATTTTTAGTTTAATTTAATATAAATTATAGTTAAATAGAATAAAATATTTATTATATTTTTAAAAAAATATTTAATTTTAATTTTTAATTTAAAAAATAAATATCTGCGGGTATTATTCTTACAGCAGTTAATAATATATATTTTTTATATAATAAAATTCTTATAATAATTAATATTAATTTTAAATTTTTGCTTAACTGCGAGCTTTTAATTTTTAAAAATAATATTTTTTTTATTATTAAATATCAGAGAATTAGAAAGTTTTATAATTTTTTTAAAAGTTAAAACTTCTTAGTTTATACTAATTATTAGAATTAATATAATATCTAATTATATTTTAATTTAGATTATCTTATTTTTTAGAGTATTTCTCTCTGCTTTTAATAAATTAATATTATAAAATAAAATTTTTTAATTAATCTTTAACTAAGCTAGGTTTTTTTTTAGTTTATTTATTTTAGTTGATAGATTACTAATCTTTTTTTTAAATTTATTATAAATTTTTAATATTAATTTAAAAATATATATAAAATCTTTTTTATAAAAATTCTAAAATTTTTCGAATAGAATATTCCCTCTAAAAGCTTTATTAATTTTATTTATAAATAAAATTAATTTTTATTTATTTTTTTTAAATAACTTAACTTTTAATATATTTTATATTATTATAATTATTTTTAATATTTTAGTTCTAATATTAGTTAATTTAAGATTCAGCTTATTTTAAAGCCCGGTTTTTATTTATTAATTTTATATAATTTATAGATTATAATAATAAAATTCTCTTAGTTTTAATAATAATCCGATTATATACTAAGATTTAAATTAAACTTTTTTAATTTTTTAGTTATTATATAGTCTATAGTTACAGTAACAGAAATTTAATTAGAATTTATTATTTTAAATTTATATTTTTTTTAATAAATATCCTTTAAGATTAATTATTATTACTATTAACTTGTATAGATAAAAAAAACTTTTTAATAATAATAACAATATATATTTTTATATATTTTAGTTACTAAATAAAAGCTTTAAAAAATAAAAGTAAAAAAAATAATATTTAAGATTATATAATAATTAATTAAACCAACTAAATCTTATTAATATAGTACTATTTAAATAAAATCTTAAATATATATAAAAAAAAGATAGCTATATTTCCTATAGTATTATATTATCTAAATATAATATAAATAAAATAAAAAGATTAAATAGATCAAACTAGTCTTAATCTGCTACTCTGTCTGGATACTTTCCGTATGGCTCTCACATAAAGTATCTTAAAATAATTCTAATAAGAATTTATTTAATAATATTTACCTTTTCTTAAATAACTAAAACAAAAAAAATTAGAAATTATTAAAAACTATTTAATATAATAGATATACTGGTTAGATAAGATAAGTAAGATAATTAAAAATAATCTTTTATTAATTTTAAGATTAATTTTTAAAAAATCTTTTTTTTAAAAAATCTTTTTTTTAAAAAATCCTAGAATAATATATTATATACAAAAAGAATAAGTAATATAATAATATAAATATTTAGATTAAAAAACTAATAAATCTGTATCAATCCAGAAGCAGGCTACTATAATAATAAATATAGACTGCTGTAGCAGTAGGTGTTATATAACAGTATATTATTTATTCTAATTCTAAAATTATTTCTAATCTTAATATTACTAAGAATAATAAATTTAAGATTATAAAAAAACTATAAATATATATATTTTAAGTTATTATATCTAAAATTTATTATATTATATATAATAAATATAACTATATTAATATTAATAAATATTTTTTAGAATTAAATAATTTAACTATTTATAAAAATTAAAAACTACTTAAAAAGTATATTTTTTATTATTTTATTTATTAATATAATAAAATCTAAACATATAAGTCTTATAATATATTATAATCTATTTTTATTTTTATTTTATTTTATACTATTATTATAGATTTCATTATAAATTTATTTAAAATATTTACTATCAGCTATAATTAGTTTTTTATTATAATTAGTAAATTTCTTAAATATATCAGCTTACTTTCTAAAATTTTTATATAGAAAATAGATTAATAGAAACTTATTATTATTAAATATATATAATTTTATAATTAGAATATATTTTATTTTTTTATTTTCGATTATAATATATAATTTATATTAGTATTTTAAAGGAATTTATTTTCTAAGATAAAATTAAAGTAGTTTTATTTAATTATTATTTATTTTTAAACTAACAGATAGTCTGAATAGATGATTTAAATTATTAAGATAATAATATAGTATAATATTATCTAAGTCTAAGATTTTTAAAAATTTAGATTATAATCTATTTTTTTATTAATTCTATTAATAATAAATATTTCTATTAATATATTTATAAATAAAATCTTTTATAAATTAATATTCAGTGTTTTACTATATTAGTCCTTGTATTTTATAAAGTCTATTTTATAATATATTAAGTATTCTAGTCCTAGCAAAGTTATTTTTAATATTTTATTTAATATTTTATTATTTTTAGTTCTAATAAAACCAAAAATATATCTATATATTAAAGTTATTATTTCTAAATATATAGGTATTTATTTTATCTAAGACTTTTTATATTAATTTAATACTAAAAATATATTAAAGTTTATATTTATATATATAAAAAGATTTTATAATTAAGATATAAGTTTATATAATTTAATATTAGTAATTATATCTATTTTTAGTTATATTATAAATATATTATTTTATTTATTTATAATATTAAGTAGAAATTTGCTTAATAATTTATAGATTAAATTAAAATTTTTAAAATTATTAATTATTATATATACTAATTAGAACTATTATTATTTTAGTTAATTTATTTAGTAATATTAATTATCCAGTTTAAACCCGTGTTTAAAAATATTAATTTTTTCAACTATAAATTATTTAAGTTTTTTTATATTATTAACAAAAGATTTCCCGGTAAAACCGACTATTAAAAAATTAAAGTAATTATTAATATATATATAATATATTATAGCTGAGACTGTATATCTATATTATAATATTAAATTTATTAATTTAAATATAGTTTTAAAAATAATTAGTAGATTAAAACTATTAATATTACTACTAATAAGTTAGTTTAAAAATATAAATATTATTATCTACAGTAAGAATCGCGTCTGCTAATCTTAATATCTTAATATATTTTTATTTTTTAATAAGATTAATTTCTAGTTTATCTTTTTTTTTTTATATATCATATCTATTAATATATTATTTTTTATTTTCTAGATTACTTCTTAGTATTTTCTTTTTATATATTCTAATCTTCCAGTATAGATTCTAGTATTTTCGACGTGGGCGTTTTTTTAAAAGACCGGTATGTATAGCAGTTCGAGTTGGCGATATTAATTCTACCCTGTTTTTCCACCTTAATAAATTTTGATATATAGGAACTTCCGCCTTGGTCTATCTAAGAAACAACTATCTTAATATCATCGATTTTATTATATTTATACTTATCGGCTGCAACTGTCACAATTATATATTAATAAAATATAAACTAATATATTTTTAAATCAAATATAAAACTTTTTTTATAATATAATTTTAAAAAAATATTAATAGTTTAATATCTAATTTTTTATAATTTTAGTAATTTTAATTTTTTTTAGTTTTAATTTTTTAATAGATTAATAAAGCAACAGCTATATAATATCTTTTTTTAATTTTATAATTATTAGCTATTATTTTAGTAGAAAAATAAATAAAACTAAATAATTCTATTATATAAAAATTATTTGTAATATAAGATTATTTATAAAATAGAGGCGACCAACCACCGCAGGTGGGTGGGGCGCCGCAGCGACGAGTATGATTGATATTAAGATTATTGGAGATGGCAAAGGACGGGAGGAATCCACTGTCTCGAAGTTCCGCCGCTAAGGCGGTGTGGAAGGCGGCCATACGAGCGAACGGCAGATATCGACATGACCGAACGAATGAACGGTGACAGTCCTAGCAGCAGAATTTTATGATAGTTGATTTAATTGTTTTTTTTATCTAAGCTTATTAATCAATCATATCGAGTTCGCCACCAAAAACAAAAAGATATAGCAGATAATAAAAAATAATATAATTATACAGTTTCTAGAGACTATATCTTACTGTATCAAATCTAGAATTAAGATATATAGTTGATATATAAAGTATTAAGAATTCTGCCGGTAAAAATAATATATACTAGTTCTAAATAGAAAATGCTAAGAACGCCTCTAAAGAGGGAGGGGGGTGTATCTTTTTAAACATGGCACTGTAAGAAAGATGGACTGTGCCACCCACTCTCTCCTGCCGCCACAGTACAAAAGGAGTTGGGTGTACTGACCTATGCTTCACCTGTTTTTTACGTTGTATAAGGACAACATGAAATCTTATGCATTTCCATATTTTTCTAAACATACTTCCTTCATATATGTGATCCACATATACTAAGAATGAGAATGCACAGAATTTCTCTATATATGTATATACACAGCAGCATAGTGTTCCCCGCCTTTGACGGAGCCATTTGGGACAATAGCTTTTCATAGACCCATTACATTCCTGACATGGCTCATAGTCTGTTCGGCATTGGTCCTGGCTGTATGCTTTCCCTGTTCAGAGACAGCATCTAGATACCCGCCCTTGTCCGCAATTAGTTGTAAGTATCTTTCCCTGATAGGCGCAAGCTTGCTCGAGATCTGATTTGCTAAGGTTTCCTTCAGAGCCCTGAGACTAGAAAATCGGAGCTCCGAGACTAAATCCTCGCATGTTCTTCCGTCAAAATGACTAAGAAGCTCTAAGAGATTCGACACACCGGGCCTGCCAATAGGGTCATACGTTACGCCTGCTTCCGAATCCGTGAGCGCAACCTTGATCTTCTTACGAATTTCCTCAGAGGAGTCGGTGAGAAGAATTCTGGATCGTGGGTCACTATGAGACTTGGACATCTTAAGATTAGGCTCTTTGAGAGACATCACTCGCCTAGCGGGTGCTACAGGACATTCCATAGTCAGTAATCTTTCTCTACCGTGGTAACACTTTCATCGGGGAAACCAAAAGCGCCTTACATATAAGAGCCTCCGGAACTGGAAAAACCTGCCCATATCGATGGTTAAAACTATTCGCAATATTCCGAGAGAATTCGAGATGTTGCCTTTGATCCTCTCCAACTGGAACGTGGGTAGCTCTAATCGGAGTTAGCCAAGATCTGCGGGGTGTTGAATAGCACCAGACCTGTGAACAAGTATGTCCGCTGCTTGGAGAACAGGGTATGAAAAAAGGCCAAGCCGTAACTCGGATCTTGCTGCTTGGCTTTCGAGAGTCGCTTCGTCGGGTAACTGAAGCTTGCTCTTTTCGGTGTTAATTCTGATGCCTCAACGATAGTGCTTTGCTGCAATGCCTGCAACCCATAGTCTCCGTCTTCCGTTATGATTACTCACTTTCCATTGAGTCATTCGAGATAGGTATCCCATAGATGCTATCGTGCATAAGATCCAGAACAGCTCAGCATGTGATTGAACCTGACGGTGGGTTAGTGGACAAGAAAGACATTCAACCGATAAGAGCAGCACAGCGTACGGCGGATTGATAGAAGAGCGTGGAGCGATTTGGATCTAAGCCCACGGCAATCAACGCGGCGAGCATTTGTTTCCTCCAGTCCCTCAATTGGCAGCGTTCTTGGGGCACTGTGAGCGCATGTAAATCCACGATAGAGAATACAAGTCTTGTCCCTTCGGTCGCAGTGTCTTGCAATCGAACCCATTCCTTCAAAGCACCCAAATAATTACCCAGGTGAGGCACACCTGTAGGCTGGATACCAGAAAAAATTGTGCGAGGTGCATCGGAAGCGCGTTTTGTAGTACAGATGCTAAATGATCTGTTAAGGTGACAGCTTTTCAGCTTTTCGTATCTGATGGGGATCCTGATGGGTCGTCCAGTGCAAAGCCGGTGCTCGTTGGCAGCCAATCTGAGATTCTTATTGAGGCAAGAGCTTATATTATACATGTTGTATCAACACCACCTTGTCAAGGCGAGTTGCGTATAGACATGGGTTTACATAGCATGGCCCGGGAGCCGCGGAATATACCCGGCCGTGCATCACGTGATTAGAAGTAACTGGTGTCATGTAAAAAGATTTCATTGTATAGGAGCACCATCCCTTAATAGCCCGTGTATTCCGATCCGTGTATTGCGATCAGTCCTTGAACTATATAGACATAAACCACTAAAGGAAACACGGACACGGGGTTACATGGGATGATCTAAGGCCGGGGATCCATAGCAGTGGGTGTCATGTTGAGATTGTATTCTTATTTGCATTTGCGAAAGCTGTTGAGAACCATGCCGAGACAGAATGGTGTGTGATGGTGTCGACTGCAAATTTCTCCCAAGGTCGCTGAGCAGAAGTATTAGAGATTCCATGGCCCGGTAATACAGATCAAACAAGGCAGCAGCTTGTGTGGAAGTAGCCTTGACGGGTCAGCGCCTGCCGACCTCTGATAAGGGGCTCTTCAGTGTGACCAGGTGGTCTTTGTTCAAAATTTCAACAAGAGAATCGTCCGATTTTGTATCTTGTCTTTGACCGAATTGTGAAAGGAGTCCTTCAAGTGACTTTTCGGTTTCTGGACCCGCTCTGTCCAAGTTCTCGACGACATCTTAGGTACGAACAAATAATCAGCTTTTACTAATGGTGAAATGCAGTAGAAGGCTTAGACATACCGAGACTGTCGTATTCCCACATGTTTGCTTTCATACCCACTCCATGAAATGCATATTTCCTCAAAAAAGCCAGCCACACCTGGACAGTCTGTGAATTCCCATCTTTGACCTGAATCAGCCGACGCAGGGTTATACGCTCAAAGTTCTCTTGGCTCTTCTTGTGAACAAAATTGCTTCGGGGCACAGTCCATCTTTCGACAATGCGTGGTAAAGGTACAGGCCCAGAGACCGGAAGACCTAAGTAATATGCAGCTCGTATAGCGAAATCCGAAAAGAATTCAACATTTCGAACACTGTATGATCTCAACTGTAGATCACACACTGGAAGACCATATTCAGCCTTTCTACGAAGCGGCCGTAGATATACAGCTTGAACGCTTCGGGGCAGACGTGCCTTGCCACTTAAACCCTCAAGACGCTGCACCCTGTAGATATAGTTAGTCCGTTATTCGATCGACGATTTGCGTTCGAGTGAAAGTCCAACCAATCTTTGGCTTGCAGCTGAGGCGATGCAGATGGCTCTGCCGAGTGACCAGAACTAGACTGAAGTAAGCCAAAAAAGCTCGGAAGCGCGGGGAGTGAGTTATAGCCGCTGACATTCGTTCGTCCTTGACCAGACTGGAGGTGCGAGATACATCGGCGCTGGGTGGATTATTTCTTTCCAGCCCAGTCAAGGAGCTAGAGTGGCGAGTTAATACAAGAGGCTAATTTTGCTGGTGTCAATAAGTGCTGTTCTTTTGACAGTGTGGCATTGGAGAGTCACCTGTAGTCGCTGGCCTACCCGTGAGAGCAGCCGCGGAGAGAATGTTAGAGACATGAGTACAGCGGTAAACGGTGACACTGGTACATTAAAATCATAAGATGCTGCTGTTAAAAAGAGCGATGCATCGGTAATATGCTGGGTTTTCCAGGTCCGGTGCTTTCCCCAAAGGCGGTCGTACTTTAGCTGTCTCCCATTGGCTGTGGGTTGACCGCTTTCCATGAGCCGTCCCGGGTGTTGGCTGATGAATCAAGTACGGGACATGATGCACCCAAAGATGATCTTACTTGCGCGAGGTAGCCTTATTTCTGTGAATGCACTTCTACTCATTCGGGCTGCATCAACGCTACTAATCCAACTCCTGGTATTTGAACGCTTTCTGTTGCTCGAACCATGTGAGGAATTCCTCCCTGGCAACTCTGATGTGCCCGGCTTCTCTTTCAAGACGCAGCTGTTCATTGCTGATCACAACGAAACCTGCTCAAGTACTCGAATGAAGTAGCCAGGCCGAAAATCGCTCAGATGTCTCAGAGAGCATTCCGCCAAAGCAAGCCTAAGGCGCTCCGCCAGTCGGCTAGAAAATGTGCGCCATCTTTCGAGGCTGGGAGTTCATCGAAAACCGACAATGCTAGGAATCAGAGCATCGCGCAAGCGAACAATTCTCTGGAAGCGGCACCAAACAGCAAAAGGACGCGGGCGCATAAGCCCATGCAGCAGAAGAGACAAAGGCTTACCGCCCCAGAGCAGTTGACCTCAATTCAAAGTGCTGGGAAGGTTTGTGGTAGTTATGACGCCCGACAGGTTGGTATGGCATGTTCGAATGAGCGTCGCGCTCAGTCGTGCTCGGCCTTCTCTGATGCCAGTGCTGCTGTGGTCGGCAACGAAAAGAATGAAAGTCACCATCGCTCTTCCAGCATATCGTCCCTCGTGGCAGGTAGTTCAATTCCTCTGTCTCTGGCATCGGCTGCTCAAATCAAGTCTGAACGCGAAGCCTCAGTTCACTCGCTAAGCAGATCGCCAATCTCAAGTCATCTCTCACAAACTAGGGACAGACCTGAGAGAAATATGCCGACAGTTCCATATCAGCAACGAGTGAGGCCAACGCGAAGAAGGCTTGTTGATTCCTTAAGTGCGGCAGAGGAGTCAGTCCTGAATGAAGTATCCGCCTCCGACTCTGAAACCTGTGGCGCGAATACATCTTCCGTGCTAGGAATCCCCCAATCAGAGGCTGGAGCTTTGCAGCTGGACCAATTTCGGGATCAGCAAGGTCCCGTCAAGTCCTCAAGCAATGACAGGGAGGCAGGAACATTGGTTTCAAGCGCTCTTTTACGTTCCAGGATAACGTACGCTCGCCAACGCTCGTTCTTAGGAAGTACCTTGAACACTTCTGACTCTGAGTTACATGGCGCTTCCGCTTCAACTTTGGACGGTGTTGAAGCTAGTGGTTCATCTGCCTCACTCAAACATCGCAGTACACCTTTGTTGTCTGCCGATGGCGAGGAACACGGCAGGCCTGTCCGTAGCATCCATGAGCTGAGGCAGGCTGGGGACAATGCTCGCTTCCAAGAGTCGGTTGAAGCACTATTCGATGATTTTGAAGACCCGGGCAACACCGTTTCCGAGAGATGCAATGGGCTCATTCAGCTGTGTTCGAAGCTACTCAAACCCGACTTCATGCATCGATTCTTGGGATATGGCTTCGATGAACGACTAGTTAAAAGTACGGTGAGCGATTTAGACATTATCTCATCTTGTCTAGCACTCTGTGCCTATAGATTGGTCTGTCTCAAAGGGGTTTATTCGTACTCAAATTTGGGAACTTTTTGGACAACTCTTGTCGACAAATCTTCGTTATTTCTAGCAGTGAAAGACGATATAATGTCCTTGGCAGGCAATCCACGATTGCATGTGTCAAGAGCCGTGCAAGCGTCACTCAGGGATCTCATCCCACGATTGACAGCTTCGATGTTCTCAGAAAGCCCGACACTGAGACTTTCTCCACGGCTAGCCATTCTTTCCTGCATTAGCATGTGCTTGACAGCATTCCAAGACAAGCCTCAACCTATACAGTCGATGTCCCGGTCTTTGCTAGATAACCTTATTGGGCTCCTGCCTCCGAACAATGGTAAAGCCACAGCATACCCTCTGTCTTACGACGATTTTCAAACAAAGACAATAACTCTCCTTGTTCTGGAGAGTTACCTAATGCTTCCAGCGACATCAGGCTACGAGTACAATGGTCCTTTCCACAAATTTGTCCTGATGCATGATGACTTCATTCGTCCTGCCCAGGATGACCAAGGCCGACGAATCTTGACGTTATATTTGAGGGTCGTACTAAACCTCACCAACAATGATCCTCTGGCGTGCGAGCAATATGCCGCACCTGAAATAATCACCGGATTCGTTCGAATCATCACAACTGAGCTTTCAGATGAGTCTGCTATCGTCGGCTTCGGTGAGCACGAGTCATTCAACCTCGTCATCTTGGCTCTAGGTGTTCTTATAAACCTGGCAGAACAAAGTGAGAGTTGCAGAGCCTCCTTTCTTGTGCCAACACATGACTCGCATCCACCCCTTGGGACACTTGTACATCAGTTTTCTCTCAGCATCGACCTCATCAACCATGTAAGTGTTGAAAGTACGCTAGCCAGTAGAAATCACCGCTCATCTTATCACCAGGCAAATTCCCTTTCCGAGTCACATAATAATGTTGCTGTCGGGTACTTGTCAATACTCCTAGCTCTTCTCTGTCTACTTCAGGAAGCATACTCTCGAATTCAGGAATTGCTCATGGAATGTGGGAAGGAGATCGCCTCGGTCATTTCAACAGCGAAAGAATTCTTGCTATATCATCAGAAAGTCGAAAGAGACTCACGACTCGGCGAATTCCAAAATCGCGACAACACATCCACGGCACGTTTGACACATATCATAGAGCAGATAAGCCAACCGTAGAACAAACCCGTTACCATGGTGACATTACCTTCATCTACCATAGCTAGATGCGGTTTTAGCACCAGGGTCTCGAATGGTGTACGGGTTTCTTATGATAGAGTACTTGCTCGGTACCATAATCAACTCAGGCATAATAATCACTAGGCACGGAAAAATCTTCAAACATGGCATTATTTTCTGCAGCCAAAAAAACAAATCTGGTACTGTAACAGTTAAATCATAATCGATAAGCAATCATCGGCGATAAGTTTAACCCAATGCGCTAAATGCCCTTCCCGTCCTGACATAATAGGTATGTGCAGCCGTTTGATTTGTTTGCCACTCTCGGCTGGAGTTCTAATGTCCCGAATTCCATCTTTATGATGAGGGCTGCTGCGACTACAGGGACTTATAGTTTCTTTCCTCATACTAATCCGTTTTGACTATTGCGGGGAATCTGCCACAGCGCTACGCTCCAGAAAGAATTCTGTACCGCCCAAAGGTCTTTCTGCGTCAGTATACATCTTGCCTATAAGCGTTAATCTGTACTGCTATTTAAGAGGAAGATGCCCAGTGCTCCGAAGCAGCGGAAGATAGCTATTGTTGGCAGTCGGTCTGTGGGTAAGCATCTGCTATTATTTTTTAATTTCTACTATAATCGCCCCCCAAACTGACCTATGGTGAACTTGTGACTATTTAGGTAAATCTTCTCTTACAGTTCGGTTCGTTGAACATCATTTCGTAGAAAGCTACTATCCGACGATTGAAAACACGTTCAGCCGCATTATCAAATATAACGGTCAGGACTACGCAACTGAAATTGTTGACACAGCTGGTCAAGTAAGAAAGACCCATGTAATCTTACTCAATGGCGTGGCTAATCCTGCGATAGGATGAATATAGCATACTGAATTCAAAGCACTTCATTGGCATCCATGGATACATAATTGTCTACTCGGTGTCATCCCATCAATCATTCGATATGGTCAGAGTCATTCGAGATAAGATACTAAATCATTTGGTACTACCCTAGAACCTATTCACTGCAGCTCCATTATACTGATGCAATAACACAGGGTGCTGACCACGTGCCCCTTGTTATTGTTGGAAATAAGAGTGACCTCAAGTCAGAACAGCGTCAGGTGTCCTTGGATGAAGGGCGGCAACTGGGCGAAGAATTTAACTGTGCATTCACCGAGGCCAGTGCTCGACTCGATTACAATGTTGCAAAAGCCTTTGACTTGATGATCGGCGAGATTGAAAGGTCCCAGAACCCATCTCAACCTGCAGGAGGGAACAAATGTTCCGTAATGTGATCCTTGTAAAATCACTAGGTATCACTCGGTGGGTAATGTGTCTGGGTTGGGTGGGAAGATCTGTTCAAATATGCCTAGTCACCTACAAAGCCTCCCTTTGTTCTATGTATGGCGTGTTCTTGGTTTCTTTTTACTATCTTACATGTTAATCATCTTAAATGAATCTGACAATATTTCAGCATAATACAACAACTCTGCTATACTGACTAAACTTCAAAAAAGTATATGTGAATACTGCATTCCATCTAAATAAGCCAAGTATAATCAGCTCGAACATCTGCTCTGCAGTAGAAGCTGGGAGCAGGTGGCACTCGGGGAGGGAATGGTGAACGAACTCGGCCTGAAATCAATTTGATGCTATACCCGAATAGTCAGGCCACCTAGAATTTTGCCCCTCATCCTACACGGCAAGAAAGTTCAGCCTTTTTCAAATACCCCTCTTTGTCAGTGTTCGACCACTTTACCATTCACAGATCAGATATACGTTCTCACAATCGAGTCTGTAAATTTTTACGTATATTTGAGCATACTGGACCATTTTCAACACACCGCTTAAAAATGCTTGACCTTGCTGATTTTATCACCGAACGCGGTGGTAACCCGAACAGAATAAAGGACAGCCAGCGCAAAAGATATGCACCCGAACATGTTGTCGATGAAGTCCTCGACCTATATGAAGAGGCAAGAAGGGGTATATTGACACATATTATCATTTCACCGTGCAATTGGAACTTCTAACTAAGATTACCCCCGCCTACAGCACGCTATGAAGTCATGCAGATCAATTCCCAGCTCAACGCGCTCCAGAAAGAGATCGGAAAGATGAAGAAGGTCGGACTTATCAGTCATTCCATCATTATCTCCAAATGAAATATCTATATCTAATCAGTGCGAATCATCAAACAGAACAAGGAAGATGCAGGCTCCTTGATGGAACAAAAGGCTGGCCTTGAGCAGCGTAAAAAAGATGCCGAGGAACTTGCCGTCCAGAAAGAATCGCAGAGGGACAAGAAAATCCGAACAATTGGCAACATCGTGCATGATTCAGTTCCCGTTAGCAACAACGAGGTTTGTGTTATCTGTATATCGATGTATCGATATAATTGAGATTGACTCGCCTACTAGGATGACAACGTTGTGGTCAAATCTTGGGTGCCAGAAGACGTGAAGGTAGAGAAGCGCGATTGTCTGTCTCATCACGAGGTGCTTACACGTCTTGACGGTTTCGACCCGGAGCGTGGTGTCAAGGTCGTAGGCCACCGTGGGTACTGCTTGACGGGATATGGTCTCTTCTTAAACCTTGCGCTCATCAACTACGGACTTGAGTTTCTCTGGGGAAAAGGCTATAAACCAAACCAGCCTCCCCAATTCATGCTCAAGGATATGATGGCGAAGACAGCGCAGCTCGAGCAATTTGATGAGGAGCTTTACAAAGTCACAGAAAGTGAAGACAAGTCCACTGATAAATATCTAATTGCCACTTCGGAGCAGCCTTTGTCAGCATTGCATGATGGGGAGTGGCTTCAGGACAAAGACCTTCCGATCAAGTAAGTACTATGCCAACATGTCCGCATATTATACTAATGGTTCTCAGGTATGCCGGGTATAGCACATGTTACCGCAAGGAGGCAGGCGCGCATGGGAAAGATGCGTGGGGTATTTTCCGAGTTCATCAATTCGAGAAGGTGAGAAATCTGTGATAAGCAACATTGATTGACCAGCACTAATTTTAGCATAGATCGAACAATTCGTTCTCACAAAACCGGAAGACTCTTGGCAGGCTTTTGAAGAGATGATGGCTACATCGGAGGAGTTCTATCAGTCCCTTGGGCTGCCATATCAGGTGGTAGCAATTGTCTCTGGGGCATTGAACAACGCTGCTGCAAAGAAGTACGACTTAGAAGCCTGGTTTCCTTTCCAAGGGGAGTATAAAGAATTGGTTTCCTGCTCCAACTGCACTGATTACCAATCGAGGGCGCTCGAGATTCGTTATGGCATTAAGAAAGCCACCGACGTTAAGAAGTCCTATGTTCATGCTTTGAATGCTACTCTCTGTGCCACTGAACGAACACTTTGCTGTGTCCTCGAGAACTACCAGACCGAAGATGTACGTTGTGACCTGCTCTACACCGTGATCTTCTAGCTAACTATACATAGGGTATCGTTGTCCCGGAACCTCTTAGGAAATATATCCCAGGAATGCCCGATTTTCTCCCATTTACAAAGGAACTTCCTAAGGACAGTACCTCTCAGAAGTCCAAGGCCAAGCAGGCTTCGAAGAGCGCGACTAAAGCGGAAGATGCTTCCGAGAAGTTGCAAAACCTCCAGCTCTGAGTGCTTTCGTCCGGAAAATCTCACTACCTATTCAGATCAAGAAATGATCTTCCTGCCGCCCGAATGCACTTGATCGTGGCTAATCCTCAACTTTCAATGTCATAGATATGGAGCTTGAGATGGGTTGGTCTTACACTGGCGGTAGAGCTTACCTCTAGAATTCGTCTTGCTTTCATTGATTATTTGTGCAATGCTTGACTCCACTTATACATAAGTATACCTCGTAATAGCTTGGCTTGTCTCTGCACAAGCTCTATGCTCCGGTCATACAGGGCTATATTCTGGGTTCTCTATAGAGCTGCAAGTGTTCAGCCTCTGTAGGCAGCAAAGCAGTAGTACTATGCAATATAATGAGTAGTAGTTTGGTGTACTTCACGGGGTACTGGAGAAGGAATGGGCCGGCCCCGCTCTTACCCCTCCAATACGTACTTCTTGTTTGGAGCGATGACTCAAACATTCAATTGCAGATGTGGAACATTGCTAACAGTCCGGTTCCGGAGAACTTAAAAAAGTCGGCTACTTTCCCTTCCCTTTTCTATACCATTAATTGATAGATTTTTTTTCTCGCCTATATTCTTGCTCGGTACCTTCCATTGACGGATAAATCCAGAAGCAACAATGGCAGCATCAGCAAGGGACATTAACCTCTCCACGTCTCCTACGGCCTCGTTCCAATCTGCACCGTCGAGCCATGGAGGATCAGCTCTGGGAAGCCGCACCATCCCACTTGCTAATGCGAAACACCTGAAGCCATTCGCCACTGAGGATATCAAAGTACTGCTCCTGGAGAATGTCAATCAGACGGGCAGGGATATTCTCACAAAACAGGGCTACCAGGTTGAATTCCTCAAATCATCGCTCCCAGAGGATCAGCTTATCGAGAAAATCCGGTCGGTTTTCCACGGTATACCTGTGCCATCTTGTGAGATTTATAGCTGACCTAATGATAAAATCCGAAGTGATGTACATGTTATTGGTATCAGGTCCAAGACGAAACTCAGCGCTCGTGTCTTGAAGGAAGCCCGGAACCTTATTGTTATTGGCTGTTTCTGCATTGGGACCAACCAGGTTGACCTTCAGTATGCAGCTGAGCATGGCATTGCTGTCTTCAATTCCCCTTTCAGCAACTCCAGAAGTGTTGCTGAGTTGGTGATCGCCGAGATCATTGTTCTTGCCCGTCAACTTGGCGATCGGTCAAATGAAATGCACAATGGTACCTGGAACAAAGTGAGCAACAAATGCTGGGAAATTCGTGGGAAAACACTCGGTATGCTCTCTCGCCCGAGATAGTAGAAGCTGGCTGACTCAACTTAGGAATCATCGGTTATGGTCACATCGGCGCTCAGCTTTCAGTTCTAGCCGAGGCCATGGGAATGTCGGTCATATTCTATGATGTAGTGAACTTGATGGCACTCGGCACAGCGCGGCAAGTGCCTACCCTTGAAGGACTCCTTGCACAAGCCGACTTTGTTACCTGTCATGTCCCCGAGCTTCCGGAAACCAAGAACATGATCGGGCACCAGCAGTTTGAACAAATGAAGACGGGCAGCTATCTCATAAATGCTAGCCGCGGGAGTGTCGTTGATATTCCAGCACTTATCCATTCCATGCGATCTGGTAAGATTGCAGGAGCCGCGCTTGATGTCTATCCTAATGAGCCGGCTGGCAATGGTGACTATTTCAATAACGACCTCAATACATGGGGAGCAGACCTTCGTAGTCTCAAAAACCTGATCTTGACCCCGCATATTGGAGGCAGCACTGAAGAAGCACAGCGTGCAATCGGTGTTGAAGTTGCGGAGGCATTGGTGAGGTATGTCAATGAAGGTACAACGCTCGGCGCCGTCAACCTCCCAGAAGTCGCCCTTCGATCATTGACCATGGACGAATCAAATCATGCTCGGGTAAGGCACTTCGTGACCTATGAGTTTATACCCACAATTAAGTATATGTCTAACTTATGGCATACAGGTCATTTTCATTCACCAGAATGTTCCTGGTGTGCTGCGGAAAGGTACTAGATATGCGACCCGTGGTTTCCTGAATGTCTAGGTTGCTGACGCTCAACAGTCAACGAAATTCTTGGGGATCACAACGTTGATAAACAAATGACCGACAGCAGAGGTGATGTATGTTCACCTCGATCAGTTTGTTTCCAGATTCCTCGACTGACTGAGTGCAGGTGGCCTACTTGATGGCTGATATTAGCGACGTCGACAACTCTACAATCAAAGACTTGTATGAGAGACTTGAGAGCCTTGGATGTACGTACCATTTTGCTCCATGATGTGTTTCCCTCTTCCTCTCAACCTTGTAACCGTCATCGCTAACCATGGCCTTCATTGATCGCTCTTCTGTTTCTTTAGCCCGAATTATGACTCGCATCTTGTATTAAGAAAGCCAGGGTTAAACAGCACGAGGCTGCTTGTTGCGCCGAACTTGTCGACGCGATCTATCAAGACTGATTTTGCGTCAGTGCTCTTTCAACAGCAGTATCATTACAGAGTGGGGACGAAAAAGCCATGTAAATCACTTCCCACAGTCAATTAGCATGCGTTCATTTGGAGCCTATGCCTCAATGGACTTTCATAGGGGGTCATTTACTAGGCTTCATTCTGAAGCTCGCGCAGCTACTCTGCAACTATTGGCAAAATGTTCAACACCGCCTCACAATTTGATGTATCAACCAGAAATTCCAGTGAGCTTATATACGTTAGCTTCAGTATATAATGCTTTATTTAAGCTCATACTTCATAAGCCGGAAAGCTTTGGGGGTGGATATGCTTTCTATGTTACTTTCAAGTTGGTGGATACACAAACTCATATTTATCGAGACCGGATCATCTGCGATATAAAGCTCTATCCGTGTCACGGGCACCATCTCTCGCAAAGGGACTCCGGCTCCTTCTTCTGGATAGACTCTCACGTGATTGATCATGCCTATCAGTACTAAGGTTGATGTTGTTATCCCTTTCACGAGAGTAATCAACTGCATTTGTGTTAACATGAGCATGGACGTGTGAATCCACATAGATTTCGGGTCGCCCACCTGCACGGTTATAATCTCTTTCACGTCCAATTCTGCCCATGTTACCAGAGTGCCATTGATGTGCCGATGCAGGAGGTTTTGGGGGTAAGCCACCTCTACGCCAAGGACCTGAATGTGACTCCTCATCCAGCCTAGCTTGCGATGTGTGCGATTCGGCGAGTCGATTGTCGGAAGAACGAGCCTGAGAATGTCCATGGCCCGCACTGGGATGCGGCCTGCTCGAACGGACGGCACTAGGGAGACGGCTACTCTTATTCTCGGCAACAGGCGGTCTGATACCAGATGCAGTAGTCCAGCTTCCATTTGTGGCCATTGCTATGGAACCTCCAGTGGGTGCAGGGGGCATAACGGCTCTGTTGCTCCGAAATCTTCTTCTGTCAAGTTCGTGAGAATCTTCGAACGATGGCAGCTCACCGGGACGTGCAGGTAGTGGTGGATCAGCAAAATAGGGATGATTTAATGCATCAATGGCATTGATTCTCTTTTTCCAATCAAGCCTCAGAAGCTCCCTCAATAAGGAGACCGCATTGGAGCTTTGACTATGTGGATGTTAGAACCTTGTGGTTGATAGTTCATGTTGAAAGGAAAGGAAACACCCATACTCTCTGAAAACCTCAGACAACCTCCCGGGTCTGTTTCCAAAGCTCTTTACACCATCACATCCAGGAAGCAAAGACCATCCTGGCATTGTCTCTTCGGTAGGTGAGCCGACTAAATTGAAGATAAGGTGAGCTTGGTTGAGATCACTGTTGCCAGCGAGAATCGGTTTCCCTTTGAACATTTCGCCGAAGACACAACTGGCCGTTGTCAGAAAGGTGTTTGACTCATCACGGCAAGTAGAGCGTGCTCTCACCCGACACCCCACATATCAATTGCTGTAGTGTAACGCCGAAGTTGAAGAAGAAGCTCCGGAGGGCGGTACCAGCGAGTCACAACAAGAGTGGTGTAATCTCTTTTTGCTTCTCCGCCACCTTTCCCGGGTTGAGGAGGAGGTTCCTCATATGGGCGAGCCAGACCAAAATCAGCAATTTGAAGAACACCCTTATTGCTGATGAGTAAATTGGCCGCTATGTTACTATTAGCCACCCACGTCAATTCCTGTTCGAACATGGCGAATCTAACCTTTCATGTCGCGGTGCAAGATAGAGTTCTGGAGCAGGTTAGAATCATGACTTTGACCACTGGATAAGTCGATTGTACCGCGTGCAGATATTTAAGCCCTTCCAGAAGTTGTAACATATAGCACTTGATCTGGGCTTCAGTAAAACGGACACTCGGATTCTCTAGCAGCCCTGAGAGATCGTGTTCCATGTATGGGGTGACCATATACATGCTTGGCTTCTTTCGGCCTTCCCCTGGAGGATAATCAGTGCGAGCGTATTTTCTATTAATTGCTTTGGCCTACCTTTGCTGCGTTCCACGGCCATCTCTCTGAGGTGTAAGATATTAGTGTGAGACAACATTTTGAGGAGCTTGATCTCACGGAGAGCGGTTATGGGGAACTTTGAAAGGGTAAGTGAGCTTGATCATATCGCCTAAGACAGTCATTCCTTACCCCATCTCTCTCATTGTGCATAAGGATCTTCTTTAGCGCGACAATGGTATTATCTCTCTTCGACCTGGCTTTGTATACCTCCCTGTCCGGGTCTCAATATGCGACACGAATAAAACAGGCTGCTACCGGTACATACCCGAAGGTACCTTCACCTAATTTGCCCAAGAACTCAAAGTCCCGTATATTGGTACATCCACGAAACCTGGGACTCCCATTCCCCTGTCTCTCAAGAGAGGTTGCAACCATTCTCGAGAACAGCTATCCTGATCGACAGCAAGAGAACGGGCCCTAAAATGCGATAAGCCCAGTGCTTGTCTCTTCCTTGGAAACATTCGAAGGTTTGAGTCGACAGATGAAATTTCATGTATGTGACATGCAAAAGTAAGGGCCTTATAACACTTTGATAGTGGCGATGTGTATGGTATCGGAGCACGGTATCGGACTTTTAAGCCGGGTAAATTAGAAGAAGCACTCTAATGGAAACTGGACGGTATGAAGGACTTGACGTCAACATGACAAGTTACGCATAAATTTGACTGCCAGAGATGTAAATACCGAGCATTGCGAAGGATCAATAAGTGCTTATCCTTAATATTGCAGGCCTGACCCTCGGCGGAGTGCCTGGCGCCCGCAAACATTTCAAAGTGTCCTGAGTCACATGACACATATGCGTTCCCGTGACGTCCGAAGTGCAGACATCATAGGCATCTTCGGAAGACACTCTCTATCTATCGTGCACTTTCCGGCATAAACTGGGGAGATTGTCCATCACGCTTAACTCCGAATCAACCAGAAAGTATCCTGTCGTGGAACCCCATAAATTTCACTCAACAAGCTAACGTACGCAATATAGACATGGCGTCAAGTCATCCTATCCATGTTCATCCCGCACGACCTCTGTATCGCTTTACGGCTACGGCGTTGGGAGCTAGCATGTGGTTTTTCGTAAGTGAATTCATGATTCTCATCGTCCTTAGAAAGTCGCTAATAATATTCTCCATCATTATAGTTAATGTACAGAGCCAAGAAAGATGGACCCGCCCTTTTAGGCTGGAAGCACCCTTGGGATCATTGAGGGCGCAATGGGCTACTGTATCAACCACTTTGCTGAGAGACAAATACAAATATGAGCCGAACGGACATTTATTGAGATGTATATTCGAAGAAATAACTGGACCAGCCAAGCGGACTTGTGGCCTCGCAATGTCTCAACTCTGGAATCGAGACAAGTTACAGGCTTATTGGAAGCTGCAATAGCTCTTTCTCTTTCTATTCATCAACTTGGACCATTGCCCAGAGAAAGCGATCTAATTTCGCATTTCCTCGAGTAGCATCTTGTATCGACGGCGTTTCTTCGACTGACCTGGTCGTAGTTTTTGACGTAAATTCCCCACCTTGCGAGCAAGGTTGGGAAAGATTCTTCTTTCTGCCGTCCAAGCAATTAGGAAGCTTCCGCTAACAACTGCGAGCAACTGCCAAGCAAAGTAGTCTGGGAGAGACGTCAATTGCATGACACGTCTGAGCCACTGAGTCGGTCTGAAAAGCATGTAGCATGAAAAGAGTAGAGTCATTAGGACCATGATCAGGTATGGTTCTAAGGATAATCAGCTTCTATCTCCTAAAGTGTTGACAGTCTTTGAATGAGACTAACTGTTTGAAATCATCGGCTTGCGAAATGGCGGTCCGGCGCTGAGCACGACGCTCGACAATATGTATTGGAAGCTAGAGACCAGGAAAAGTACAGTATTTGCAGAATTCTCGATGTTGTCCTCTAAGCCCGCGCGGGGAGGGTTGAACCTGGGAAGTGGATCAGCAAATCTTCGGTACATGCATTACTTCGAGAAAAGCATGAACTTCGACGCGTACCAGGGTTGCAGCTGGACATATTTGTATGCCACAAGCTGCGTAGCTACACAAAGGGTAATCTGACCGAGCAATGGAATCAGAACTTTGCGTGAGACGAGGTCGGCGGTAGGCCGCTTGCGAGAAAGTATAGGATGGGGGTCAGTCCATCCCACTTGAATTTCATCAGTATTTGCTTTGATATTGTAGGCGAAATGCAACTCACTAAAGATCGCAATCGGTAGGATCAGAAACAGATCAATGAAGAGGAACTTATGCTAGTCAGTGACGATACTCGCATGGTCGTTATGGTGTGAAGCATGTACCTGGAAATCACCAAGATTTGACGCTGACGCATACAACAGGCTCACAGTCGCAAACTGTATGGCCGAGTAAAGACTCATGTACTTGAAGCAACAGAAGCTGGTAACCAAGGCACTTCTTCCTTCCCTAGAAATAGATTTAGCAGCGAGCTCCCTCGACACTAGGCAACATGTTCTGTACCTAATAAGCGTGGGTACACATGAGATATCGAATTGGCGACTGGTGAACGGGGCAGCAACCGAGGCTTCAGCATCAGATAATGATATACCAACGTCAGCAGCTTTCAACGCGCCGCAATCGTTCGCGCCGTCGCCACAGAATCCACAACAGTAGTCGAGGGACTGCAGCTTTTCAACAAGTTCATGCTTCTCATCTGGCGACATTCTCGCGAATACGCTGCCACGCACGAGCATCTATAAGTATGTTTGTTAGACCCGAATTATAGCAGATGCCACTGCCGGCGCTAGTCGTCGCTTTATTTACACATACTCTGTTCAGAATTGTTTCGCTGCCGAAGTCAATTGCCCATCGGAAAACTTCGCCACTGACAGCAAGAGAGTAATTATTTAGGTTGGAAACATTGCCAGGCACCGAAAGGTCAATGCTTGCTGCGTTTACATGGGGCTTTCTAAATCAGCGAGAGCCACCAAACAAGACACTTGAGTCATACCATAAGTGTAGTCGAGTCGAGCCTGATTGCTGGGTCATCGACGCTTTCCCAACAAAGCGAAGCACCCGTATCATGTCCATGCCCTATGAGTAGAGTTAGTAGAAATGTACTTAGACAGAGCAATCGCAGCAGGAAGAGCTAACCTTGCGAAAAATGAGGAACAAAACAATGTTCATTGCTACTGACCAACCCGCACTCACGAGCTACACTAACTGCCGTGAGTATGTTATCACCTGTACACATGACGTTGCGTATGCCTGCTTGATTAAGTTCAGTGATAGTCCCCGTAGTCTTCGGCTTAAGCTTATTCTCAAATATAATGAACCCGAGAAATTCAAGATCACACTCAGCATCATGACGAGTCATTTTCTGAATCTTCATCCAGCTTAGCTTTGGCGCATGCTTGGCAGCGCAGGCAATAACGCGATAGCCTTTGTGTGTATAGTAGCTCAAAAGCTCGTCATAATCACGGGGCACTGGGGAGTTACTTTTAGTAGTGTTTACAATGGAGTGGATTGGGACACTGACAGCTTCCTGGGCGACATATAGCCTTAACACTTTCTGGAGCACCTTTTACGAAAGTGCTTGCTCCAGAATCACCAAATCGGCGTACAATAACACTTGCACGACGTAGCTCTGAGACAAATTCAAAGTTGCGCAATATGCCCAGCTCTACATGTGCCTGTTGAGTATCAGCATCCTGCTTTAGTGAGTCGGAATATTATATGAGATGTTGCCATACATGTGGGCCCTGCTCCTGGTGGGAACCAGCAAGGGTGTCAGTGGGCTCTGGAGGTTTTGCGATAGATGGCATGATTCTCTCAGAGTCTGACGGCTCAACATGACTTCCTCCCTCTATAAAAGACCATCCAGTGAACTGAAACATTTTGACATCGAGAGGATCACCTAATAATTCACCATCAACCACTCTCAGAGAGTGGCATGTTGCCATGGTGTAGAGGATATTATCGTGACGAGTGTCCCTCTGTATAGTAGTTCTGTCCGCCAGGGGTGCGGTGTCGAAATAAATGGTAGAAATCAATCCGGAGAAGCTACAGCATAGTCAATAGACGCACAAAGGACAAGTTAATATGTATTTCCCAAACCTCTCATTTTTGTCGGCGACCCGAATCCCGAGTACGTCTAGTCCGTCCTCAGTGAGGGTCCCAGTTTTATCAAAACAGATTATATCTAGCTTTCCGCCCACATTGACCCTAAACCATATTAAACCAAGTCCTCAAGACTAGAATCTCGGACTTCTCACCTTTGTGGACTGATGCAGAATATTTTATGATTCTTCAGTCTTGAAAGAGCAAAATTCGTTCCTATACTCAATGTAGCAGGTAGCGCCGGAGGCACGACGATTGTGATCAGATCCAGTGCTCGGACAATAATGAATTGCCAAGGAAGCTTGTCTGTGTTAGCAACGATAAGTTCGGTAGTAAAGTTGGATTCCCTTACTCCTAAGCGGATGAAGTTCACAAAAGAAGCAATGAACCCTAGAATAGCGATGATACCCATAACTGAGATATACCGGAATGAATCCCGATAAAACTTGAAGCCCGAGGGCTTAGGAAAGAGCATTGACCGGATAAGGGCGCCTTTAGTTGTGAGAAACCCAGTCCTCACAACAACTGCTAATGCTATAGCTTCATCATCATCAACATTCTGTGGGCGCCGTGCCCTTATTACCTTCGTACCACTAAAAAGAAAGTGCTTTGCAAGGTTGGGATTGATAGAAGGACCAGTTAGGTCTAGATACTTCAGTGCATCATCCGTAAGAGGAAGTTTGGTGACTGGGACAGATTCACCTGTTAATCATTAGTCCATCTTCTCAAGAAGGCAGACATGTCTTTCAGACCTGTCAGCATGCTTTCGTTGACTATGCAGTCACCAGACAACAGTATACAGTCACAAGGAACTTGCGTGAGGGACGGATCCGAGAATTCGTACACATCGCCGGGGACAAGCTCTCGGGATGGAATAGATCTCCCTGTAAGTTAAGACATGAGCATATTTCTGGCACGTGGAAGATGAGCCACACATGGCTCCACCTACAGAATCCATTGCGAAGAACACGGGTGTCGCATTCAAATAGTGATAGCTCTCTTAAACGATTCATTGTCTGAAGGAAAATAAGCACCCTTGAAGATTGCGACACGCCCACGGAAACGCACCGCTTTTGTTTCAATGACAGTAGCACCAATGCTGATGAGTGAAATGAGAAATATGCATACAGCATAATAGTAATATTCATCGAGCGACCAAAGTACAAGGCTTGCCAGCTGGAAAATATAGAATGGGTGAAAAGCCTACAAAGTCAGGTATCGAAGTGGAAAAGCTCAGGGGTTTCACACTTACCTCATCCATAAGCAGTTGCAACGCAGGCTTCTGCTGAATGTCAATGAGATTTTTCCCGAATATTTGTTCGCGATCGTCACGATCATCGGCATCCAGCCCGAGTCTCATTCCTTTCACATTTGTCCATAGGGGATCTTTCCACCCATTCACCAGGCAGAATTTATCCTCGAGCGGATTATAAAAAAAGCGAAGATATCTGTAATCGATGCGTCTCAATTGGGCAATGGTGGGGTCATTATCTTCGTCGTATGAATGGCAGTCAGGATCGGCGAAAATCGTAGACAAGGGGCGCCCGTAATCTTGACTGTCGACTTGTTGTACTTGAAATCGATTCCATTGATCCTGACGCTAGATCAGCAACAGATAGATAGATCTCGGAGGTAAAGCTGCCTACCTCAATCGCAACCCATTTAGAAGCACAAAGAGGGGCTGGTTTACCTAACAGGCGAACGCGCCATTTGGGAAACCATCGAAAGAGCAGGTAAGCGAACCCGAACGACAATGCACACAATATGTAATAGAGTACAAGACCAGTGATGCTTGTCGAAAAGCCCGCAATCACAATGGTAAGATCTTCTGAGATGATGTGGACTTTCTGGCTTGTTATACTTTCGCCTGTCCAGTTTTGTGCGTACGAGGCAACAGATAATGACCGCCGTAGCAGGGGGTCTTCAACTGAGCCTCTTGAATAAGATTGGCGCTTAAAGGACCGTATCGATTCATTTGTGTCATTTAAGCCAGTCACGGACACATCGTCCATGTCGCTCTCGACGTCCAATGCATCCTCGGGTGGCCACAATGTGTGATCCTCATCGTCGTGAAAATATGTAAAGCTAGTGGTAGAGTCTTTCCGATCTCGACGGTGAGAGAATGAGACAACGCTTGATGGTATACTCTCTGATATTGGACCATCATAAACCTAGTTGGGTCAGTGATACGTAGCGAAACAGTTTCCCTCGCGACATACCTCACTACGAGCCATTTCAACCTCGGATACAATGCTATAGCTAGAAGACCGTTAGCAAGGAAAAAGAGACGGTTGAGTCTGGTGTCAAGGACCTGCTTCTCATAGAATTGCGCCGGTTTTCTGCACCGGGCAAATAGACCTCGGATGGCTGCGACTGCCCTTGACGATCCTCCATGTTTATTGATGCGCCCTGCTGCTCTGCTTCTCGGTGCTAAATTGGGGGGGGAGGCTGTTTGTCTCGGTGATAGTGTCTGCGAGGCTTGTGATGACAGCGAGCAACACGGAGAATATGTCAACCTAATCCATACCGACAGTTGGTTGGCTGATTGTTCTGGTGGCTACTGAGGGTCTATGTGGTGGTCTATGTGGTGTTGGAACAGGAAAAAGTTGCTTTAGTCATTAAGCGCGTGTTGGATTAAGTCATAGCCCAGCAGTAGTAGAGTCAACGGGGTCTTCCGGAGATAGTTAAGTTCCTTAACTTATTTAGGTACGTAGGCTAAGTTTTTACGTTACTGTACTGTACGTACTCCGTACTAATGAGAAACATCAATACACATGCTTGCTGCTCAAAACTTCCCTGATAAAGACCACTGCTTGAACTGCAGAACGCCATACCTACCTTCATCGCTGACGCTGCCCATGTGTCTCCAAAGAGTCTCTTTTATATATATGGGCAGAAGTTGTCTACCAGAATAGCAACAAAACCGAACATGAAAAGGGAGAAAAACACAGTCGCAGGAGAAGGAGAAGGAGAAGCAGGAGAGAGAGAAGGAGAGAAAAAGATTCTTATGTGTAGCAGAACTTGTAGAGATCGGCTGGAATTGTTTTTCTGTCCGGCAGTGATACCTACCATAATTTATACCCTAGCACCCCTTAGAAAAAGGCTTCGACGCAATTTATGTTTTTAGGAATGCCGGAAGGCTAATCTGGATTACTGTTTTCTGTATGAAGTCAACGTGTTACGGGCACTATTATACGGTAGACAAATCAATTATAAAGAACATATAGAAAGTATTGTAGAAAGTAAAGTCCAACAGATTACCCCGGTATGGTCTGCTCTAATTAGCAGCAAATTAGGAGATTTGTGGTTGATCAAGAGTTCCTGTGTAGTTAATGCTGGAGGCGAGAAAATACGGAGTAGAAGTCAGTAACTAACATTTATTGTTGGGAGTACCGAGCAGTCCTCAACAGCCTTCGTCCCGCCAAGCCCCTCGGCCCAAGGGCGCTAATAATCCCACCAAGCCAGTATTCCAGACCTCGCAAAACTTGGGTGTATCAAAATCTTCCTCCACACTCGCCTTTACACACCCTTAAGCCAACTCAGCTTTGTACTCCCCAAAATAGTTTCCTCTGCTTGTCAGATCACGATGTCTGAACCCATCAGGAACAAGAAAGCGGATATTCCGATCGCGCCGTAAGTTTTTTGACCATCTAACTGAATCTCAAATTTGCCGCATGCTAGGATTCGATTTCTGATGATACCTGACACCATAGGACACCTCAAAACACTCCAGCTAATAACGCTCCTATCTCTTCCCATGCCCAGCAACCTGGAATTGCCAGCATTAAAGAAGGTAATTGAATGCATGGACTGTCGCCTCCCTTGGTGATTCATCAGACGCTCATTTATCTCCATAGAGTCCCTTGACCATGCTACGGCCGCTTCTCTTTTCGCACGCAATCCGGGTCTAGTCTCCATGATTCAAGGGAAGCTGGGCTCTCTTGTCGGCCGCTCTTCGGGCTACATCGAGTCCCTACCCGTATCCGTTCGCCGGCGAGTTGCTGGACTGAAGGGTATCCAGAAAGAGCATGCTAAGCTGGAGGCTCAGTTCCAGGAAGAAGTGTTGGAACTCGAGAAGAAGTATTTTGCAAAATTCACTCCTCTTTACCAGAGACGTGCTACAATAGTCAATGGTGATACGGAGCCCACTGACTCGGAAGTTGCGAATGGCCGCGAAGAGGAGGAAGACGCTGAGGCCGAAGGCGAGGCTAGCAAAGATGAAGCCGATGATTCAACAACAGCTGGAATTCCTGAGTTCTGGCTATCGGCCATGAAGAATCAAATTTCCCTTGCGGACATGATCACTGAACGCGACGAAGAGGCCCTGAAGTATCTCACCGACATCCGGATGGAGTATCTTGATCGCCCTGGATTCCGACTTATCTTCGAGTTTTCTAAGAATCCCTTCTTTTCGAACCAATCCATCTCGAAAACCTATTACTACAAGGAAGAGAATGGGTACGGAGGTGATTTCATTTATGATCATGCGGAAGGCACCAAGATCGACTGGAAAGCGGACAAGGATCTTACCGTACGGATCGAGAGCAAGAAACAGAGAAACAAGAGTATGTCACCACGTGCTGAAATCTCAACCTGTTACTAAAAAAATCTCCAGATACCAAACAAACCCGTGTTGTCAAGATAACTGTTCCCACGGAGTCTTTCTTCAATTTCTTCTCACCCCCACAGCCCCCCACCGATGATGACGATACTGTCGCCACTGATATCGAGGAGCGTCTCGAACTTGACTATCAACTTGGAGAAGATATCAAGGAGAAGCTTATCCCCAGAGCAATTGATTGGTTCACCGGGGAGGCTCTTCAATTCGAGGAACTAGGTGACGACATGGACGAGGATGAATTTGATTTGGAGGATGATGAAGACGATGAAGATGATGACGATGACGATGACCGGGATACTGACCGTGATGTCGATGAGGACTCTGATGAAGAGGTATGACTGATTCGGATCATTTACCATTAACGCACGTTCATATGCTGACACTGTGGGTAGGACGGTACTTCTAAGCCGAAGAAGGAGGCAGCAGAATGCAAACAAAGCTGAGCAGGGCGGCTTGATCTGACGCAGCCATAAGAAGTGTATCTCAGTCACGAACGGACCTATATGCGCTTGGTTGTCTCAGTCGATTCCTTCTACGCCCGTGCGTCTTTTGTTCGATTTCTAATATTGCCTCAAATTGTCTCTCCTATTATATGCCTCTTACTCCTAATCTCTTTTTATGTTCATGCACTAGCAAAGTTCTCAGATACAAACATCTTAAAGTCTTAAGTTTCACGGGTCTGCGCCGACGCATGTATCTTCGTTAGCGAGTCTCTTGATAATCTTTCCCCTTTTAAATTAGGACACTTGCCTCTGTTAAATTCCCAGGTTGCTTGGGCAGTCAGAGCTTACTTTCATTCCTGGTGTTTAATTAATTGTTTCTATGATATTGCGAAAATAACCAGCAGTAGCGGAAGAGAAGACTTGCCGGAGAAGCTCATTATCAAAAAAGCTCTTTTCATTGGAACGGAGGTGTTGGGTGGAAGCCATGTTCAGCTCGAGGGGATCATCGCAATATCTGTTCACCACACCGCTAATTGCAATAATGGTCGATATTGTACGTAAGACGGCAATTAGTCGCAGCCATGCTCAATGCACAAGATTGAAACATCATGCTTAGATCAGAACATGCACCTAAGGTTCAGTTAACGGGATTATATGTCATTTCTCTTCACTTTATTCTTAGAGGCGAACGAAAAGAGTAGATGTGTATCAACGAAGGCCTTTCATTAATGATGATGACCCTTGGCATTGGCTTTGACAACTGTGGAGAGTGTCTCGATAAGTGGCGCGGCCGTCCAGGCCCGCCTCAGGGGCTGCGGCTCGCGGCTCGCGGCTCCGGGCTCGGTAACGCCAGCTGTTAGCCAGGCCAATAATTTCTCCCTGGAGGAGAGCATGAAGACTGTCTTCTTTCTCAAACAAACCTCCTACGATCTTCCGCGTGTCAAGGCTATGATTCTCTGACGTCTGGATTGAACTCGACTATCTCCGTTTTTTGTTTTTCGCTAGATGCATGCGACATCGGCCATCCATACAAGATTGTCCAAAGTCTTACACTGGTTTTCTGGCCCAATCTTGTTCAGGATATCGTCTTGAGTGTCAACAAAGTTGTTAAATGGCTCACAACTACGAGGTGGGCACGAGGGCCTGGCAGCCCGATCCGACCGAGGGCTGGATTGCGTCTGAGGTGAAGGAGAAGCATGTAGATGGAGACAAGGTGCAACTCATCTTTTCCACAGAAAATGGAGAGGTACGTTACCATTGTTCGCATCTTTGCGAGTCATCAATGCGGGAGGCTAAATTCTCTCTGATTTTAGACAAAAACCTTCGAAACCAGTCAAGCTGAATTGCAGATTGACAACAACCCGAACTTGCCTCCGTTGATGAACCCTGCCATGCTGGAGGCAAGTGAGGATCTCACAAATTTGTCGCACCTGAATGAGCCTGCTGGTAGGTATCAATCTTGCAGCCATAGCGCAATGGTAACTGAAATCCGTGAAGTTCTCCAGGCTATAAAATTACGTTATGCACAGAAAGAGATTTATACCTACAGTGGTATTGTCCTTATTGCTACGAATCCCTTCGCCCGGGTCGACTCCCTCTATGTTCCGCAAATGGTGCAAGTATACGCTGGCAAACACCGAGCATCTCAAGCACCTCACCTGTTTGCCATCGCCGAAGAAGCATTTGCGTAAGAGCCGATCCTTCGTTCGATCTGTCTCCCCAGCTCACATAATCTGCGCAGCGATATGCTACGAGATGGTAAGAACCAGACCATTGTCGTTTCTGGAGAGTCAGGGGCCGGAAAAACCGTCAGTGCAAAGTATATCATGCGATATTTTGCAACCCGCGAGTCCTCCGATCAGCCTGGCAAGTACACCACAAGTCGGGCCGATGCAATCAGTGAGACCGAAGAGCAGATCCTAGCCACCAATCCTGTCATGGAGGCTTTTGGAAACGCCAAAACAACACGCAACGATAATTCTTCGCGCTTCGGAAAGTACATCGAAATCATGTTCGATGACAAGACCAATATCATAGGTGCGAAAATCAGGACTTATCTTCTGGAAAGATCTCGCCTGGTGTTCCAACCTCTCAAAGAGCGGAATTACCACATCTTCTACCAGTTGGTAGCCGGCGCAACGGATATAGAGAAGCAGGACCTTGGTTTGACTTCGATTGAAGATTTCGATTACCTTAGTCAGGGCGGGACGCCGACGATTGATGGCGTTGACGATCGCACAGAGTTTGCTGCGACCAAAAAATCCCTGAGTACCATTGGCGTGCCTGAGAAGACTCAAGTGGAGATCTTTCGGGTCCTCGCAGCCTTGCTTCATCTTGGAAACGTCAAAATTACTTCCACAAGGACTGACTCCAACTTATCATCTTCGGAGCCTTCTCTTATGCGAGCCTGCGACATGCTGGGAATTGATGCCATCGAGTTTGCAAAATGGATAGTGAAAAAGCAGCTGATCACGAGGGGCGAAAAGATCACGTCTAATCTCACACAACAGCAAGCAATCGTCGTGAGGGATTCTGTTGCCAAGTTCATTTACTCGAGTTTGTTCGACTGGCTTGTTGATAAAATCAACCGTGGTTTGGCTACTGATAATATCTTGAGCAACTTCAAGTCCTTCATAGGCGTCCTGGATATTTACGGATTTGAACACTTCGCAAAGAACTCCTTCGAGCAGTTCTGCATCAACTACGCCAACGAGAAATTACAGCAGGAATTCAACCAGCACGTCTTCAAACTTGAGCAAGAAGAATACATACGCGAACAGATAGATTGGACATTCATTGACTTCTCAGATAACCAGCCTTGTATTGATTTGATTGAAGCGAAACTGGGTATTCTGTCTCTTCTGGACGAAGAGTCTCGACTACCCATGGGCTCAGATGAACAATTTGTGACGAAACTTCATCATAATTTCGCCGCGGACAAACAGAAATTTTATAAAAAACCACGTTTTGGCAAATCTGCGTTCACGATCTGCCATTATGCTGTTGATGTAACATATGAATCCGACGGGTTCATAGAGAAGAACAGGGATACTGTGCCTGATGAGCACATGGAAATTCTGCGCAGCTCATCTAATGAGTTTGTGAAAGAAATTCTTGATACCGCTGCCGCTGTTCGCGAGAAGGATTCAGCTTCTATCTCTTCCAAGCCTGTTGCTGCGCCTGGGCGCAAGATTGGAGTTGCTGTCAACCGCAAGCCTACTCTTGGTGGTATCTTCAAGTCGTCATTGATTGAGCTTATGAACACGATCAACTCGACAGACGTTCACTACATCCGCTGTATCAAACCGAATGAGGCCAAAGAACCCTGGAAGTTTGAAGGTCCAATGGTTCTCAGTCAATTGAGAGCTTGCGGTGTTCTTGAAACTGTCCGCATCAGTACAGCAGGATACCCAACACGCTGGACTTACGAAGAATTTGCTATAAGATACTACATGCTTTGCCATTCGTCGCAATGGACGTCGGAGATTAGAGATATGTGTCATGCCATTCTACAGAAGGCTCTTGGTGACGGCACTCAGAAAAAGCAAGACAAGTATCAGCTAGGCCTGACAAAAATTTTTTTCCGCGCTGGTATGCTTGCTTTTCTTGAAAACCTCCGCACATCCAGGCTCAATGAATGCGCAATAATGATCCAGAAGAACCTGCGATGTAAGTACTACCGGCGCAGGTATCTTGAGGCTCGTGCCTCTATCCTTACAACTCAAGCTCTGGCGAGGGGCTTTCTTGCGAGACAGCATGCGGCTGAGATACGCAAGGTCAAAGCAGCTACAACTATCCAACGGGTGTGGAGAGGGCACCGGGAAAGGAGGAACTACACTCGAATTCGCGCCAATTTCGTACTTTTCCAGTCAGTCGCGAAAGGATTCCTCTGCCGACAAAACATCCTGGATACAATACATGGCAACGCAGCGAAAGTAATACAACGATCATGGCGTTCTTGGTGTCAGTTACGCGCGTGGAGGCAGTACCGCCGGAATGTTATCATCGTTCAAAATCTCTGGAGAGGCAAGCAGGCCAGGAAGCAATACAAGAAGCTTCGGGAGGATGCAAGAGATCTGAAACAAATCTCCTACAAACTCGAGAACAAAGTGGTAGAATTGACTCAGTATCTTGAATCACTGAAGCGTGAGAACAAGGCTCTGAACTCACAATTGGAGAATTATGAGACTCAACTGAAATCTTGGAGAAGCCGTCACAATGTCCTCGAAAACCGTTCTAGAGAGCTACAGGCCGAGGCCAATCAAGCTGGCATCACTGCTGCTCGATTGACCGCTTTGGAAGACGAAATGAACCGGTTGCAGCAAAATCATAATGATGCGCAGGCAACAGTCAAGAGACTTCAGGAGGAGGAAAGGATATCACGAGAGTCAATACGTTCTGCAAACCAAGAGCTGGAGCGACTACAGCAGCTGAATAGTGAAGCAGAGGACGAGAAAGCTTCGCTTCGTCAACAAATTGTGGAACTCGAGGAACAGCTCGAGATTGCAAAACGAACCGTTCCCATAAATGGCTTGAGTGGTGATCAACCGAACGGTGGGCCAACCCCACCTCCTGCGACCGGCTTGATCAACCTGGTGTCCTCGAAAAAGCCCAAGCCTAAGCGACGCAGCGCTGGTGCTGAACGGATTGACACCGATCGTTTCAGTGGAGCTTACAACCCGAGACCAGTCTCCATGGCTATCCCGAGTTCTGCAATGGGACGTCAGCCATTCACCGGCAATACATTCTCTCCAGGACTGGATTCTGTTGAGGTAGAGCTTGAGAATCTACTATCTGAGGAAGATGAACTCAATGAAGAAGTGACGATGGGCCTGATTCGCAACTTGAAGATCCCACTACCCAGTTCTACACCGCCTCCTACAGAGAAGGAGGTTCTTTTCCCGGCATACCTTATCAATCTTGTAACCTCAGAAATGTGGAACAACGGATTTGTGAAAGAATCGGAGCGCTTTTTGGCCAATGTCATGCAGTCTATACAGCAGGAGGTTATGCAGCATGAAGGCGACGATGCTGTTAATCCTGGGGCTTTCTGGCTCTCTAATGTACACGAGATGCTCTCGTTCGTGTTTTTGGCCGAAGATTGGTACGAAGCCCAGAAGACCGATAATTTCGAGTATGACCGCTTGCTGGAGATCGTCAAACACGACCTAGAGAGCCTAGAGTTCAATATCTATCATACCTGGATGAAAGTGCTGAAGAAGAAGCTCTTCAAGATGATCGTACCGGCGATCATCGAATCCCAATCACTTCCGGGTTTTGTCACAAGCGAGACAAACCGATTCCTTGGCAAGCTTCTTCCATCCAACAACAATCCTGCGTATAGTATGGATAATCTCCTCAGTCTCCTAAACAATGTCTACAAAGCGATGAAAGCTTTCTATCTTGAGGAGTCTATCATCACTCAAACGGTGACCGAACTTCTTCGACTCGTGGGTGTTACCGCTTTCAATGATCTTCTTATGCGAAGAAACTTTTTGTCCTGGAAACGTGGGCTACAGATCAACTACAACATTACTCGCATTGAGGAATGGTGTAAGAGCCACGATATGCCTGAAGGAACACTGCAGTTGGAACATCTAATGGTAAGCATGTCTGGCCACTATTCGATATGAGAGGGTACTAACCCAATCCAAAGCAAGCAACCAAGCTCCTACAATTGAAAAAAGCCACCCTGAATGACATAGAGATCATACAAGACATCTGTTGGATGTAAGAACATATTTCCAGTCTTCGCCTTGCTACGCCGAATTCACATGACGCTGACCACTATATATCAAGGCTGTCTCCAAATCAGATACAGAAGTTACTGAATCAATATCTTGTTGCTGACTACGAACAGCCTATCAATGGCGAAATTATGAAAGCGGTTGCGTCTCGTGTCACCGAGAAGAGTGATGTGCTGCTTCTTACTCCCGTTGACATGGAAGACAGTGGCCCGTATGAAATCGCAGAGCCGCGTGTCATCACAGCATTGGAGACATACACACCGTCCTGTAAGTGAGATTCGAAGGCTGTGGCCGCCGCAAGCCTCACTGACATTTTCAAAGGGCTACAAACACCGCGACTGAAACGGCTTGCCGAAATAGTATCAGCACAGGCAATGGCTCAACAGGAAAGGTTGGATATGACAGAAACGAGCGAGGGAGCGATCCCTGGCAAATAACTTGTACATTGGAAATAGCCCTATCACATCACAATGGCCACCTGGTGAAAACTTCAGGGACTAGCAGCCCTGATTACCCGCTCTTTGATTCAGCAAAAGTGCACAATCATCTTTCGTCGATTTTTACTCAAAGCCGATCATCACGTGCTTTCCCTGCCTTTTTCTCCCACATTCCGAATTTCTCTTCATTATATATTACCATTGCATCAACAATACTGTTATCGATCGAGCAATCAAGATTCTGGTTTGCAGATTTGCTCAAACCGCGAATATTCACCCACCAAGCAACGCTCGGACTTCCGGGCTGACTTCTGGGCATACTTGGGGTTTGGAGCGCAGTAGTGCTTGTGGGGTTGTGGAGAAAAGAATTCGTACGTACCCGTCGGCGCTGACCAACGTTTTGACGCCACTACATTTCTTCCATGTTTCCATGTTCTAGTCGCCAATCTCAACCCAAGAGTCGTCCCACAGTTGATCAAACTAGCCACATTTTTTTCATTGAGAGCATCGCAAACATGGCGCCTCTAAAACAGTTGAACTTCATCACGGGCAACAAGAACAAGTTGGCTGAAGTGAGGGCTATCATAGGCAGTGTAATCCATGTCGATAGCCAAGCGATTGAAGTGCCCGAAATTCAGGGCACAGTCGAAGAAATTGCCAAGGACAAATGTAGACGTGCTGCAGAAGCGGTAAGCAGCGATCTTCTGATAATTCCGAGGGTGAAAAGATATTAAAACAAGGTTGTTCCTGCTAACGTGATCGAACAGATTAGAGGTCCAGTCTTGACGGAAGACACGGCTCTGGAGTTCCATGCGCTGAAAGGTCTACCTGGCCCATACATGTAATGTCTTCAGTGCCTGAAAAAGCTTAAGCGTGACATGCTGATGTATGACCAAGCAAATCGTTTCTTGACGCCCTGGGCCACGAAGGGTTGAACCGAATGCTTGACTCATTCGATATGAAAACAGCAGAGGCCGTCTGTACCTTTGCGTTCTCTGAAGGCCCTGGATCGGAACCTATCTTATTTCAGGGTAGAACCGAGGTAGGATTGACTAAAACATGCCATCGGGATCTGCAACTGACGCCAGCTGTGAAGGGAGCTATTGTCCGCCCAAGAGGCCCCGCAAACTTTGGTAGGTGTACACAGGGACAGACAGTCTTTAATCTAATCACTTGTGATTAATTCATGCTTTTTTTCTAGGTTGGGATCCGATCTTCGAATACCAAGGCAAAACGTATGCCGAGATGGATAAAGACGAAAAGGTACCCCACGGAATTCCCTCCCCTCCTTTTACTTGATTGGTCGCTGATCCTTGGTTAGAATCAAATCTCCCACAGATACAAAGCTCTAGTCAAACTGCAAGCCTGGCTAACCCGTGAAAGATCCTGATCTGATTCTTCCCAGCTGTGATGGAGCCTGTTTGAGGCGATTGAATTTGACTTTAACATGTCAGTAGTAGTCAGTCTGTATTTAGTGCCTGGCTGCTCTTCCAGGACTCTATCCAGCCAGAGATTCGTGCGCAATTGGATTCTACATCGTCATCCTTTTCACTATTTAACTCAACCACAATCTCTTCGTCGAATGATTCGCGGGCTTCCTCGAGAAGAACACCGAATATTTCCGCATCCAAATTTTCTTGCAGCTTCGCTTGCTTGTAGCCCCTGTGAAAAAAAATCGAATCATAGTCAGAAACTAGGCTTTCTGTATAAACGAGTTATTGAAGACTAAGGTTTGGAGGTACCTCGATGTTAGACGGTCATATAGAATGGACGTGGATGGGCAACGTAGAACCACCACGAGATCAACCCAGGACTTGGGGAAAAGATCACAGGCATGCCAATCAATCAAGTAGCCACCTCTCAGCAGTTCCTCTTCGACAGCATCCAGAAGCTGAAATTAAGATTGCTTAGTATGCCGCCAAATATTGAACAGGCGTGAGATCATAAAAAGGACACAAGATATCGGGAACCTATTTTGGACGCACTTTGTCTTCATCAACAACCCAGGTTTGCAATTCCTGGTCGTAGGTGTCGTAACAGCCCCGGTCTTTCGCGATCTGATTGATCGAAAGATGTCGCAAACCAGTCTCCTCGGCCAGCTGTGCACAGTGAACAGTTTTACCTACACCAGGCGTCCCTGTAATGACTATGTTCGGAGTTGTTCGCATGCTGAAACCTCGCTGTGCAGGTTTTAGCACTGAAGCCTGCTGCGGTGGTTGATAGTCATCGCAAGGCGAAATTTCTGGTGGCGGTTCAATTGGTTACTTTGCCTTGCGTCGCGGGGCACAATCGGAACAACCCACCAACCGATTTTAGCCGGGGGGTTCCAAACCAACTGGTTGCCGGGTATGTAGTACTCTGTACGGAGTACTTGACAGTATAAGAGTTGTCGCACCGGGGTGTGAACATCCTATTACACTACCATGTGCGGCAGCTTGACTAATGTAATTATCCAGGCAAGAATGCTATCCGGTTTTAGAGATATTCGGTAGTCATGCTTCAAGTAACCGACAGGGTTGTAACGCATCACTGCTAGGGCGATTCAACCGTCTCTGCTGCCCCATTCTCTACGGGCGGAGCTACGCTTCAGAGAAGGTGAGACCGTGCTAGCTAAACCATTGATAATCTGTGATTGAACAGTCTACTCAGATTCGAGACCATCTCTATAGATCTCCGTGGTATATGGCGACCCTTTAAATTTGGCAGGTGACTTGGAGTCTAGGAAATCAAAACTGTTAGTTGGCATTTGTACCGATGGTAGAATGCTGTGACTTACTTGAGAAGTTCGAATGCGGTATACTTTTGTAGGTATGCCGTCCCTCGCCTGTATCCTTTGAGAATCCTGGCAGGGTCGGGGTTCAACCCTGGAGTGTCTTTTAGTCGCCTTATTGCAGGGGGCGCTTTGAACATCGGGTCGAAAACCAATAAGTTTGCGCTTCCATTATCACGAATTTCGAACCCAACAATTGTCATAGAGTGTCCTATATAGGGGCTCTCGCATGTCAGCTCTTGCGCTTGGGACGGAGAATAAAAGGCGGGGGTTGTCCAAACCCTGGTGCTGAAAATAGATGGGTGGTAAGTCGGTAGAAATGACCTTGTCTTCCCTCTCCAGGTTGCGTGAGTCCCGGAAATAGGAAGCAACGTTCATGAACAATGCATCATGGGCTCGCATGCTCTCCGTGGGTCCAATGCTGTTGGCTACGCAGCTATAACTAGTCAGTTTCTTATATCTGAGGCGTTGGTGAGATGGGCTGATAACTTACAGTATTCCGAGACTTGAAAACAGCGCTTGAGCCTGTGCAATAAAACATCAACCGAACTTTCTTCTTCCCGGATGTGGGAGCTGAAGCAGAAACGTATTACCTCAGGTGTGCCAATATATTTTCTGGTCCCCCGAATACCACCAGTTTCAATTCTTCCTACACTGTTGAATCCCTTGTCCCATGCATTCTCAATCATATCCTGGAGCTGAAGGATTGTAGGCAGTTCCCCAGAGAAGCACTCATACCCTAGTAATCGAGCGTTTTTGATATAAGTGATTAGCATCTGGATATTCCTGTAGCCACAGAAGCCGCCTTCCCTAGGAATTTTTGAGATTTGGTGCACCATGGAGCTACAGAAGAAGGCACGCTGGACAGATTTATCACGATCACATAACCGGGCAAGCACAGGGATCACGTCCGTCAACTCGTTCTCAAAGGTTTCCGCCTTTCGAAGTGCACCGTTAGAAGAAAGGGTGTTGGTCAAAATCGACTTGGGACCTTTTTCAAGCACTCTTCGCAGCCACGCAGGCATTTGCTTTTCACTCGCATGGGGTCCTAATTCTGACCGCTATAGAATGGTCAGCGAGATGCACCGCCCGTGAGACAGATGACCTGTCTCTAAGTATAATAAAGTAGAGAGCTGATAGGTTCAATACCCCAAGTCGTCTGATGCCTTCAGTAAGAACACAGTTCTCCAGTCCAGCTGTTGACACTGTGAGTGGTTCGGATCCTCTGAGAGAAAGCTTTGGGAGCGATGAAGTGCCAATGCATTGTTTGTGAGTAGTTCTAGCAGGCTCTGACAGTTCATTTGGCGGGCGGGCCGAGTCCTCCTCAAGGGCGATTTCTTCCGCAGCGTGTAGATCAAGGTGAGACGGCAACTCCGCTTCCATAACCGTCTCACCACAGCCGCAAGGGCAGTCGATGTACCCATCGGGTTGGCCGTCTTGAAAGCCCGGCAACGAGAATTGCTGCCGATGTTGCATCACGAGATGATGGTCTGCATACTGACGGTTCGCTCTATTACTGGCTTGTATGTCATTATCGGGGTGGCAAGATTCCACATGTTCCATAACAAAATTGCTGTCGGCATCAGAGAAGGGACAAAAGGGACATGTCGAATCGCCATCAGTTGGGTGATCCATAGAGACTCGATATTCATGGAATAACACTGAAGAGGCGTTTGGCGTTTAACAAAGGGAATCAAAATTAGGCCAAGGGCAATCTCCTAGCGAACGAGAACCGGAGAGTAATGTTACGCGTTATTTAACTAAAGTTACAATTGCTGTCTGTGGGGCCCCGAGCGGACACTGATAAATTGAATTAACTACGGAATCTCGACAGGCTTGAAGCCCAGTGCCCGGCGTCCGGCGTCCACATGCGCAAGATTATGAGACTGGTGAGGGACGACTACCTAAAGAGGCGTGGCGGATATGGAAAATTATCATTGGCAACCAAGATTTTCCAACCTGAGTCTTCGAGATTCACATTCAATTACGATTCCACGTGACATCACCCGCAAATCTAGGTGGGTCTCGCTGAGATATACTGGTACAGTACTCCGTACTTCTGACCTAAAGGCGAGTAGCTTGATTAGATGACTAGCCTGATGGGTCCGAAAAGTAAACAAAGCTTCTGATGCATATACTGTTTGATTGATGCTAGTGCATCAAAGAGGGATTTGGAGACACGGTCAGAGCCAGTGAGTGACCGTGAGCTATTGTTTGGGACGATAGTTAATTCGAGGCTCAGAAAGACCTAAGTACATCCAAGAGAACTGACAGAATATACTTGTAGCACTGCATTTTAGTGAGGCAGATGACTGAGTCAGTTGGCTCTCTCTGCATACGTGGTTGATTGTCTACCTAGCCGTAGTTGAAGTTGAGTTACTTACTCATAGTCGAGTTGGTTGACTTATAACTTAGTCCACTGAGTAGTTGGTTATAGTTAAATTAACTAACTAAGCTCAAATGCCATGACTAATAAACATACTAAGCAATCAGACTTTTTCCCTCCGATATCGTGATCCGCACAATGGAAGGCGGAACAGCAAAAGGTAAAGAATGATTCGCTCACCTTTGTCAATGCTCTGCTCCGCTTTCGCAGACCCCGCCAGGTGCACATAAAAATGGCTGTCCCGCAACCGGAGCCGATCGCAAGGGCATGTTACTGACTTCTTGATTGCAAAGACCCCAAACCTGTTCTCCTAGTTTTCAGTATGAATGAACCGCTAGTCGTCGAGCAAGAGACCTCATCCATGGTCAATATCGGCCTCCAGGGCTCTTCTGGCAGCAATTGGGTCGTGCAGAAGTTTGGTGGTACGAGCGTCGGCAAGTTCGCCTTGAATATTATCGACCAGGTCGTTCTGTAAGTGGCCTCAATCTCCTCCTGCCCAGTGCAGAGCCCGCCATAGAGATTGATTAACCTCTTCTATCCAGTCCAAGTCTTTCCGAGCATCGTGTTGCTGTAGTTTGCTCAGCGCGAAGCAGCTCGACCAAAGCTGCCGGTACCACCAACCGGTGAGTCATATTCCTCCCTGAGCAGTGATGGCAACCGCAATTGCCCAAAGTCTCCCATTGTTGTTGCCCCGGGGCAGTCATCAAGTCTCACCAAGCCAGAGTCTAATCAAGTACTTCATTGTCAGGTTACTCCGAGCAGCGCGGGATGCGGAAGACGCTCTATCTCAGCAATATGCCTCTCTTGTAGAGGCCGTTCGGTTGGAACATATTCAGGTAGTCGGAGATCAAATCCAGTCAAATACACTCAAGTTACGGCTGGTTTCTGAGATCAATGCGGAATGCGACCGAGTACTCAAGGTGTTGGAGGCTGCGCAAACACTTGGTGAGATTAGCGCAAGGTGCATCGACAAGGTGATCAGTACCGGGGAGAAGTTAAGTTGCAGACTTATGGCTGCTTTTCTCGAAGATAGGGGCGTCAGGTCGCAATATGTGGACCTGGCCGAGATTATCAATTTCCCCATTTCGAGCCAGGGCCTTGACCAAGAATTCTATAATAACCTAGCTGCTGCTCTCGGAAGAAAGATCGAAAGTTGTGAAGATAGGGTCCCTGTCGTTACCGGATTCTTTGGGACTGTACCTGGCGGTCTTCTTGATCAGATTGGACGGGGCTACACTGATCTCTGTGCTGCTCTTGTTGCTGTGGGCATAAACGCCAAGGAATTGCAGGTCTGGAAAGAAGTCGATGGCATCTTCACAGCCGACCCACGGAAGGTGCCAACCGCACGCCTGCTTTCTGCCATCACACCGGCAGAGGCAGCCGAGTTAACGTTCTATGGCTCGGAAGTGATTCACCCTTTTACCATGGAGCAAGTCATCCGTGCCAAAATCCCTATTCGCATAAAGAACGTCATGAACCCGCGGGGAGACGGTACTGTTATATTTCCCGACTCTTCCAGCGAGCTGGAGAAGACGACCCCCGGCCATGATCCAAGACTGTTTCGTACCCGCAGTCCCAGTCTTATGCAGCGGCCGAAGCGCCCCACGGCCGTGACAATCAAACACAAGATCCTCGTCATTAATGTACATTCGAACAAACGATCACTCTCTCATGGTTTCTTCGCAGGAATATTCTCTGTGCTTGATCGATGGAGGCTTTCTATCGATTTGATTTCAACGAGCGAGGTGCATGTTTCAATGGCCCTTCATTCCGAGATGCCCTTGCTGAATGGGACTGGGAGAGACGAATATCAGATCATAGACGATGACCTGAAGGGAGCCATCCAGGACCTTCAGAAGTATGGAACCGTCGATATCATACCAGAGATGGCAATTCTCAGTCTTGTGGGAAAGCAAATGAAAAACATGATTGGAGTTGCGGGGCGGATGTTTTCGACTCTGGGCGAAAACAATGTTAATATCGAGATGATCTCTCAAGGTAAGTATCCTTAGACACTTTGCTACTGTCCAATAACTAATAAACACTGTGTCTCAAGGTGCAAGCGAGATCAATATTTCTTGCGTCATTGAGGAGAGAGACGCCGATCGCGCTTTAAACATAATTCACACCAGCATGTTCACCTTTTTAGACTAGACCAAAGCTTTGACGTATGTCTTTCTTCACTTGCTTCATTTGTACTTTCTGTAAAGTGCATCCTGGTCTCTGGCAGTATAAGATATCCTTTGCAAATTTCGGTTCGTGAAAAGCTCCATTCTGGTCCACGCTGATCCTACTCCCAAGTCATGGCTGTTATCTGGGCCCTGACTTGCTTGTTGTTGCTGGTTGCGTGTGAATGTTATTGGTCACCTTGTTATCTTGGTTGCGTTTCTCCTCTGCGATCCCTCGATTCATGATGCTTTCCCCCGCCCCCTCTCATAATAGTCATGTGTTCCTTGCCTTTGTGGTGTGCATGTGTCGGCGCTATGTATTACAAGAGTCTTTTCGGATGATCATGTTTCTACTGCATCTTGTCAAAACAGGACCGACAGAACCTTTAGATGATTACGAAATAGAACTATCATGTTTGTTTTCTTGTCTACTATTACATAGACTGAAGCTTGAAAGAGGCGCCAGAGGTCTGTAGGTGTTCTGCTATAGAGCGGGATAAGTGCTCCATTGCCTATAAAACGTACGCACGGGGGGAAGGTCATTGAAATAACTCAGTGCGAATGAATTAAGAAACCATAGCCAACGGCATAAGCGACTCATTACACACAGCAGTATAACTATATGTGCATCTCACTAAATGAACCCAGAGACAGCTGGCCTCGGGGTGATGAAGATCCCAAACTGCAAAATTAATAAATAAAGAAGTCTGGTTCCTCAATAATGCGCCCTTACAGATGCATCGACCTTGCACCCAAGGACTTAGGTGCAAGAAACACTCCCACAAATGCAGTACAATAGATCAGCCCAAGTGCGGAAGTGGAAGCACAGGGTGTTTTCATAGGACCACTTGTACACACAGGTCCATATATACATAAATACCTTACCTTAACGAGGTCGACTGGAGTCATACAAGTATAAATAAAGAAGGGATGGGACGCCGCTGGATCAAATCTTTAACACAACCATACTCATGCATGAGTACCGCAGACTGTACGTACGACACAAAACATCCTTACGTAGTCATGCAGGTACTGACCAAATTTCACATCTGAGCCAAGGCTAATCAATGTATCCGTACATGCCTCATGATGGGGCACATTGTTCGCGAGGGTCTACTAGTAGTTACTGTTTACTGTAAAGTTTACAGTACTGTATGTAATAAATGTATTCCCACTATAGGATCTAGGCGTTTGGTACTTATCATGTACAGTAACTATGTAGCAAGAGATGTGGTACGTATACAATGTGAGTAAGGACCGGACCTTGCCGGGGAGCATAGTATAGAGTAGTACGAAGATGTAGCAGGGCACAGTGCTAGTAGGTATGTAATAAGTAATATGAGTACTCCGTACTCCGTACTCCGTAACTATAGCTTAAAACCTCAATTCAAGTTCACTGGCAGTGGTCTAAGGTATATTACTCTAATGATCTAATCGATTGAACTTAAGTGCAAGCGGGTGGCCCACCCCGTCACGATCTGCCGATTGCACAGCAAGTGATTGGAGGAGAGCTTGCTCCCTTCTGGCGGCAATGGAGCAAGGAGACCAATCAGTATGTCCAATCCGTACATGTCTAGAGAGCCAAATTCAATGTGTATCGTCATGTGTGACAATACTGGAGCGCTGGATCCGGGTTATGAACATGTTCTCCGCTGGAAGAGACGCGTCTTGATCACGCGTCAAAACCATACCATACTACCTGACAGGACGCGCAGACTCCCTATCAACAGGTTTGGAGTCATGCTTGTCCTTCTTCCCTTTCATTCTTCAATCTGCTAAGAATTGCTATTCTCCAAATATCTCGCGCATATTCCACTTTCTCTCCCCCCCCACCCCACCCCACCTTGCCTGGAGGGACCTACCTTACCAGGCAAAGGCATCTTGAACTTAGAGGTGAGAGCCGCTTTTCCGGGTACCTCCTCTTTTTCGATTTCCTACCGACCTAGTCTTCGTCACCTTGCAATATCTTCGAACCTACGAATTAAGTATCCTCCGCGTCGCTCTCATCCTTGCAGCATCTGGATCATTCACCAAGTAGAACAACAAGTGAAAAGGCATATTTTATTACTTGAGGCTATTGTGAAGCCAAAATATCAGTCACAATCGCGTTTACCCTTCTCGCTGCACCTGATTTGTGCTTGATTATCGCCATATGCCACCTCTACTCCATGAGGTGGCCTGACTGTTAAGTCTCTTAGCACGGATCTTCTCATCCTTCTTCAAGGCGTATGGGCGACGCCCTTGTCTTCTAGGCTTCATTTGGTCGCGATACAACTTGAACGTTAATTGCTTCCGTTATCGGTGCCCTATCGAAGCCCAACGTCTCTGATTCAAGTCCGTCACCATTAATATATTCTCAGAGACCGCGACGTTTTTGGTGCTCATCAAGCTCCCATTCATTCTCCATAAAAAGTCGCGCTGGCCGCAAATATGAGCTCAACACACTCAGCGTCGACTGTTTCGGGGCCCTCACCACCCCTTCATGGCAGGGTCGTGTCCAAGCCACATCCTCACCTGGAGCCATCGCCTCTACCATTGCAGCCTGTTGAGAATGTTACCCCAACTCAAGTTCGTGAACTGTGTCCGATTCCTCCTGGCTCACGAAGATTGTCACCAATGAAAGCGTATCGAGGATCAGCTGCTTCAATCTCAGGCCGAGGGAAGTTGGGATTTGTCCCGATCACAGCTCCCCCTCCGCCAGCCTTCACGACCGATTCACCCACAAAGCGACCATCTGTTCCAGCGTTCAGTCTGATAACTGCTACTTCATCGATGCCGCAATCTGCCCTTTTCACAACCTTCCCATCAGTCAACACTGGTAAACGGTCACATAAGGAAACTCATATATTAGATGATACTCCCAGTGACAGTTTTGCTGACTTCCCTGAGCCTACTTTAATATCCAAGCATCCTATGAAAAGAACACTTTTAGACGCCGCCCCACTTAAGGAACGGGCAGCCAAAAAAATGAAGCGTGAAGACATTACTGCGATGCGACTCCCAGAACCATACGAGATGCCACTGATCGAAGATGACGGCACAAAACCACCGTACAGCTATGCAACCCTGATTGGAATGTCTATTTTACGTGCTCCTAACAGGAAGCTGACCCTTGCACAAATATACAAGTGGATATCTGACGCTTTCTCATACTACAAGAATAGTGATCCTGGATGGCAGAACAGCATTCGCCACAATCTCAGCCTCAACAAAGCATTCATTAAACAGGAGCGACCGAAAGATGATCCAGGCAAAGGCAATTATTGGGCTATAGAGCCTGGCATGGAGGCGCAATTTCTCAAAGACAAGCCCCTGCGCCGAGCGACAATGTCAAGTCTCCCGCTCCCGGCAGCTCCTTTTAGGGATCCGGCTTCCACCCAGAGCTCAAGTACAACCACATGGGCTGTTCCTCCACCGACATTTACTACAACAGCGAAACCCTCGAAGACTGTGGATCTGTCATCTGACGCAACGCTTCCTGCTTCTGACCCCGCTCTCCAAGATGATACAGGCGACGAAAGTGTGAATTGCAATGTCTTGCAGCCTCCAGCTCCTCGTTCTTCTTCTCCCCAACCAATCCACTCGTCACCTCCTGTTATAGCACCTCGCTACTCCCGCCAAGGAACCCCTCCAACTCCTTCCCTTCACAATACATCTTCCAGCATTGTTCACATCAACAGCAAGCGCAAATCGCATGCTACGAATGATAGCGGTTATTTCTCGTCCTTGGAATCTTCTGCCATGCGACCAAACAAGGCCGGGCATATCCTGACCTCGGATTTGGAAATCGATCCCCCTCGCATCAAACGCGGTCGCGCAGAAGAAGAGATTGCCCGCATTCGAAGCTCGTCACATGACGTAAGCCCCAGTCATTGCGCATCGATGAAAGAGCCAGGGGTCATCGTGAATTCCTCTCCACTGCGCGGTGAATATGTCAGCATGCTACCTCCTCCAATTACGCCCTTAATCAAGTTCAAGAAACCAGCAAAACCGCCGCCGTCCGTGTCGCCGAACACTAACCTTCGTAACCATCGAAAGAAAATTCAGCAGATGGTGAATTCTCCCATCAAACATCTGGGACTGACGGATGAGGACCTTCCATGGAGTCCTGCCTTCAACATTCAAGACGAGAGCTTTACACCAAGTGACAGTCCAAATACGAGCTTCGATGTTTTTGCAGATCCTGCTACAAACAACTTATCGAATGCGGCATATGGGTCTCCTGAGAAACGCTCAGCGAAGCGTACCCGAGTTAATCCTGGCGGATCCAGCAGTAGTATACTGGCTGATATTACAGCGGTGAGTGTTAACACTCGCACTGGTGTGCCGTCGATTCCCTCCAACAAAAAAAGTCTTCTCTTCCCTGACTCCCCGTCCAAAGCCCCGGAATCAGGGCGCTACATCGACGCCACTCATGATGATTTCTTCGCATTCCATCTTTTCGATGAGAGTCCAGGAGAGGTTGATGGCGTCGACCTCTTGCAGGGATTTCAAAAAATTGGGGATGCAAGCAAGGAAGAGACTTCGCGTCTAAAATCATATGCACCGAGGCCGCGGTTTAATCATCGCAGCAACACGTCCTTGTTTTGATCTTGCACAAGATAGGCTTATATTGGAGAGTCGCCGAGTTTTAAAAAAAAAGTGCAATAGGCTCCAACTATGCCAAATTGCGTTGTATGTCACTATTCCAACGATGCGCGCCATCTAACCACTTTGGCTGAGATATTGTCATCCTACGGATGATGATATATTACGCGGACTAGGAACCAAAGTCTCCCTCCTTTATTGTTCTGATTCTGTTGATTTATCTATCCATGATTAAATCGGTGTTTCTGGCGTTCTTCGGACAAAGGGGATAATCATTGCGGCTGAGATGACCTTCTTATGACCTTTACGATGACATCTGATCAGATGTACATGAGCAACATTTTGTTTCACGAACTCTGAGGGCATGATTCTGATTTTGTATGTAAACAACACAAGTCAGTCTGTGGTTCCCAGTTAACAGTCATAATAATTATCCTAATCTATTGAAATTCTTGAACGTCTTGGATTTGGGTATCATAACGGTCGTAGCAGAGCCAACCAAACAAGGAAACAATGCCAAAATACAGCATCGATGACTTCCTTCAGGTCCAGGCAGATTAGACAGGAAAAGAGGAAAGACTACATCTCTAAAGACAGGCAACATATTATACCCGCCCAAACGCCGTATATGAGGCCCGTCTTGTCAGATTGTTACCGCTTTAAATAAGTGGTTCGGAGCCGCGCGCGCGAAGATTGTTGTCCGACATTTGCCCCGCTGCCATAAAGTCTAGTCACTGCTTGCACAGCCTCGACAGCCACAGCTTACACATTGAATCGTTTGGTCTTCCTTTAGTTGCGCTTTCGGTACCCGACAAATGCAGGTTGCATTGAAATTCGTTTCTTTTGTCTGTATGCAGCGGAGGCAACAGAGCTTAACCATACCAAGTCAGCAATGTGAACATGTTATTGCGATGCAGGCCGCATCGAAGGTAATAGGAAATGTTAGGAAAAGACCTTTTCGTAGCCTTGCTTTTTCCACTTGGCAATCAAGTTTGAATCGGCATAGTTATTCTTGAGGAGCCACTCGTAGAGTTGTTTCGATATTGCTTCCTTCTCATAATACAGGTCGTATATATATCGAGATCCTAGGTTCATATCACTTAGCCACTGAAGATATATGTCGATTGCGGTCTTGAAGGCCGACTAATGCGAGGAGCTGTAAGTGGGGATAGCGGACAAGGGGAATGCGCACTTTGATGACTTATCTGAAATATAGGCCACAGCATCTCATGCTTCTTCTTCCCGTCGTGTGATGCATTTTCTGCATCTTTCATCTTGTTGCTGAATTCGAGTAAGGTATCTTCAATATCATCGAAACCCGCCGGAGGTGGCTTGCGGGTACGTGAAGTGCGAATAGGAGGCATACTGGGAGGCACGGCGTAGATGCAGAAAGAGGCGAGGTGTAAGAGATTGATATATTACGTACGACAAGATAAGTAGATGATGTTCGAGTTGTCGCGAAATTGCAGAGACAAGCCAACAGATGATTGATGCCTCGAATGGTCATAGGGAACGGTAGTCCTTTTTGCCGTCTCACACCGCCATGTGACAGGTCCGAGGAAATGCTTGTGCGGGCTGACTTTGGTTATCAGGAAGAAAAGAGCCCAACCACCCGGTCAGACACCAGCTTCCCGGCACACATCTTCTTCCCAACAACTCTTTCCTCCTATCCTGTTGTTTCTCTGGCCAAGAGAAAAAAAATCCACCATGGATACTCAAACGCAACTCGACATCGCCAAGCTCAATGATGCCGACAGAAAAGAATTGACCCAGTACCTCGCAAACGAGGCACAGAAATCCAACATCCAGCAAAGTAAGTTGAACAGGGAATAGTCATAGTGAACTGAGCGAGCGGGCTTTTTCAAGAATGTCGACTGATTGTCATTACTTCTGCAAGCTGTTCATGGCCTGGCCGATATCTGTTGGAAAAAGTGCATCACCGGAAAGATCTCGTCGGGCCGCCTAGATCACTCCGAGGAAGCCTGTGCGCAGAATTGCGTGGAACGATGGATGGATACGAACTTTGCTGTCTTGAAGCACCTCGAAACCCTGCGAGGACAATGAAAGCTTCGTGTTCGGTGTACTAATGTATACAACTGCCTTTCGAGCTCGCTCCATCTAGACAATCTTGGTCTGCTGTGTTGGTTTTCCCAATTCTCCACTCACTTGGATCGAGATCTTTCTTTGACAGAAATCCAAAATTGCAATATCCAGGCCACACCAAGGAATTTAAAGCCTCAAGTAGACCTATATACACGCATATCGTACTCCACCAATCCCATGAATTAGTCCTGGGCCCGAGAAGCGCCATGCGTCTCATGTTCACATCCACCGGAATTTTACATTTAAAGGCTTCTCCATTAAGACGCGGGAGAGTATAACGGGGTATCATCCTGTGTCATCTATACTTCATTACTATATCATGGGTTCGGGTAATGCCTTTCATTTTTTGATTTGATCATTGCATCCTCGTCGAAGCACTGGCAGTTAACTGTATATTTGATATTGATGAACCACCGCACAAAACTAAAAGAAAAACCCGTCCAGTCCCAGACAAACCCATCTAGACGATAGCAAGCTTGGTGGCAGCAATGTCCAGAGCGTCGACGTCGGGAGTAAGACGGGCGTAAGCCTTCTTGGAGCCGTCGGGTCTGAAGAAGTTAGATTTGTCACCGGTCATCTCTTCAAGTGCAGAACGATTCACATACCTGACAAGAGTGTTGACCTTGACGGTATCGACGTCGTACAGCTGCTTGAGAGCAAGCTTGATCTGACGCTTGTTGGCCTTGACGTCCACGATGAACACAAGGGTGTTGTTCTCCTCGATCTTCTTCATGGCGCTCTCCGTGTTGAGGGGGAAGAGAACGACCTTGTGGGCATCGAGGCGGGGCGCGTGGGGGATCGACTTGCGAGGGTACTTGGGCGACCGGGAAAGCTGAAGGGTCTTGGGGCGGTGGAAGGTGGTCGAGGTGCGGACCTTGCGAGCCTTGTGCGCCTGGAAATCGAAAACGTTCAGCATCAACCAGATCATAGGTGGCTCAGGTGTCAAGGGAACATACACCTGCACCCTTCAGAACTGCCTTGGCAGCAGCACCAGCCTTGCTGCTGGGCTTGGTCTTGCCTGTACAATTCCACATGTCAGTCGCTGTGGTTCACTAAGAAAAATTGCTCATTTCGACGGCCGGCCCGCGAGACAGTCAAAACAGGTGGCGCGAGTGCCAAATCAACGCTGAGTTCAATTTCGCCATGTTGCTCCTGCTTTGCTGTGCTGGGATGAAAATCACGTCGATTCCACAAAATTCCACCGGGATGTATCACTCGATGCGCGCAAATTCGGGATTCGGAATAGAGGAATCTGCAGACTCAAACATCATGGGGTAGTCGCACGAAATTAACCTACCTTGCTTGTTTTCCACCTTAGGGGCCATGGCTGTCGTCCGGCGCTGTCGTGGTGATTGTCGCAGTGTCGAGAGTCGAATTATTTGGAAGGTATTCGCTTAGCGAAAACCCTACGGATGCTGTGTGGGTCACCTGACCTTCCCGCTCTCCAGGCTGCTCAAATATCTTGGCGTCCTCTGAAACAGGCTAGACTTAGCCAACCAGGTTATAACTATGTCTCTAGTATCACGTGTGATTCGAGTGGCGAAGTTTACAGGTCTGGCTGACTCGCTCCGGCTCGATTTAATTCTACGTATCATGCTTCTACCTAAGCCAGGGCGTTAAGCGGTCAAGTTCTCCTGCGTAGGCATCGCGTTCGCTCGTATCTTGCTGTGGGATTCGGAGCGGAAATAGCGAAGCACCCTACCGCCATGATAAACTCCAAAAGACAAAGGCTCAAAAGGCCGACTCTTCTTTCTCGGACTCGCCCACCAACAATCAAGCCAGGCCACGCAAGCCTCTCGTCAAAAGCGACCCGAAACCTCATTCGCTCACATCACAGACTACTCAAAGCACGAACGCAGGCTTCGCAGACCGGCGATGCAGCCTCAGTGGCTAAAATTGATGCCCAGATCGAAGAAAACGGTGGTTTGGAAAGCTACCAACTTGCGAGCAAGCTGGGCCAGTCGTCCACTCGCGGTGGTGATTCCAGCAAACTTCTGGTTGACTGGCTAGCCCCACGACTACAGCCACTGGAAGGCAAACATTACAAATATCGTGTGCTCGAAGTTGGAGCGCTTAGCACCAAAAATGCCTGTTCCTTGAACCAATCGCTTGAAGTCACTAGGATCGATCTGAATTCCCAGGAGGCAGGCATTTCGAAGCAAGATTTTATGGAAAGGCCTCTTCCAGAACACGTGGGCGACCAATTTCATGTTATCAGTCTCTCTCTAGTCCTCAATTATGTACCGGATGCCCTCGTCAGAGGTGAAATGTTGAAGCGCTGCACATCTTTTCTGGTCAAATCGCCGCCATCTGGTTTTTCTCAAGATGCATGCTCTTGCTTGTTTCTCGTTCTGCCAGCCGCCTGCGTTTATAATTCTCGCTACCTCACGGAAGCCCGGCTGTACGATATAATGTCAAGCATGGGGTTTATTCTATCAAACAGCAAGAAAACTCATAAACTCATCTACCAACTCTGGGAATACACTGGTGATTCCAACCCCAGGTCTTTCGCCAAGGAAATGCTGAATCCTGGCAAGGTCAGGAACAATTTCGCCATCATTGTCAAATGACGCATCCGTGGCATAAGGCATTAACGCAGAAGAATGAGGCATTCAGTGTCCGGAGCCTCACAATGCAGAAATGGTTTCCTGCGGTATAAAGGACCAGGCGGTCCCAATGAGCGCTAGTATCGAAGAAATGACTAGCAAAGACCAGTTTAGTAGTCGCTCTCGTGGGCTAATCTCTTTGCCGAAGATCTTCAAGTGAAATGCCAGCGGCAGGATAATGCATATTGTGAAGCACAGAGCCGAACCCATCAGCGCCATAATTCTGTCGAATGACGGGAAGAGAACTGCCATGCAAACAATAAGGACGATCACCGCTATACGTATCGCGGCTTTCGAAGCCTCGCGCAGCACAGATTTCATCGCTCCATGCTGGCTTGATTGTCCTTCCGGACGCGGAACAAGTCCACAAAGAACCTCGATGGTAGCCACAAGAGGCCGGCAGCTGCAACGCGTCAGTCGAAAGAACCCCTTCTGCGAGGCGCGAGAAGAATAAGCTAGATATGCTCAACTTACTTTAAGGGTACCTTAGTAATTGGAATCGTCGCGATAAATACTATCATGCAAATAGATAAGGCACGTGGGAACTCATTTGTCAACAGAATGTTGGCAGTAATCTCATCCCGGACCGTGTCACCAAACATAAGCCAGCCCACAATGGCCATTGCACAATCGAGGGAATACTACAGCGAAACACGGTTGTTAGTCCCAGAAGAGCTTTCAATATTCTTCCCTTATTAATTGTCGTTAGCTTACCGTGAAGGAATACGTCACCACTAGACTCTTGCCGTACTTCTGCGGATGTCTCATATCCCGGTAGATATTTGGAAAGACACCATGGCCGCCCCACGGTGCTATGAACCATTAGTTGCTCCCATGCATGTTCTAAATGCTCGAAACCAGACTTACACATTATCAGGCCAAAGCTGAGAGGAAGGGTTGCCCACTTATCCGGCAGCAGTGAAGTCCGGGCTGGTTGGAGCAGGGAACCCGGCGCTGTTGCTTTCAGCACCCCATCAATGCATATGATCAAGACAACTGCTCGTGAGGTCAGTATGATATGTCATAAACCTATCAAGGTAGTAGACGTACTAGATGTGCAAGACAGAATGCCAAGAATACTTGTCACACTGAGAAGCCGCAAGGGTAAGAAATTTAGAGGGATAAGCATGAGCCCACAAATAAATTTCCAATGGAGAATGCTGAGACCTGGCACTAGAGCTTGCAGGCTATCTGCAAAGAGTACAACAAGGGCAACACAAGCCCCTATGAGCTCCAAGCAGAACAACAGGCTCGTGACTAAGCGCGCATGATACCCAAAACTGATATACGCTAGATCAGCGTAAGTGACAAGACTTCGGTCAACATCCAGGCACTTTGCCAGGATTTTCGCTGTATATGCTGTGGTAAATGCTGCGAAAAGTAAGAACGTCAGCCCTATAAGCCAACCCGCTTGTTTCATTGCCAACGGTAGGCTTAGAAGACCGATGCCGATTAATACGTTTACGGAATTGAAAATAGTTTGCGGGACAGTAGATTGCCCAACAACCACACATTCGCGTGTACCATTGTTGTGTTGGACTTGCTTGACAAGTAGTGACGCCCCTTCGGGTTCCACTGCGGTATCACCGCGACTTTTTTGTTCCCTGTGAAGTTGGGCTGCATTCCTTCGCGCTGTTTGACTGATTCGCGAAGAAATTGTACCGTAGGATGTCCCAAGCAAGGGCTCACATCTGTCTGGACTCGTGCTCGGAACCCCCGAATAGACCTGTGTAGCAGTACTGCGGTTTTCCGCACCCCCGTCCGAGCTCAGTAAAGGCCGTGTAGAGCTCACCTCATGGTCGCGCTGATCGTACGACCTGGGAAGACTTGATCGTATAGTATCCCACTCTTCGTCTGCGTCAGCTGTCACGAAGGAGGGGCGACGAGGTAGAACCTCCGGGAAGCATGCGGCTCGCTGCCATGACCGTGCGAAGTTGTCGATGCTATTGACTCCGCCGGCTTGCCGAAAACGCGCGGAGAAGGAGGCCGATCTGGGTTGCTCATTTTAGAGGCTGTTGTTGGCCACCGTAGGAAGCGGGAGCCGAAGTTTACCTTGACCTGGGCATAAAATCCTCATCTTCCGGAGAGCTGCTGAAGCTATCTGTCTCAGATGGTGACGATGAGGTTGACCTGCCATGAGCAGTGGGCCAATGGTGGCTCGAATCTCCAACCTCATCGTCATCCAACAAAGCGGGTTGTGACATTTTATTCTCGTATGCGCTTCAACTTGGATTCTCGTGCTAGTCAGCAAGGTGATATCAGTGCGCTATAACGGCAATTGCTGGACAGGAGCGTGAAGGAGGCGTGATAGAATATTGATGGCCGTCCAAGTCGGGACGAAGAGCGGCGAACAACGATATGGAAGTGACAAGCCAAAGAGGTGGAGGAGAGAGAGAAGGAAAAGTAGAACGGAAGCAGTGCCCACAGACGCCTTGACTTGTTTTGGGTGGAGTGAGTTAGTCGGGGCCGACGACTACTTATCAAGACGAGAACAAGGAAGGTGGGAGACCATTCTAGAGTCTGTGTACACAAGCCAGGGTCGTGACCCTCTTATACGCACAATCGTTGAAGCTCATATCGAAATCGACGCAGTCTGGGACTGATAAGCATCAGGCTAGAGCCTCTTGCTCAAGCAAGGAAATGGCAAGTCAAATGAATGAGAAATACTCATTGATCAGAGAGAGCTCCTACCGGGGCTTGGGTGACGGAAGTGGAGAGTGGATTGGACGGACACCGACTATCATGATGATAACAGCAATACTAGTCTAGTCCGTTTAGTCCAGAGTACCTTATCAATATTGATCGTCAGAAGCTGGTGGCTATACTAATACGTAAGCCCACAGAGTCATTCGTTGACTACTAGGTAGTTAGTCCGTCCGAAAAAGAGCGCGACTTGCACACCGCAGGTAATGGATATTCTTGTCCTTGCTCCGTACTTTTCTTAAGATTCTAGTTAAGTAAAAGGTACAGTACCTGGTCCCTAGGGGCCTCTCCCATGGAATCGACTTGGCCTGGTTCAATTTATCATTCAGACACTCCAACTTGCTTCTTTGGCCCTGTGGACGGACTACTGCTGCTGCCACTTAACTACTACGACGACGACGACGACGACGACGACGACTACATGACCTTTTCGTTTGTGTTTGAAGACCTTCGCTCCGATCCACGCAAATCCAAAATCCAGTAGATACCTACCTACCTAGGCCTTGCACCTATTTCTACAATGTTGGCTGTGCCCCCACTGAGTTCGTGCATTGTACTGTACAGTACGGTGCATGCCACCCCTCTGTAAGAGTCAAAGAGGTCTGTCTAGACACTCTTCAAATTGCTGCAAATCCACAAGCTCCAGGGGTTAGCATGAGGTATAGACACTCTCTCAGTTAAGTTCAAATCGGGACAGGTTGTCTTTGCCGCACTATGAAGGGTAATACACGGCGCAGTGCCTACCATATCCTCATAGAGCCTGACTATAAGTTCGTGGCTACTGTACTGTTATGTACAATACATACATGCACTCCTTGTGGGAAATAGACGCTTATGTCATCGCCAACAGGCGACTTGCCGACCCATTTCAATCCATTCCCGCCCCCTCCACGGTGCCTGATGAAATTTGCTTAACACCCCGCTGGACTCGGAAGGCACATAGACCAGCTTTAGAGGTACGTATGCGCTTTTTAACCCCTTCCATCCTTTCGCCGGCCGCTTTTAAACCTCACACCCCCGGAATTTGCCTGCTCGCAATCTCCTTTTTCTTCACTTTATTCTGTCCCTATCTTAATCCCGCGATCAGCTTCGCTGATAGTACAATCAGCATTCACCAGCTTTGCCTCAACCTTTTCCTGGTCTTGTACTACTGTCGCCTCGCCAACATGAGTGCGGCTCAGCCGAACGAAGCGGAGAAGAACATTGAGATATGGAAGGTCAAGAAGCTCATCAAGCGCCTGGAGATGGCTCGAGGGAATGGAACCTCGATGATCTCTCTAATTATTCGTATGTCCTCCATTTTAGATACTTGACCGTGGTTGCCACACTAATTCCAAGCCGCTCGCAGCCCCGAAGGATCAGATCTCTAGAGCCGCGAAGATGTTGGCCGAAGAATTTGTGAGAGAAGAACTTAACAGGCGAATTGATATGGTGTAGTGCTAATGCGGTACGTCTTGCAGGGCACTGCTTCAAACATCAAATCCCGCGTCAATCGACTTTCTGTCCTTTCCGCCATTACATCCACTCAGCAGCGTCTCAAGCTGTACAACAAAGTTCCTCCCAATGGCTTGGTCGTCTACTGCGGTGAAATTATCACATCTGAGGGCAAGGAGCGCAAAATTAACATTGACTTTGAGCCTTTCAAGCCGATCAATACTTCGCTTTACCTTTGTGACAACAAATTTCACACGGAAGCGCTCAGTGAGCTGTTGGAGTCGGATCAGAAGTTCGGTTTCATTGTCATGGATGGAAACGGCGCGCTTTTTGGCACACTAAGCGGCAATACCCGAGAAATCCTCCAGAAGCTGAGCGTCGATCTGCCAAAGAAGCACGGCCGTGGTGGTCAGTCAGCCTTGCGTTTTGCTCGTCTTCGTGAGGAGAAGCGTCATAATTATGTGCGCAAGATCGCCGAGTTGGCCGTGCAGAACTATATCACCAATGACAAGGTCAATGTTGCTGGCTTGATCTTAGCTGGTTCGGCTGACTTCAAGAACGATTTGAATCAATCTGATATGTTCGACCAGCGATTACAAGCCAAGGTCATTAAGGTTGTTGACGTTTCGTACGGTGGTGAGAACGGCTTCAACCAGGCTATAGAACTTGCCGCAGAGACTTTGAGCAACGTCAAATTCGTCCAGGAAAAGAAGCTTATTGGAAAGTACTTCGAGGAGATCAGCCAGGACACCGGGAAGGTCTGCTACGGTATCGATGACACTCTTAAAGCCCTGGAACTCGGCGCAGCGGAAACCCTCATTGTGTATGAGAATCTCGATATCACTCGATGGGTTCTCAAAAGTTCTAGCGGCTCGGACGTTGTTGTCCATACCTCGAAGGCCCAGGAAGCCAATCGTGAGATGTTCACTGATAAGGAGACTGGGACTGAGATGGAAGTCAGTGAGCAAACTTCATTCCTTGAATGGCTCGCGGAAAATTACAAGGACTTCGGCGCAGCCCTTGAGTTCGTCTCCGATAAATCAACCGAAGGAAATCAATTCGTGAAGGGTTTCGGTGGAATTGGCGCGATGCTTCGATACAAGGTCAACTTCGAACAACTTGCTGATTTTGAAGATGAGGATGAATTCTACGACGGTTTGTATACTACGCCTATTACTCGGTCCACGTTACTAATGCCTTCCCACTACAGATTGACGGTTTAGCAGCCTCGCAGAGAGCGAGGATGCACGCCCAGAAGCTCTCGAACCTGATCTTCTGACGGCTCGCCCCGTGATTCGTGAAGGCGGCTCCCACGGCAACCGCATGGCTCCAGTAGCATTTACCATGACATTGCCTGTGCAAGTATCTTGAAGCTGCCCATAGGTATGTTTCGTCATCTCTTAAACATAAATAGTCTTTGACACTTTGATCGTCAGCAGGGCCATCCAAGCTCCGCATTATAATAACCCATGTTATTCGGGCAGTCTTCGATGCCGCCAGGCCTGACCACTGGAAAACAATGATAGGCTGTCCTATCGCCTCTGGCGATGCTCACCGATGACTGCCGAGCTTATAACTGATGGGCTTGTGCGTTTAGACTGTTGCTTTCTATGTATCGGAGTTGCTCTCATTTATACTTATACTCTACTTTCTTTCACTTTACTATCTCGTGAACCCTACATTCTCCAGAAATTTAGGAATCAAGCTATTATCATACCTGCCTAGCACGTCCTTCAAATACATGTAGATGTGATTTGGCTTGATAACTATCATTACAAAATAAGGTCTCCCCGAGGATAAGAATACTGCAAAGATGTTACTAAGCTGGGCCCACTTGGAAAGACAAACCTCAATATCTTACCTATACTGCTTTATCTTCGAAGCTTGGTACAAGCTGGTCTGTCCAGGTGCCCAGGTATCGGCAGTATTCGGTGACTTGTTTTAATCCATGTAGTATTCCTGAGACTGCGTCTGCGTTCAGACTGGTAGGGGTCAAGTGTCCTTCAACCAGAAACATATATTTCCATGCCTTGACCTGGCTAGGTCGTGAATTGATGCTTGTCAAGTTCATGCCATGGGTCTTGAATATCAGAAGAGCATCTGCCAAAGCGCCTGCGCGGTCATGGGGCACCATAAACGAAATCAATGTCTTCTTCTGTGCCGTTCCACTAGGCGTCCCAGAGACCTTGATATGCTCGAAATCCACAGCAGCGGGGCGATCGGCCTGTGCATTCATAAGCACCAGGAAGCGTGTGATGTTGTTTGCATTATCCTCAATATTTTCTGCGAGAATATCGAGACCATGATATTCTGCGGCAAAGCGACTGGCTATCGCAGCAGTCGGCTCACTTCTGTCTTTCGAGACAATTTCCGCCCCTTTAGAAGTGGACGACACATCCTGTCGTTCGACACCTTTAAGATTCTTCTCAAGAAAGACATCGCACTGACCCCAAGCCTGCGGGTGGGTGTACAGTCTGCTGATGGAGTTATAGTCCTGCTGGTCTGGAAGAAAGTCACCTTTGCGAGTCAACAGACAGTGATGAATGGTCAAATAATGCTCCCCGCACACTTTGACACTGCCATAAAGACCATTGGGATCTGCTAGAAGGTCTAGCGTCTGGACGACAGATCCATTGGTAGAGTTTTCGCAAGGGATGATGGCGTAGTCTGCTTTCTCTTCCTGCACCGCGGCAAAAGCATCCGCGAACGACACGCACGGTAGCAGATCGGCCGAGGATCCAAAGGTTTCAACAGCAGCCTAAAGTCTCCGATACTTAGAACAGCACTCGAATGGGGAGTGGGGTAATAGCTGGTGCTTCTGACCTGATGGGAGAAGGAGGCTATAGGGCCCAGGAACGTGACTCTGATAGGCTGCTCCATTGCTCCGGTTGCTGTGCTTTGAGTTGTATGATTCGGGGGCCTTCTGCCAAGCAGCGCTGGACTTCTGCAGCGGCGGCTGACATAACATGTCTAGGTTAACTAACTAACATAATTAACCCCGTAACTGAGCTTGACTCAACTATTCATTAAATCGACAGGCCCTCCGCCCTCTCGAAACCATTTTTTTTCTCCCGTTTCCTCTCCGTTTACCCACGCATGCTGGGTCTGGTGACGCCCTCGATGAGGAGGCACCTCCTCCGCTTCGGAAAGCAAGGACCGCCCGCAGCAACTTGTCGACAGCACTCCTCATTGAGCGAGCGTCTGCATCGGAAACTGACTGCGCATTCATTGCCCTTCACATTTGATTATATTCACCCTCAGCAATCCTTCCTCCTGAATCGGACATTGGTCGATCTCCTTCCCCAGTCAGGCGCGCCGTCGGAGTTTTTCCCTTCCATCAGAAGCCCATCCCGCCTGCCTCCTGGCCATCATCTTGTCTATTTCCCTCCCCAGGTCTCTTTGTCCCAGCTATTGCCGGATGGCACAGACTTCCTGCATTCTCCAGGATATCCTTTTACCAGGCGATTATGGGCTGGCGGTAGTGTCCAGTTCGCAGCTACGGGTGGTTTACTCCTCGATGGCTGCCGGGCTGTGTGCATTGAAACAATTCGAGATGTACTTGTGAGAGGTCAAACTGGTGAGGAGAAAGTGATTGTCAGGATAGAAAGACGAATTGGTAAAATTCGAGAGGGAGAAAATCATAGCCAGATTCGTGATCGAATCTGGAAAGTGGAGGAGGCTGATCTAGGCCATTCTTCAATAATTGAGCATCGGCACCTGATCTTCATGCGCGATAGGACGCCAGAGCAGCTTACCGGTGACAGGGTCAATTTCCAAAAACCTTCCAGAACCATAAAATGTGCGCGAGGAACCGATAATGCGCTAATGCCTTGCCCCTGCTGACAGTGTTTCTCGTGGCTCGAAGCCCCTACAGGTTCTCACTTCCGCCATTCCCTGACACCAACTCGAGCACTGCTTTTTCGTTTCTCGGCGCTCACTTTCAATGCCCACTCAATACATCTCGACCAGACGTACACCCGGGATCAAGAGGGCTACAAGGATTTGCTTGTTCATGGGCCTTTGACATTAATGTTACTCCTCTCAGTCGCCCAGATTCATATGTCTGACCTGGGTTTTGCCATCAGGGAAATCAATTACAAGAATCTTGCTCCTCTTTTTGTTGGGGAGGAACTAACTATTTGTGGTAAACCCAAGGCAGGGAGCCATGGAGTCTGGGACATGTGGATTGAGGACAGAGACGGAGGACTAGCCGTGCGGGGCACTGTTCAAGGCAGTCCTTTGTAGCCGATGTGGTAGCATCTTCACCTGCTCTGGCTATCTCACCTTATCATTGCTAGCCCAGACACTCATGAAGTAACTAATGTATCTTAAGGCAGAAGCAGCTTCAAATCTGACCATAGCAGGCTTACCGAGGCAATTTATGGTCGCCCTCGGTTGACTGTTAAATGTCGAAGGTCAGCTCTGGTTTGATTTGGCTAGTATCGCTTTTTTTCTTGTTTCAGGTATCACGACCAACTTCGAAGTGGCTTTCCCTCAGCTTGATATTCAGTGAACCTATTTCTGTCGGGCCTTTCATAATAGGACTCATGGATCGAAGCCGGAGATCGTGCCTGGGGGTGAAGTGTAACAGAACATTTGGGATCTATGAGTGTTTACCTTTATTAGGGCTCCTCTCCAATGCCTCAGGGAAAATGATGGTTAAATGTGTCCTTGACACATATCAAGAACGGTGTAGGGAACTTGGCATGCATTGAGACCTGGGCAACGCTGCCGTCACGAGCATTGCCTCGCTATTAAGCGCCCCATGTGACTATTCAATGTGTAATTAGTGGCAACCTCCTATATATATCCTAATGGATTTTATGCTACGCTTGAGTTATCTCTTCCTCTGCAGTAGACCTGGCAACGAAAATACGACGTGCTTGGGTCAAACTTCTAGGCAGCCTAATTGTGTAACCTTGATGTTATCTCTGACCAGATGTCGAGCTACCTGCTAGTTCAACTAATGTGTCTTTTCTCTTTCTCCTTCCCTTCCATATGTAGGCAATGGGGTTTTGTGCAGTTCACCACCTTACCGCCTACCATACAAGGCCGATCTGCCGCCCTTCGCACGTACCGCCGCACCCTACCGATAACTTAATAGCAATCGACACCGGTATATCTATTGCTACTGGAATTTATTCAGAAATACAAGTCCCTACAGGGAGAATCTTCTTGTAATAAGCTTATATTAGGATTCCTAGGGCTGTAAGAGACCGAAGGTACTGCTACTAGGGTTCTTTATTGAGGATTCTTCTTATTCGAATTAACAAGATCTATATTGATATTAGAGTATCTTATTCTGTATTGGAATATTACTATCCAGAGAATAAAAGATTTATGAGGCTTACCGCCTACTATTGAGAGTTTAGTTGCATACTTACAGCCGGTGTCAATAGCAGTTATCCGATAATCCCCCGCTTACACTTGTAACTTGGATTTAATGAGACTACTGTGTAATACGGAATACAGTGGGAAGAAAGCAGGCAAATTACAATGAAGTACGCGGCGGAGTAACTTAACTTTTCAGGCTGACAAAGCAGAGTGTTGCAAACTACTTTCGCAGGTCCAACTGATCTCGTTTACCGGAACGGAAAATTACTCACCGAGCCAAGCTAACAAGTTCCACACAACACTCCCCCCTTCATTTCAGCTACCTATAAGAACCCCTTCTGAACCTAATTGCGGTCTGTTTCCTTCCCTACCTGACAGTTGATACAGTGTCAAACAGAAGACATTCTTATGTGAATGTTAAGAATAGCGCCTCGCAAAACACAAAGAAATATCTGCGGCTGTCTAGTCCCAGACTGACTGACTACATTATGGATCAATTTTGGTCTGCACCTCCTGTTATAAGGTATGTCCCAAGTGAATTTGGGGTTTATACTCACCTTGTGGCCCTGGACAAGGACTAATAGTGCAATTAGGACTCTCTCTGCAATCACATTTGCACAGTCTGCTTTGATATATGGTGGATTATTAAATGGCTATTATTGCCTGTTCGAGTCCCGCCTTGTATTCAAATTTCTCCCAGAGATCTGGAGACTCTTCACCTCATTCATGATCACGCGACCACGCCTTTCCCTATTCCTGGATGTTTACTTCAGTACGGTGCCGTCCTGGATCGGACTCAAAGGCGTGCTAACATGCCGTTAGTGTACACTTACGGTAGCTCCCTGGAAACTAGATCACCTAGGTTGTCCGGTCCAGGTGACTTCTTCGTGTATACGATCTTTGTAGCCTCCGTCATAATGGTAAGTCAAGGGCGTCAGTTGTTTTTGTCAAGATGGCTTGTCCACTTGCTGCCTTCCGGATTTTCCGGGCCTCTCAAACCACCCTGCTCTTTCCCAATCTTCACCATTCCCAAACCAAAAACAAACCTCGCATATCTGCCCGCCCAGCGCATTCTAGCTGAAGCGGTTCCTGGAAACGAGGAAGATCACCCCTGCATCCGTATAGTGCCTACCTCATCGATCCTTTCAGGGCTATATTTGTTGCAGGCATGGTGGGACGACCAGTGAGATAGCTAGCGTGATGCAATGGTTTACGCTGGTGGTTATGGTGCCCTACATTCCGCTATATACCTTATTCAACTTTTTCTTCACGAGATTTTGTTCCTTCGTTCCGCTTTATGTAGCCACATCAATTATCCTCCTGTACTAACAAGCCCAAGCTCACTGCAGGCTGTTTGTTGGGAAGCGTAACTTTTACCTCTGGTGAGCCCGTTGTAGCACTGAGCATGCGTGTATCTACTGATCATACTTCTAGCTCTGATCATGGCCTTCGTTTACACCTTTTCCCAGGAAAATCGTGGTAGAAAGGCGACATTCTTTGTGGTCCAGATACCGGTGGAATTTCTGCCTTGGGCGATGCTTGCATTCACCTTGGTCACTATTGGATGGCCAGCCGTTCTAAGCGATGGCACGGGCATAGTCGCTGCCCATCTGTATGATTTCCTTACCCGTATCTATCCGGCGTTTGGAGGTGGACAAAACTACCTTGTCACGCCGGCATTCATCAGGAAATTCTTTTCCGATCTCACGCCCCGTGGCGATAACCGTGCCTACGGTACTGCTTTTCGGCCAGCAGATCAGACCCAAGCCGCCGCTTCTGAAAGCTGGACTTCCGCGTTCCAGGGGCCATGGAATCGAAGAGGTCCGGGCAGACGACTTGGAAGTGACTGAGACGAGGTCGTAACTACCTTGGAGGGTGCAGAAGCAGAAAAGGGAACATGCAGCAACGGTATGCTAGCAGCAGGAGTTAAGAGTACCCTGAAATACAAGGAGCCGTTCACAAAGGGTTCGCAGTTACTGCGGCTGGGATTGATTCCTGAAGAGAAAGAAAGGCGCTCGTCAAGCAGGTCTGGGGCGGCCAAGCGACAAATAATCGCTAGCATGCTACTTATTCTTTAGCTGTGAGGATTAGCAGTCGGGAGCGTACTGTACAGCAATAGATAATTTTGTCTTGGAACTCCATCAGAGACAATATTAATATTCATTAGCAAAGAAATTCCACCTACGAGCCTGTGGAGAAAAGTCTAGGTCACGGGACATCGAGCCGGAGGGCGAAATTTCTGCGCTAACGGTATTGGTCGCTCCAGCCTTTGCCGCACTTCTAAAAATTCCCAGACTTTCTTCCTCGCTAGTGCCAGAGCAAAACCTTAGCTCGGGAAGTGCAATTTTTCCTGCGCCATCTTCCCAACGCGCGCACTTACTTGGCTATCTCAACACCCTTCAGGCCAGACTGTTCACAATGGCGGTTGCAGTGGCTAAGGACGAGATGGACTACACGATTAAGCCAGAGGCTAGTGCCTCCAACATCGATACCTCGGAGTGGCCGCTTCTACTGAAGAATTATGACAAGCGTACGTTCACTTCAAAATTGTGAATATCCAATCCTATGTAGCCCGTGCTGATTTTGCCATGTCAGTTCTTGTCAGAACCGGTCACTTCACCCCAATTCCCGCAGGCTGCTCTCCTCTCAAGCGTGACCTAAAGTCGTACATCAATTCCGGTGTCATTAACCTCGACAAGCCTTCCAATCCTTCTAGTCATGAGGTTGTTGCTTGGATGAAGCGGATCTTAAGGTATTACTACTCGCCTTGCATGACCAGTCGATTCCAAGATACTGAGACTTTTTATTACAAAGAGCGGAGAAAACTGGCCACAGCGGAACTCTCGATCCTAAGGTCACCGGTTGCTTGATCGTCTGTATTGACCGTGCCACTCGCTTGGTCAAGTCCCAGCAAGGTGCAGGAAAGGAATATGTCTGTGTAATTCGTCTTCACGATAAAATCCCTGGCGGCGAGGCCCAGTTCAAGAGGGCACTCGAGACGTTGACTGGCGCACTTTTCCAGCGCCCACCTTTGATTTCTGCTGTCAAGCGTCAACTCCGCATTCGAACAATCCATGAGAGCAAGCTTTATGAGTTCGATAACGATAGACATCTTGGTGTCTTCTGGGTCAGCTGTGAGGCTGGAACATACATCCGGACCCTTTGTGTCCACCTCGGTCTCCTTCTTGGAGTCGGAGCACACATGCAGGAGCTACGACGTGTGCGCAGTGGTGCCATGGATGAGAACAGCGGTATGGTGACTTTGCACGATGTCCTAGACGCGCAGTGGATGTATGACAATCAGCGCGATGAGTCTTATCTGCGCAGGGTTATCAGGCCTCTAGAGACTCTTCTCACGACATACAAGCGTATCGTTGTCAAAGACAGTGCCGTCAATGCTGTCTGCTATGGCGCCAAGCTCATGATTCCTGGCCTCCTTCGCTTTGGTAAGTGGTGCCTAACGCAATTACGAGTGCAGCAGTGGCTAATGTCCGCAAAGAGGCTGGTATCGATGTCAACGAGGAGGTGGTACTCATGACTACCAAGGGTGAGGCCATCGCTATTGGTATTGCTCAAATGTCTACTGTTGAGTTGTCTACCTGCGATCACGGTGTCGTGGCCAAGGTCAAGCGGTGCATCATGGAGCGCGACCTTTACCCTCGCAGATGGGGTCTGGGACCTGTGGCTCTGGAAAAGAAGAAGCTTAAGTCAGCTGGAAAGCTGGACGTAAGTCTACGATGCCCAATTCACCAATTATTTGACTGTTCTGACTTCGCATGTAGAAATATGGTCGTGCCAACGAGGCTACCCCCGCCAAGTGGAAGAGTGACTATAAAGACTATAGTGCCCCCGAGGAAACCGCCAGTCAGCCTGCTACTGAGTCCGCCACAAATGAGAATGCGGCTTCTGCCGAAGAGCCATCATCTCCCCAGACGAAGATGGAGGTTGATGAAGACAATGACGAAGAGAAGAAACGCAAACGGCATGAGGGTGAGACTGCTGAGGAACGCGCTGAGCGTAAGCGCAAGAAGAAGGAGAAGAAGGAGAAGAAGGAGCGAAGAAAGTCCAAGTCGAAGGAAGAGAGTGATGACAGTGACTAGTCACCTCCGGGAATTACATGGGCCTGACTTGAGAGCAAAAGTTTTCCGGATGAGAATTCCCCTTCTGTTCGGAGCCTCGCTTGGGCAGGAATCCTGTAACATACTTGTTTCTTTGTATCGGAGTCCTGGGTTTGAAAAGGTTATCAATCATCAAATATATGTTCATTTGTCTTAGTTATATGTCCTAGGTTTTCTTTCAGTTATGACATTTCATTGAAGAACATTACTTCATTTTAGTTATGCCGACTTGGTTTTGCGAAAGGGTATCGTGACTTGGGCGGTGTCTCTGCCTTTCCCCACGGCCGCCCCTCTCATACCACTTTGAGGACTTTCTCTACCACCCACTCCTATTGTCTCCAGCTTCCTTTGATCACCCCCTCCCCCTTCTTCTTATTTTTCTCGGGGACCAAAAACAAGCCAGGTTCTATAACACGTGTCTGAATTAGCAAAGACTTCCTTCGTCTTTGGTGCGGCCTCTGCGACGTCATGGCGGCGGAGCTTACTTCAACCCGGCTCAATGCGGAGAATCATTTGCTCTTGGTAACTGACAGTCGTCTACAATTTGCCAGTGCCGTCTTGGTTTTAACATCGCTTTATGTCACAGGACCAATCCCTCCTTCGTCTTCCCCATGAACTTGCACGTCGAAACTTTAAGTCTTTTCAACGGCTCGTTGAACGGGAGAGGGAACTTGTTCTTCCCGGACTCAAAGAAATCGCTAATGCCTCAATGTCGAATTCCCGAGCGCCCGACCAAGCCATCGCTGCCCTCGACGCTATGATATCCCGGATGCAAGGAATGAAGCGCAAGATGGAGAATCTGCACCAGGAAGAGAAAAGTATTCATGAGCAGTCCCGAAAACGCATTCAGCACCTTGAAAGTCTTCAGCAAATCCCGAGTTTGGCAGACGTCAAGTACGACCAGTGGTCGCGAGTCAGGTTGAATAGGCTCATTGTCGATCACATGCTGCGCTCTGGCTATATAGAAAGTGCACGTCAGCTAGCTCATGAGAAGGGAATTGAGGGTCTAGTGGATCTTAACGTGTTTGTACAGTGTCAACGTATTGCTGATAGCCTGCGTCAAGGTGAGACAAAGGATGCTCTCCAATGGTGCGGTGAAAACAAGGCGGCATTGAAGAAGAGCCAGGTTTGTGGACATGTCTCATTTTCACTCTTGTGCTCATATGACTCGAAGGCTTAACATCAAATCATAGTACAATCTCGAATTTGAACTCCGACTGCAACAATACATTGAATTGATCAGGAGTGGGGACAGGAAAAGATATGTTGAGGCAATGATGCATGCTAAGAAGTACCTCGCCCCGTATATAGAGACGCAATCCGCCGACATACACAGGGCCGCAGGACTACTTGCTTTTCCGCAAGATACTAAAGCTGAACCTTATAAGGTAAAGAAAGAGCTCGTTATCAGTGAAACACGGTCGCTCAACTAACAAATGTGAAGTCTTTATACTCTCTTGAGAGATGGAGCCGTCTTTCCGAGCTATTCATTCGCACTCATCATGAGCTATTGTCACTATCATCCCGCCCTCTGCTTCATATTGCACTATCAGCAGGCTTATCAGCTTTAAAGACGCCCTCGTGTCACTCAGCCTACACTTCTTCAAGTTCCAATTCTCTCTCTACTACAACATCCGTCTGCCCCATTTGCTCTACCGAGCTCAACGAACTTGCCCGTAATATGCCTTATGCTCACCATACGAAGAGCTACGTCGAAAGCGATCCGATAGTTCTACCCAACGGCAGAATTTATGGCCAGCAGCGGCTGATAGAGTTGAGCAAGAATGTCGGTTGTGTTGACTCGGGAAAGGTCAAAGATCCAACCACCGGCGAGATTTTTGATGAAGGTGAAATGAAGAAAGTATACATTATGTGAAGACATCAATGCTCGATGCCGGATTCTTCAAATGATCGAAGCTCTTCTTGACATTCCCGTGTGATCTTCTCGACTCGATTCATTCGTATACATATCTAGGTCTAGCTATGGGATTTGGTCGTGTTCTTAATCACTGTCACTATCAAAAGCTTCTCTCGTTCGTTTTTTCCTCGCGCCATGATTAGCTTTGGTCGATAGTGCATTCTTCCCAGGCACTGGTTGGTCACATCTCCTAAGCTCGAATACATATGTTCTTGCATCCCTATCCTCACCTCGCCATCCGCCTCTACCTCCACGTTTCCCCTCGATCTCGCCCAGTGTCCGTGCATGCGAATAGCCTTGATAGCAAGCCCACGGGAATTTGAAGCTCGTGACCACTCGCAGGCCAGCATGCCGCGCAAGATCCTTGATGTTCCACAAGGTATAGGGTTCACCCTCGAATATGGTCACCAGAATTCGACCCGCACCAGACGTATGCTGGTCTTCAGCCTGGCCGGCGGCCGTTATTGAACGTAATGGCTTGTTAATTTCGGCGACATCGTCGTCATCATTCTGGCTGGTCTCCGAATCTGAACCTTCATAGTCCTCCCACTCATAACTTTCATCGTCATCCACCAGCCCTGTACTGGGCGATAGCAATGGGATGCAGGCCTTGAAGAAAGCTACCAAGAGTTCTTGGTTGGCACGAACCTGTCGATTGACATCGGTGGAGAGACCGCCGACATGGGGAAAATTGAAGGAGATGATATCCCATTGCCCACCATCCGGGGCGGAAGCGAGAGCTACATTTCTCGCTTGTTGCCATGCCGGACGCCGACGCTCTCGCCGAGACCAGCCGTTGCGAACGTCCTTGCCGCCACCCGCAGGGAGACCCAGTTTCCGAGCATCGACGGAGAACAGGACCTTCGGAAGCTGACGTTTTGGACCAAGCGATGGGTTCTTGTCTTCACTCAAGCTAGCTGGGTTGCTGAATGTTGCGAGAATGTCGTGGATATTGAGATCCACCTTGGGGTATTTGCGCTGAAGAGTCTCCTTGGAGTCATAACAAGTAGCCAGGACAGCCTTGCAGCGATACTGACGGATCAGGGAGCGGGCAAAGGAAAAGTCGCCTAGAGGATTTTGATTAATATTTCCTGGAAGTAGATCAGGTGATGCCATGGCGAACAATGGGGAACCTCTGCCGCTTATAACCTGGAACCATACAGTCCATGATAGCAAGCATGTTTCAAGGACAAAGTAGCGCGAAAGTATTCTCGGGCGTGTCAACACACACTGCCCGCCTCAACCCTCCTTCGTGCCAGGTCATCAAGACGTTGCGGCCTAGCTAAAAAAAGATGCATTCCTGCAACGCCAGCTGTTGAAGCCTTGGAGACACTGGCATGATTGCAAGCAGGCAGCCTTAAGAATGGTCAAGGAAGGAAGGATATGGTGCAAGAGCGATGCGAGATGAACTAGCTGCAAACAACGAACTCACCTTCCCCGACCAACAAGATGCGATCTTTCTTCCCAAAGGGCACGATGGGTCGCCGATGCTGTTTTGGCTGTTGCGAGGTGATCGCTCCTGTTATAGTCTTTGAGTCCTTGCCATCATGCTTAATTGCGGGGGGACCAAGAGGAGGAGGAGGAGTCGTTGTCGTCGTGGACAGTCGAGAAAATGTGTGCATTTTCCGGTGCTTTTTGGGCTGATGGGCTGCTGCCCCCGCAGCAACACCGGAGCCTTTCTGGAGGCGGCCCTTCTTGGCTTTGCCCATTGATTATCCAAACCAATAGAACAGAGAAAAAAGGAGAAAACGAAAGAAAAGGCGAGGGAGACACAGAGAAAGACAGGGCTAGGTAGCCACAGAATGTAAAGTAGGGCAATTGATGAATTGATTCGCCGCTCTTGGTTAAGTCGGGATGTGGTTGACTATCAGGAGGTTAGGTATTTTATTGCCTGTATTTATGGTATAGCCACCGCCGCGTAAATTTGACTGTGATCTTTCCCCCCCCCTCAAACATGCCCAGGTACGAAACATAAAAAGTCCCCTACTATCCAAGGTAGAACATTTAGCATGCGACATCGACTCTTCCGACAACTATACTATTTACCAATATCTATGGCTTTATTAAAATGTGATATAGGACTTTCATATATACAGACTCAAGACACTAAGACACATTGGTTCATTCACCCCCACCCCACGCTGCCTTCGCTTCCCATGGTGGACTTCGTGAAATCAACCCGTGTCAAAGGAAAAGACACGCCTTTAGCCATGCCCCATGCGGATGGAGGAGGAAATTCCGAGAGAAACGGAGATACAACAAACTGGTCAAGAAAATGTTGTCGCATCCCCTGCGCACCCTGAAGGTGAAAATATAAATGCTGGCGATGCCGACTAAAAGTCGAAGAATATTATGCAGCATAGAAATGAAGTTGAAGTGACTGAGTCAAGACGACAAGGGGCTTTGAAGATGTAAAACGCAACAATGAGTCTTGAGGGCCTCTTGCACCTACTGAATTAGCATGATTTCCTTGTTTCACTCAGTCTAATGATTTGTACACGCTGCACTGTGGAAGTATTACACAAACAGAGCACCGGTCCCGGTGGTCAGCTTGGCAACTCTATCCTAGAGCCAGACCGTTTGTGCTAACAAGCGTAACTCTATTCAAGACCGCAACGAATCTCTCATGCTCTGACTGCTGGCGCTCACGGGAGGATTAGCGGTGGGCAAAACGCCCGTTTTGGGCTTGGCATTCTGCTTGATTTTGGCAATGGCATAGACAATACCACTGACGAAGCCCACCACAATAGCTGAAACACTGGGAAACGTGACTGGTGCATCGAAGAAGATCAATCCAGAAACCGCAATGGGCAGCTTGTTGAGAGCGCCGACCATGGAGTACGTCGTGGAAGAAGTCACACGAACGCACCATGCAGATGTGTATGAAATGAAGACCGTAGACAAGCCCGAGAGAATCATAGCGAAGATAATACTGTTACGGTCGACAGGGGGGAAATTGCGGTTGACGTTCGTAGATGACCAATCCTCTAGCAAGCCGGAAAGTACGATCAACACAGGAATGGAGAGAAGGTTGTTATAGAACATGGCTAGAAAGGTACGTCAGAAACAGGGCGGATGCGAGATCATGATCGGAGGGGAAACGACTGACTATCAAAGTCTTTGAAATTTGTGAGCTTGATCCGTTTTCGCATGCCCAATACGTAGGAAGAAGTGCAGAGGCAGTTGATCAACATCCAGATGTAGCCGGCATTCAATGTCGAAACCGTAGTGGTCGCGTCGGAGCTGCTTTCGACAGCGTGTTTGATGTCTGCCCACGCAGCAATGAGTGAGCTCAAAACCATCAGGCCGAAGGAGAACAGCGTGAGCCCGGTGACAGAGCCACCGAACCACAGAACTTCACCATAGGCGATAAGGATGATGGTCAAATTTTTGAAAATGGTGTATACTGGAATTGAAAGGAACTGGAGCGCCTTAGAGCCCGTGTAGATCATGCCAATCAACAACAGGGTAATTGGAAACCCTAAGTATGATCGAGATTCAGTCAGCATCTGTTTCAACGGGTAGGGCTGCCTTTGGAACTGCATACACTTCCTGGCCTCATCCGCGCTAAAATCACGGTAAGTGATTATGCCGCAGGCTTTGCACGTCTGAATTGCGACGATGCAAACGACGGACTGGGGACAGATAAAGACAACTGCGGTCAGCATCTTCGTACACGCGCTTCGCGCAAATATGAGTTTCTGGTGCTCAATGCTGCATCGACGTACCTGGATACAGAGGAGGAAGAAATTGAGATTGAAGTCCGTGCCGGAGAGGACATATTTATTCATCACTGTCATCAGGATGGACGATCCACAGTAAGCTAATACTGGCAGGATTGGATTATTTTGCAAAGAGTTGGATGGGGCGCTCCTTGGCTGAGGCGGCGGCGGCGCCTCGAAACCCTTGTTGCCTTGATCCAGTTTGTCCATCTCAATCGTATAGTCATCTGTCCTCTTTCCGTCGGCCATTTTGTTGACTTGAGACGGAGGGAATTGGCGAGAGCACAATTTGAGAGAGGATGTTCAAATGGGATTCAGATAGTCGCAGTTGGCGGAGTGAGCGACAAGGTGTCGATAGGAGTTGTTTCAAGGAACAAAAAGTCCTTATAACAACCTTAAAATCAAAGATACAGACAAGTCCCTCAGGGGAATGGCTCTAAACGGAGGAGCAAGAGAAGGCGCAAAAGTAATGATAAGAGAAAGAGAATGGAAGGAGGTTTTGGGGGGGGGGGGGGGAATAAGAGTGGTAATGGTGAGAAGATGGGAGGAATTTGATAAAGGCTGCAGAGTGAGGGAGTGAGGAAGAGTCGGGAAGTGTTGTTCAGCAGAACTCTTGGCTGGCTGCAGTGCAGGTGGCAGAGGCCGATCTCTGGTTCCGGATGCGGCAATCTCTATTGGTACCAGTGAAAAGTAATTTTAATTTACCAGCTTATGTATGTACATAGAACATACAATTACGGTAATATTCCGAATACAAATACAGTCCCCCACAACGGACAATACACGGGCAAACACAGACAATCTTCCTCCCTTCAGTTCGCTTCCTCTCTTCGCTGAACACCTCCAGTATCTCTCGCCTAGTCCTTTTGTTATTCCCAGCAAGGATACCAATTACATACGCAAGTTCGTCAACATTCCCCAAAACGCTCATCTCCATGGCCCATCATCTTACCAGAGACCGGGATGAATCCGACGACGATGCCCTTCTTGAAGCTTTGGAGAACGAAGACGATTCATCGTACCGCGCGCATCGAATCGAACAGCTCAACGCTGAGTTTACTGCAGCCCAGAACGACGCGGCCCGCAGCACCGCAGCTCCTATTGGAACAGTCGTTGAGGATAGTCTCTATCCCATCCTAAGAACCGACCAATTACTTCTGGATTTCACAACACAAACCCACCGATGTGTCATTCACTTCGCACACCCAGATTTCGCGCGTTGCAGCACCATGGACGAGCACATCCGGGCGCTGGCTTCTCAGCACCACGAAGTACGCTTTGCGCGGGTTGACGTGCGGGACACCCCGTTTGTTGTAGAAAAGCTCAAGATTCGTGTCCTTCCCTGTGTCATAGGTTTCAAAGATGGGGTAGCGGTCGAACGTGTGGTGGGATTCGAGGGCCTTGGATCAGGTGGGCGCGATGGGACAGACGGGTTCAGCACGGCAACGCTAGAGAAACGGCTTCTTTGGAAAGGAATCCTCACCCAAGAGAAAATCAAGGCTACGGGTGACACCTCAGACCAGTCTGACGAAGACAGCGACAACGACAAAAATGGGCGAGGGTATGGAAGGCAACGGGCCATCCGGAGCGGTAACGTATATCAACGCCGCCTTGCTGGCGGCGAGGATGGTGAGGATGATGATTGGGATTAGCATTGAATTCGCCTCCAAAATAGGGCTTGGGCGTAATCACCAATGCATGGTGACTATGAGTTGAACGAGATGAAGCCTTTCCGACCCCAGAAAGCATAATGATGGAAGCAATAGGCCCTTGCATAATTGACGGATTTGAGTATCCCGAACCATGCACTGTGGTGCTGGGATGCCCGTGTCTGTGAGCATTTGGTGAACAGATGCGCTTTAATCGCAAGTTTCTGCGTCACGCACTAAGCTATAGGACCTCTTATTTTCGCGTGATCAATCAAATGATGACCAAGCTCGTCTATGGTTGTCGCCGCTACAAGCAAAAGTGCTTTCACCGGATGGCTCGAAACATTGAACCAAACGAGCCCCGTGTGATCGATGCAAAGTTCGTGTCGGGAAAAAACAAAGATTTTAGCCACCTGCCTTAGTCATTTTGCGCATTTTCATCACGATGGGACGGATGGTCCCTGCAGGCGATCCGACTCTTGGCAGATTTACCATTGAACACTTCCTTGAGTGTTCATGGCCAGGAACCGAGCAATTAAAATAGAAGAATGACTGGATGTGACTCGCCGGAAGTGGTCGGATACCGCATCATTGTCAAGTAAGATTACATACAAACATCGTAAAGGCATAAGACAGAGAAGAAAGGCGACGAAAGGATCCACAGACAACTGCCTAAGCAATGACGATCAGCAGAGAATGCTCGGACAGCAAATGAGGTAGAATAAGAAACAAAAGTCAAAGCCATTGGGGCCATGAAGGACAAAGTGAGAAGTTTATACAATGGACTCAGATAATAAGTTAATATCCCCATCGCTGGCCAATGGGCCGAGGAGAAAATGGCATGCTCGACAATCGAACAAAAGATCAACCTTCATTAATACTGCGAAAGTATAAAATGCTCATAGTCAGAGCGAAGGCATGATAAGGGAAACGGATTGGCAGAAATACAAAGAACAAAACAGCGCTGCAAAAACGATGTCTAGATAGTTACATTTTTCATCTCGCCTAAGACCTCAGGGTTCAACCCGGTAGCGGGAGGTTGGTCTGACAGTCCCTTGTCTGTTTCTGAAAGTCCATGCTCAGGCTCGGCTCCCAGTGCTTCGTCATTCTCTTTCCCAGATATCTGGGGCGTAGCGATCTCCATCAAATCCTCGGTCTGTTCATCTTTGAATGCAAGTTCTGAGTTACTAGCATCCGCTGTGGTGTGAACAGGACTTGTGGCCTCTTCCGTGACGCGAGCCAGGGGACTTGAGATGCCAAACTGAGTCTTTGGGCTTTGAGTAGAACCACGATTTGAGAAGCGATGCGGCGACCTGCCACGTTCTTCACTCGGGGTGGGGCTGCCATAGGGGGATGCTTGGCCAGATTTGCCTCCTGTAGTCAGTCCTAAGCCGCTGGGAGTCTTGCGGCGAGGTGGTTTTCGACCATACTTTTGATCAGTTCTCCAGCGTAAAATCTCGAGATAAGGGGGTTCGACATTCTGCGCCTTGAATTCGAGAAGCTTGAGCTCATTGGTTTCTTCGTCCACGTGAACCTTGCCGCCGCAAATATCATCGGCAAACATGGCCAGAAATGCGGCCCAAGACCGAGCGACCACATATTTGCAATCATAGTCACGGCCAAATAGGATGACCTGCCCCCACTTCCCAGCAGGCCCGGGGGCCAGATCAATCGCAATGTGATTGCCGCCCCAGTCACGAGCCAGAGGAATCCACGCAGGATGAGCATACGCCTTTTGAACAGCATTCGGGGGCTGCGAGTCCTGACGCTCGAGAAGATCCTGTCTCCACATGGGATTTGACGCTTGCGTGGGCGGAACGGCCGAAGACGAGCTGACGACTGCTTTCGGGGCCGAGTTCATCATCGAGCTGCTCAAGAATTCTTCATTGACTGTCCTCCAGTTCTTCCATTCCTGGACGATTTCCTCACAGTCAAGGAGCATACATCCGAAGATGATGCCAGTAGGCAAACCCGGGCGCTCCTGCCCATCGTGCATCATCAACGACTCCCGAACCTCTAGTGGCAAGCTACAATCTAGTTCGTGCTCCAATTCGTTGATATCATTCTGTGTACAGCCCTCACACAAGTTATCGAAAAGCTCCTCGTAATTGTGTTCCAGCCATCTGTCAATTTTTCTCCACGAGTGACCAACCGGGGGTGGAGGCGGGGCGCCGTCGTGAAAGCTTTGCATCTGGATCTCCGGAACTCCTTCCACACCGGGGTCGGTTGACTGCCGCTTTTGTGATGACAATGAACGCATACCAGGCGAATAAGGGCGATTCGGGGACCCCGTACCCGTAGGAGATCCAGACCAGCCATTCGAGCCTTTCTGCTGGTCGTCATCGTAAGGGGCAGTTAAATCTGGGCGCGATTCGATAGCACTTGTCGCAATAGACGTGAGTGGCTCGTGTCGGCTTTGACTGAGAGGTACATGTTTGCCTGATCGATAAGGTGAGTCGTGGGATGCATGGCGATCATAGGAAGTCATGGTATGCCAAAAGGAACGCCATGCTGAACCGATGCTATCTAAGCGGTTAGATGGTCTGACAGCAGTAAAGTCGATAAGAGATATGGTTTCGTGTGTTTCTGTCAACCACAAAGAATATAAAGCACTTACGCATTCGCCATTGTGAGAGGCGGGTGGGGAAGGGAGGAAGATGTAACAAGAAGCCGAGTTGCGTGTCCGAACGGATGTTTCTTCGTTGCCTAGATCAGGAACAGCGGAAGGTGACCATTGGCTCTGTGTCTGAGGTTGATGCAGGAAACCGAAGTCTGTCGTGTTGTTCAAGGACTTGAGTTGCAAGATATGTTCAAATTGTGGAGGTGAGTGACGAAATGGAGTGATTGACGGATGAGAGAAAATCGCGTGTTGTAATGGGAAGCTCTTTTCGGGCCGGGGGCAGGGAACGAAAAGGGATGTGGAAGGGGGAGGTGGGAAAGAGGAGGAGGAAATGTGAGTGTGAGTGTGAATATGAGTGTGAGTGTGTGAATAATTAAGATGAGGAGACGGAGGGGGGGAGGGAGGGAAGAAAGAGAAGAGAAGTGGACGGAGTGGGAGGGGAAGGCGGCAAGGAAGGGGGAAGAGGGGCGGAGAGAGGGAGGGAGAGTAGTCAGAGTGTAGAAGTAGAATTGCAGAAGAAAAGAAGAGAAGAGAAGATCTCAAAAGAACAAATCAATCATGAAAAATAGACCTGACCGGTAAGGATTAGGAGATCGGAGAATTGAGAGGAGAACCAACCCTATAAGAATAAGAATAAAAATCGATTCAAGAGCCTATTCCAGTGAGCAATGCTTGATATCAGTATTGGAAAGAAGCAACTGAATCCGTGGATAAGTACAGAGTAAACTGGGGATGGATGAAGAAAGAGGGAGGGGAGGAGGCAAGAAGAGGAAAGTAAATAGCAACTAAGATAATCGATTAGCTCTGACTTACTCTGTACAGGGTATTTAATTAGTATCGTCTGAGATCTGATTTATATATAACTGCTGTATTCCGTAACTTAGTTAGTGATGACTTTGATCATTAGTACCCATTTAATTCATCCTGTTCACCAGGGATTATTGTGAGATAGTCTGTGTGCTTACTGCAGTACAAGTAGTTAACTACTAACTTGCTTAATATGTATCTAAGATGATCACTCTGTACGGAGTAGTGAACAGAGATTGCCCCTGGAATTGCGGCGGCATCTGGAACCAGGGAAGGAAGGGGAGACTGCTGAAGTTGGCTGGCCGGATTTCCTGCCTTTACTATCTGAAATTCGGGGGCTATCCTAATGTACTATACAGTACAGTACAGTATAGCTGCTATAGCTCTCTCTCTTTCTTCTTCATCAAACTGCCTAGAAATTCTCCTGAATGCACGTTCTGCGCGAGGGAAGCTCGGGTTCTAAAGAGCGCCACTGCATTCCTGCGCTCTTGTTTAAGTATCATAGCTGAATCCGGATATGAGGAAGTTGCTATGTAGACTCTGTACTTACAGCTAACTGGTGATTACGGAGTGGTCATACCTGGTACACAGCACATAAAGTACCTAGTAGTTAGTTATATCATCAAACCCCTTTAATGCAAATAATTGATACTGACACCAGCAGTCTTTCCCGTACAACCGGTAATGGTATTAGAGATATCTATGTTTTTGGTAGAATGTTTTCTATGTTAGGAGCTACTGGGATTCTCCAGGGCTGATTATATTGACTAGGGAATCTTTTTCTATTCCTTTTATTATGGTTAAGGGGTCTATATTCATATCAATCTCATTTTGAATAACCACATCATGGATTCTATATATACACTAACATAAAGGAGAAGGAGCTGAGAAAGCTCTAAGTTACCACTTACTTCATAGGGTCTAACACTGGCTGTATTAGAAATACAACTGGTGTCAATATTAATTTCCCCTAAAGCGGTAATCGAACTCAAGTCCCTACATACCATAAAGGTATAATGCGATACAGTACATAGACAAATGAATACAAACAGTCCCGGTTGACTCATTATTATTATTCCTGTGTCCTACTCAAAATAGTACTGATACAGAGAAGTAACCTACATGCTCCATCTTCATCTTCATCAACTCTTTTTGTGTCTGGCCGCGTAATTTTTTCAGTGCAAAGTGGAGCAGAAGCCGAGTGGGTCGTCGGGAACTACTCCGTACGTACCATTTCGCCGTTAGGCTTGTTGGCTTCGTTGTCGTGGCGGCTTCTGTCCGCGTTCTGGACTCTCTTCCAGTCAGGTTAATTAGATGCAGTGGATGACAACCTTGAGGTCATTGGGTGTAATTACGCAGGTACGGACTCTCTAATATCTACTAGGTAGCTATCTTTAGTCTATCGCTACTCCTTAACCTTGTCCTTTCACATTCTCCGCCAGGCAGGGCTAGAGTTTATACATACTCACATATATTCATATGTAAATATATATGTATATATATTCATATAATATAATATGTCCATGTTTCCTTCCAAATTCCTTTCTGAGTTATCTGCCTCGCTAAGCAGCCAGTGTCCATGAATACTGTCATCTGTTCTGATTCTTCTTGGGAAGCTCGCCTGATGCCTATGCAACAAGCAGCAAGGGGTGGGGGGTGGCTCCCCCCTTAGCCATGACCCATAGCAACATCACTTATATGCGTCATCACTCATGTATCACGACACGGAGAGTGTTTGAAAATCCCATGATAAACAGCCGGCACATGATTGTGTGCAGAGAGAGCCACATCAGATAATGGAAGGCATGGACGGTAATGAACGTAGATACAGATTAGTGTGTGTCGAAAAATATAGAAGCATAGGAATGATAGAGATTCTGAAGGTTATGCGGGGTCGTGTGTACCAGCAACAACTGCTCCAAAATTGCCCTCGATGAAGATTGCCTCAGCATCATGACGAGTAATCTAGCCAGAAAGCATTGTGCCACACAATCCCGACATGATATAGGGTGGCCAGAGAATGCGACCATCAAGGCAACACATGAATTGAAAGATAGCCCTCACGACGAGATGTGAGCAAAGAAACATGACGAGTGGAAGTACTATAATAACAACAATGAAGTATACCACGCGGTCATCAAGCCTTGCCGGTTCGACACCCAGAGAAAAATACTCAAAAGGCAACCAGACTCCAGGTTTGATGCAAATGGGGTATAACTGATCCCAGCGAGAGTCATAATCCCAGCCATCCACAACATAAAGTTACCAACATGAGCTGCGGTGAATACCAACAAGGGAGGGCGGACTGGTGGGGATAAAGCCAAAACGAAAACCCTTAAGGAACGAGAAACAAGGCAAGCAGGGAAGAATAGCTACTGAGCCAGATAGAAAATCGGGAAGGTTAAAGACATATCATAGTCTGAAGGAAAGACATGCAATGATGCGAACACGGCTATTAGTATCGCCCTAGATGCGCTCAGAAGCTGGAGTTGAGCTCAAATCAATCATTGAACAGATGGTACTCAAGACCCGAAGCATCAAGATAAGAATTGATCGGGAACAAATATCAGCACAAGAGTAAAGGCTAGCATTCTGTGACTGTAGATGCAGTCAGGCGAATGAGCTTTGAATGCCACCAGCTGAAACACCGGAGGGCGCATCGAGTTTCAATATACGTCGCAAATCATCCTCCATCTTCTTAGTATCGACAGATTGCGCAGCCGGACTAACCGAGATGGCACGTGACACGGGAGAGTGCTGAGGTGGGGGATAGTACATTGGGTACTGTACGTATTTAGGCGGAGACCTTGGCTGCCCGTAGGTATGTGGAGGAGGGTAGTGCGCTTCTCCAGGAACAGTCGGTCTATTCCCAACTTTCGTCGAGAGAACCTCCTTTCGAAGAGGCGAGTATGGGGGCTGGGATTGGTGAAAAGCGTGGTGTTGCGTGTATGGTAATGGCGAATACGAACCGATGCCAGGAACGGGTTGTTGGTGCTCGGTAGACATACCATGCGAGTAAGAAGCAGGTGGCCCAGAAGTTGCTCTTAGGGGAGTCGCAAAGTGAGGCACATTATGGTTGGCAGAGGAATGCCCACTGAAGCTTCCATGTTGTTTCTGGGCCGTAACCGAGGCTGAGGACGGTCTCTGAGGACGAGGGTTGAGCAGCAGGCTCTTCAAAGCCTCTGTCTTAACCTGTCGTTCATTTTCGTCCAGGTGGTCTGTTGACGGAGAGGGTGAACTGGCTGACCGCAGAGCATTCATGCGATCCTTGTAGGATGCAGCGAATGAGGCCCCGATGAGCGATTGACTGCTTTCGGGACCATCCACATCGGCCGTGAAGAGTCCATCGCTAGCGCCAGCGCCGATGGTACTGCGGTTGCAAAGAGCTTTCGAAGCGGTTTGTGGGGATGATATTCTCATGATCGACTCCGGGCTATGCGGCTGCTGAGTATTTCGAGCTTCAACTGCAGCTTTGAAGAGAAAATCGAGTGGGGTGGGTTTGCGTCCTTCGTCCTCATAGACCGGACGCACTCTAGATTTGGAGGGCGTACTTTCTGATTCTGGACTGGTATCGAGATTGTCGTTGTCGGCTTCTAGCCCCGAAGAGATGTCCGACTCAGGCAACGACTTGGAAAAAAAGCTTGGTATTGGAAGAGCGGACGGCGCTGGCGATGCATGAAAAGTAGGACCTGCATAATGCGAGCTGTCCTTTGCTTGTGGGGTGGAAAGATTGTGTGAGTGCGATGAGGTATGCCGATGCCCGTTGCTAGAAATAGGAGAGGCCCTTGATGCATCGCGAGGTTTTCTGTTGGTCCGCGCAGGCTTCTTCTTAGACGCACTAGGGTTATAGTTGAAAGAAGAGTCCGTGGCAGTTCCGCCAGGACTCTGATTCCGTGGTGGCGACGAGGGCGGGGTTGCCAGTAAGGTGACCTTCTGAGACAGGGGGGTGGTATTTCTTTTCGAATTCCGACGATTGTTTCGAGGACCCTTTGGCGTTGGAGGAGTAGGTGATTGGGTTGACATTGTGAAAGGCCTTCGAAGATAGACACAGCTTCGGAAGCGGATATGAGAAAACAAGCGCGATAACAAGTAGAGCCAAGTCAGAATAATTAGGCGAGAAATTCGCTGTATTACGCAGTGTGTCCAGCAGCCTGTGCTGGAATACCCGACACTACAATCTCAAGAGACGACGAAGTGACAATTGCGCAGTGCGATGGTGAGGTGTAGCCCAACCAGTTGGCCTTGGATCGGAGGGTGTGCACGGGGAATATATGCAAGCTTCTGTGTACAAGATCAAGTGTGGAATGAGTAAGAGGATGGTAAAAGAGGAAGTAAGCCAGAGATCCTAGACATGCTCGCATTTACACGAGCGATGAAAGACAGAGTAAAGAAAGCAGGCTGGGAAACATTGTAGGAAGTCGTTGAAGCTGGGTTGGGTTCGAAGTGGTTGTTGGACCATGGGAAGGGCGGGAAGAAGAAAGGCTGGGGGTGGGAGGAGCGGGGGTGAACAGTGATGACTCAGCATCCGCCGCCCACCTTGGCTCACTGCGTACAGTAAAGTCGGTCGAGGATCAGGTAGCAAGCAGTTGTTTTCAGTCAGTTACAGTGCGGTTGATATCTTCGCTCTCTCCCTTCGAGTCCACAACTTGGTAATCACGAACTATAAGAAGATTTGACGGTTCTCGCAGAAGTGTGAGAAGTGTGTTTACTTGCGTACGTCCTAGTAATCAAGGTGTCTCGCGCTAATTGCCCTGCCTACACTGTACCGTACGTACACCGCAACAAGTTATCAGTTAAACTGACAGGACCTAGTCTAACTAATCGAGGTACCGCCTGCTCTATCAACCGAAACCTACGTAATCCTCCAAGCTGCACGCCCCTCTTCCGAGCCTACGCAACTAGAGAAGGCATCATCTGGCCTTCGCCTACAACCCCGCGCTCACTGAACATATAAGGAACGACCTCAACACAAGTGAAAATGGCGGACGTGGAAATGAAAGAGGCGACCACTTCTGGCGCCTCTAAGGCGAAGGAGATGTCCAAGGCCACAGATGCCTCCAGTGATGGCAAGAAAAAGTTCGAGGTCAAGAAGGTATAGCCACTTGAAGCCGTTCTCCTATCTGCACATCGGAAATAACACAAGTATCGCTCTAGTGGAACGCTGTGGCTCTGTGGGCTTGGGACATTGTTGTCGACAACTGTGCGATTTGCCGCAACCATATCATGGATTTATGTACGGCTGTCATTCTTTTTTAAACCTGATGCCTGACGTGTCTGACGTGTTATAATTGCAGGCATCGAATGCCAGGCAAATCAAGGTTCATCTACGACGGAAGAGTGTACAGTAGCCTGGGGCATCTGTAATGTGAGCTTATCCTCTCCTCGTTTTTTGTGTACAGATCACTGATCGGAATTACTCCTGCCAAGCACGCCTTCCACTTCCACTGTATCTCACGATGGCTGAAAACTCGCCAAGTCTGTCCCTTAGACAACAGAGACTGGGAGTTTCAAAAGTATGGTCGGTAGACTCGTGTCTGCTGCGATTGGGTCCAGACAGCAGGCTGGCCATGGCTTCACTCGTAATTCTCTAACTGAGTATGATCGGATTGGGAGGGATTGGGTGGCGTTGAGCGGTTTCTTTTGCATTCCGAGCAGTGACTTTCGAATTATTCATACAGATCTAGGCTGTTCGTGAGGGACGCGGACAACCGTGATCGAATCAGGCTCAGAATGAATTGTAAAGTCCACAGCTAAATCTCATGCAACTTTACACCATCTACCATGACCCCTGCAACTCCCATATCTGCCGACGTCGGTGCCAGCCATTTTTCAGGCCTCTTGTTGTACATAGGCCAAGGCGGGATCACCATCAAGCCAGTTGCTACTGTACCCGCGAGTCCAACCCAGAGGGTTAGATGAATGTCTTGCTGAATGTATCCCACAAGGAAAGCAATAGCCTTTCAAGAATACTCGTAAGCGGCCCATGGGACAGACACAGCGACATTGGTGAATCCAGCATGCTTGTACTCACACCTGACATGATAAGAAGGACCGTAGAAAGAAGTTCTGCCATGTGCTGGCCTTGGTAGTCCTGTCAAGGTAGAAAGGACCGGGTTAATGCTCTGTTATGTTTGACTAACGAGCAGGAGTCTACTTACTATTTGGCCTTCCAGAGCATCTTGGATAGGTGCTAGCAGATTGTCCATGGCAAATTCTGTGGGCGTGCACTTAAATGAGGATAATCAACGCTCACGGTCGGCTTTGACTCTTCGTGGTCAGACACAGCCCCTTCCACGTAGTGGCGGCAGCAGGAGTTGAAGTCGTGGCATTATCTCCACCGCCTTTGACTTATCGAGGCTCCGATACAGATAAGCCACCGTGTGCGGCGACTTCTATTGTTCACCAGCTAAACAAACAAAAATACAATCAACACCAACGGTGTTTGTTGGTTGAATAGCTACATAGTCAACTCTATAGGGCCTAAGCCGAGGATCGTGCAAGTGATTCGGGAGGCCCCTCAGATATCGGGCTTTTAACCATTATACAGGTCATTAAGTAGCAAGTCCACTTTATGATCCCTGCAACCATTTCTTGTGTGCATGCTTTGCTCCGGTAAATATCTATTTACTCGCAGATTGGCACGCTATAAGACCATAGAATCTTGCTTCAGATCTGTATGCCTATGTGAATTCTTGAGGAAAGCGGCATGCAATTGTGGTAAATTGGCACGTTCTTTAGTACTGGATAGTGGCACCGGCTTGGGCAGGCTCGAGCAGCTTCCACTGACAAGTGATGTTATTGGAAGCAAATCGAGCAATGATACGATCTGCGATTTCCTCGAAATTGTCGGTTGCTAGAGCCAAAATAGTTGGACCCGCGCCTGAAAGGCATATTCCCAAGAGACCAGGTTGGGTACGTGGATTCATTGACTGAAGAATCTCCGTCAGACCCGGAATAAGAGTCTGGCGATAAGGCTGGTGAACCTTGTCTTGCATAGCCAGATAGATCATATCCGGGTCCGGGGGGGAACTGCCCAGGGCGGCAGGGAGCAAAGCAGCGCGTTGGAGGTTGTAAACCTGATTGACGTGGCCAATTAGTGCCGTGAGACATCTCTTTGATAAACCCCGTACGCCAGGTGCGAAATGAGGGCCCAGAAAAACTTACCACATCCGCTCGTGAGTAGGAAGTCGGCAAGACGCTTCTTGCGTTGGCGGTTGGCACCACAAAGTCGGGAATGATAGCGATAGCCTTGATTTCCTTGGCCCACTGAAACTTCCTATAGTGGCCGATTCCAATAGGAGGCTCGGGGGGCCTCTTCCCGGTATCAACGCCACCGGCGGGGGCGGGAAGGACTTCGCTAAGAGGTATTTCCTTGCGCGCTACGTCCTCAGGCTTGAGTTCGTTGAGGTAGGTTCCGACGAAACCTCCAAAGAGCGAGGCAGCAACGTTGTCAGGGTGTCGCTCTGTAAACATAGTCAGCACAGTCCCGCTGCCCCGGTAGAGTTCTGGCCACCTCTCTGCACCTCACATCTGGGATAACTCACCTATCATTAAGCAATAATCTAGCATCCGCTCCTTGCTCAGGCCCAGGCGGCCTACTTCATTTCCCAGCATTACACCGGCCACGACTGCAGTGCCTGATGAGCCGAGACCTCGGCCCAGTGGAATTGGGTTTACAATGTGCACATGGGTCTCAGCGGGGAATGCCCTCTGGTCATGGCATCTAAGTACATATAGAGCTACACGGGTGATCAGATTCACTTCCGGGTCCAGGTCGATCTTCTCGACGCTGTTGCTCCGGTCCTCGTAAGTGATCACACAATTGAGTGGTTGTGGAGAAGAGCCCTTAGAGGTATCAATGGTGACTTGAAGTTCGAGATGAAGGGACAATGCCAGGCCGATCACATCAAAACCAGGTCCGATATTGGCGGAGGAGCAGGGAATCTTTAACGAAAACGAGGTGGGAGAAGCCATTGTGTTCAAAAAGTTAGGCAAGACCAAAGGCCTTGAGCAAGAGAACAAACTTCAGAAAATGGTAGAGGTCGAAAGGATGGCCCGGAAGAATGATAATGGGATCCAAAGTACTTTTGATAGAAGTTGACTCGATTCCAAGTTGCTCGTCTCGGTGACTCTTCATGTCTTGGCGCGCGCGGCCGAAAATTCAACTTCTGGGAAGGAAGGGGACCGATGATCGGCCGAGGTCGGATCCAGAGAAGCTAAACCATGCAGAGTTGAATTGACTATTCCTACAACCTACAGTATCGAGTCAGTCGGCCTACGCTCTGATGCTCTACTGCTCTACTACCTTACTCTTTCTCTTACGACCACAATTATTTAATGTATTGGCTACTTCAACACCCATGTAACATGAACTGGGTCTCTCACCCCCAGCAAACGGACCGAAACCATCCCTGTGACCACGAGGGATCAGACTGGGAAACCCCTAATTTCTTTGCCTCCCTTGTAGAACGGAGCAATGAGCGGTAATGACATCTTTGGAGGGAGATTCCATGTTTACTACTCTCATTATGATTTACGGCCGGGACATCACATGCGACGAATCAACTAATCTACCGGCTAGAACGTGGGCTTCCGTGCTCGGGACGGAAGACATGCTGGAGCTAAATATAAAATTGGTGCCTGATGCCCTCGAGAATGAGAATCTTCGAACAGGAGGTGGGACTCGGGAGCAAAGACATAACTTACAACACATCTGGAGGTCGAGGGCATCTATGAAAACCTCCACTGGGTCTATCTGCTCAGGACAAAGTTCAGTACTTTACTGACATGATACGAGGTAGTATAAACTCACTTAGTAGTACCACGACCAGTCATACCAATATGTAGTACTGTACTGTACTATACTGTACTATACTACGTATGAAACATTCGAAACCACCTCATGATGCGAGATACATACGTAGTGTCTCTTGAAAGCATGCCTTACTCATGTAAATCCTCTGTCGGTAAAAGGTATGGTAATTTTGAAGTGGCAGTTGGTGCCTGGACAATGAAGAGTGATAAGTGAAGTGGTTGCGTACTGTAAGTACAATACAGTAACCACACTGACTCTCTCGCTCTGTACCAATCTTTGTGGGGTGTATTGTCTTGTCTGTAAGATATATATGTACATACACTGGTCAGGTTAACTATCAAGTTTAAATTGTATGAGTTGAAGCTAAGGAAGCAAAGAGTGGAATCATCCACCTCCCCATTTCACGCTGACCCAAAACAAAAAGGGAGAAACAAAAAAGGAGGGAAGTATACAAGCTATGGTCATGCGATTACACCCGGGCAGTCCCACCTCAGTGTTATTGTGGCCCTCGAGCGGAAATCTCTGCCCGCCTCCATCGTAAGTAATTTCAGTCCACTGTTCTTTGAGCCCTTGTAAAATAGATCATTGACCAACTCCGGTTTTCTGCCTCCCTCTTCCCTCCCTCCCCCCTCCCCTCCCCTTCCCCTCCTCGTCTCTGGGCTTAAGACGGAATCACCTTCTCAAGGTGGAGAGTTCAGGATTACCACAACTCACCCCCGTTTTCGTTGATCCCACAGAAGGTCTGTAATGTGTTCCGAAAGGACTTTGATTAGTGGTGACTAACTTTCTGCGTGAAGTTCTCTTGCCGAGTGCACTGTCCAACCTAATTCTTGAGAAAAGTCTGGCTTTGCGGCCTCACACAAGTCATTCTAACCGACTTTCCTACAACCCCAACTTCTAATAACACATTCATCCCTTCCTAGTGTTGGTGCCGAATCTAGGATCACCCCTTTCCAGCATCGATCATCAATCTGGATTTCTGACACGCACTCGTGTTCGTCTAGTGTCAAGTCGGACATCTAACGTCATTGCTCGAATCTTGAGGCGAGCTTCGAAGACACTGGTCAAAGGACTTTCCTTTGTCCAACCACCTCTTCTGCAACCCCCTGAAGCGACAACGCTCCTATTCACCTGATCCAGTCAAGTTGGCGGGCCTTCGCTACAACCAGTCCTCCCTCCCTCACCCTCTTTTGGGCCCCAAGTTCAGGGTCTTCTGCGGGGGCGACACCAGACCCCCCTAATACGATTTCCCAGCAATCCTGAAGCTGGCACACGGACGCGCATCGGTAATGCCAGGCCCTACCGGCGGGTCTGGCTAATGGATGGAGGAGCAATTACTCCTGGGAATTCACCCATCATCCTGTGTGCAATATCGCGTTCTTGAGCCCAGCCGAACACGTCGAGAAACAAGTAGCCAGGGCGTTCAAATTCAGTCACTTGCAACGCGCATCCTATAAAAAGAAAACCGATCGACTAGTTCCGAAACACAGCGACTACACGGAAATCGATTCCGGCACAATGTCTGAGTCACCGAAGTCCGAGAAATACATGTTTCTCACTAGATACAGCACACCTGTCCCCGAACTCGATGACCACAGATTTCAACTGGATCCGCCTCGAATGGACGCCGCACCCGATGTGCCGCTTAGCCGGCAAAATACCGCGCCGCAGGGTTTGCACCCAGAGACTCCCCAACGCCCAGACCTGCTCATTATACAGGACGCCCTGCGAGAGGCCGGGTCCTTTTCGCGCGACTTTGAGCAAGCAATTGTCGACGACGATCGATCGATTCAAGATCTCACGGCACTGGGACGTCGTTTCTCTGTTGATCCCACCGGCAATGTCCGACATGGTCGCACTTACAGCCGCACACATCAGGATTATGCCAACTTGTCGCGCGAATCATCCGTATCAGCTAGATCAACCTCCCCGCCTAACTCAGTCGAGGCGTTCGCAGATCCACGTCGCCGGGAACGGGCGAATACCCTGGAGAGCCACGGAGCTCCTGATATTGAGGCCATTCTTCAACGTACTGTTTCTGGCGGTACGCATCATCGCCGTCCAACGTTCAGCAATGCCAGTGTGATACGTCCGCAGGCTGGGGACACACAACTGGAGCCCACCGATGATGGCTGCGTGCCAACGTTCGAGCAGCCTGGCAGAATCCCAGTCATCGATTACGAAGAGCTGGAAGAATTTGTTGCACTCAGCCAGCAAGTGAAGCCCACAACAAGCAGACGTAAGCATAGTCTGAGCTCACAGAGCAAGAAGCCGCGCATTTTCTACGACCTTCGTGCGGGCGTCCACAACTCCGACAGTGATGGCACGAAACGATCTTCAAGCACACAGAATTCATCTGATGATATACTGGATTCAATTTCCGCGAAGAATGAAAAGCTATTCGCGGAAGTTTCGAATGAGAAGGAGTCACTTGAGAACATGAAAAATGAGAATGAGCCCACCCGGTTTGGCTTTTTCTCTTCGGAATCTCAAAGTACTGTGCATGCTGCAGAGTTGGGTGACCTGGTCTTGCCTGGGGATACTTTTCGTGATCTCTTCCAGCTTGGCCCGGAAGGTGGCGTCTGGTGGCTTGACGTGTTGAACCCTACAGAAGACGAAGTGGGTGCTTTGTCCAGAGCTTTCTCCATCCACCCTTTGACAACGGAGGACATCCTAACCCAGGAAGCTCGTGAAAAGGTCGAGCTTTTCAAGCAGTATTATTTTGTCTGCTTCAGGACATTTTACCAGATGGACAAAACCAGCGAGCAATTCATGGAGCCCGTGAATTTCTATATGGTTGTCTTTCGCGATGGAGTGCTTTCGTTCTCATTTACTGAGAATCCACATGCAGCTAATGTTCGGAAGCGAATCGGAAAGCTTCGCGATTATGTCTCACTCAGCAGCGACTGGATCTGTTATGCCATGATGTAAGTTGGAATCAAATTCGTGGGCTATTATGCTCTTGTGAACTGACGCGTAATGGACTAGCGACGATATTGTGGATAGCTTTGGTCCCGTGATCCGTGAAATAGAGGTCGAGTCGGAAGCTATCGAGGACCTTGTTTTCATTGCCCGTATGGATGATTTCGAGTCCTTTTTACCACGCATTGGTGGCCTTCGCAAAAAGGTCATGAGTTTAATGCGGCTATTGGGTGGCAAGGCCGATGTTATTCGGGGCTTTTCGAAACGCTGCAATGAACAGTACTCAGTGACGCCTCGCGGTGACATTGGCCTATATTTAGGCGACATCCAGGATCACGTCGTAACCATGATGTCTAATCTGGCACATTTTGAAAAAATGCTTAGCCGGTCGCACACCAACTATCTTGCGCAGCTGAATGTGACCAACCTCATGCTGGGTAATCATGTCAACAAAGTCCTCAGCAAGGTGACACTCATTGCCACCATGCTTGTGCCCATGAACCTCATCTGCGGTCTCTTTGGTATGAATGTGGAGGTCCCTGGACAACACACCGAGAGCCTTGCGTGGTTCTTCGGGATCATCGGCGTCATTGGTGCTATTATCATCATTAGTGGAGTGGCCGCACGTCGCTACAAGCTTGTGTAAGGCAGGTATACTCGATTTCCATTACCTAGTCATTGATTGTCTTGATTTTGAAATCATGCTTGTTTGACACGAAACTTTTGCATATCATGGCTTGGCTCTAATCCCTTTGTGTTCCGTGCTATTTGTGCAGTTGTCTGTTGCATTCCAAAAAAGTGTATTGAAGAAGCTTGGGGGGGGGCTTCAGATAGTGTATATATACTATAGAGGGATATATGTGTATCTTATGTCGTCCTAAATGCATCTCCATAAACTTTTTCATCTAAGATAAGCTCATATGAAATCTAGAAGCATTCAAGAGGGAAGGAAGCCGGATAACGTATGACTAAGGCACGTTGATATCTGGGATTGAATGCTCCAGGTGAACACAGTTCACATGAACTTTTTTTGCTCCAGACAGAGGCGTACTGTACTGTAATGTACTGGACCTGTAATGTACACCCATCGGAACGCTTTCTTCATTCCTTGACAAAGTACTCCGTAGATTGAACCTGTTGTTCCATCTACTACTCGGTAACTATCTCTCACGACTCGGCTGGCCTCAGCCGTGAGAGGCAGCACATCTCTTTTGTTTTTGGTTTTTTTTCCCTTTTGGATAACCAATGATTACGTCAATTGTGCTCAGGAGGGACGTGACCACATCTATTCATAATGGCTTTGTCGCACAGGTTTGCGATTGCCGATGCGGTTATTTTCCTGATCGCTTTCGCTATGGCTCTTTGCGCTGGTCCCGTCTCTGCTGACGATGCTGAAGAAGAATTCTCGGCGCAGCTGGCCGTCACCAGCCACGGGACCATATACCTCGGCGATGTCGACACACGGTTCGGGTTCCCACTGGAATCATATAATGGACTGGAGTTTGAAGAGACTCGGGGACGAGAATTAGACTTGATCCGTCGAGCCCCAACGGGGGTGTCATCCCTAGGAAACAACCAGTACCAGGAAGGCACGCTGAGATTGGGTGAGACTCAGCATTGGTATTTCCCTACAGATTCGACCGCTGGCGATAGCAGCAGCACCAACGAAACTACTTCGAAACGGAGCGAAGATGTCGCAGAACGATCGACGACCATATATCTGTCCCTGACAGCCTGCTCGAAACCGAGTCTCAACGAGTCGGAAGATGCGACCGGTTCCTCGTCCACTGTGCCACAACTGCAGGTCTTCGTCTCGCTGTCCGAATCACTTGAGAAGCCCGGCCCCGACAATGACAGTGCAGAACAACAGGTGTTTCTCGCGGAGGAGGGCTATATGGGCACGACTCTGGCAGCGGACGGGAATGTGTATATCGGGGTCACCGCTCCCAATAACACGCAGTATTCGGGGTCGTACACGTACCAAATCGCAGTATCCACCGATGCCTTTTTTCACGATGTGAATACCGAGGATCAGCTTCTATACCTGGTGGACTCGGATACAAAAGCCGCACTCTTCACGACGAAAAACCTCACAGACACAGATATTGACGCCCAGGACATCAGCATATGGATGAACAAGACACCCCCGTACACAATGTTTGCCAATAACTTGAACAGCACTGCAGTATCGGGTCTGGAGCGATCCTTTTGTGCCCTCGATCGGCTTGCGCAGATCGGTATGAAGGACGTGGAGCCCAGTATGACTACACGTGGTGACAAGCTCCGGCCCAAGGAGCAACTCTATGCCACTGGCCTGAATAAAAGCTCTACCTACTTAGGGATCCTCGCCCGATACGGCAATTCTACCAGTGCAGGTAATGGGATAATAGGTGGCGGTGGGAAGGTTTGGAAGCCGATGAATTTTTCTACGAAGACAGGTGAGCTCTACAGTCGGACTCTGTTGCCTCCTATGCACAGTCTTTGCTGATAGAAGGACAGAGGACAATTGCGCGCTGGTGTACGACCTTTCATTCTGTTCAGAAGTCGCCTATGCCGTGCCATCGAACTCGTCCGCTCAAATCCCGATCTTACGCACATTCTATGACGACAATGCCGCATCTCTCTACCAAAATTTCAATTACTCCCTCCAACAGGTTCAGTGCAATGCTTCCAGCGAAACTGTGTTTTCCCTCGCTGTCTCCTGCGACAGCTGCGCCGAGGCCTACAAGCAGTGGCTTTGCGCTGTAACAATCCCCCGGTGCCAAGACTTTTCGAGCACCGACTCCTTTCTTCAAGTCCGCAATGCGGGCCAGGCATTTTCAAACGGCACCTCCATCACCAACAGTAGTTTATTGACTAATCCTGCCACAAATCGATCACGGAATCCGTTGATCGACACTGACATCCAGCCGGGTCCCTATAAAGAGATCCTCCCCTGCCAGGACGTCTGCCACAGTCTCGTCCGAAACTGCCCGTCCGCTTTAGGCTTCAGTTGTCCCGTGGGGCAGTGGTTAAATTCTTCCTATGGGGTCCGGGACTCAAATGGCGTTATCACCTGCAGCTACTTGGGCGCTGCGTACTATATGAGTATGGCGGCGGGTCTCCGTCACGATGTATGGAACGCTTTTTTTGCCCTGACCGCACTATGGACCGCGCTGTGGGCAATTGAATAGACTCCAGACACCGGTGCTGTCCCACGCTGACCGGTTCGCTCTACTTTTCCCTTTCTTCTTTTGGGGGTTTGAAAGTATATGCGTGAATCAGGCTTTGGGACCCGTTGACCCCGACATCGTGAGAGATCTTGTGTTCTTGGATATATGTGAACATAGATACCCTTCTTGGATTGACATGTGATGTTGCTGAATGTGTATTATTGATGCTGACTTAAGTGCGTCAATTACCTGGAAACCATTTACTTCTTGCGTTATACGAGTATCCTTGGGCTAGGACGCTTGGTTCATTCAAGATGACTCCTGCGTTCCCTTCGACTTCAGGCATCTCAAATTCGATTCAAGCGATGGGGACAGGTTCCTAGTCGCCAATACAACCTCAAATACGCTAGTTGGCGGCGATCAAGAGCTTTTGCCGAATGAATGCATAGAAAGACGCGTACAAGCACTAGTTGCCTACATCCCTATGTTGCCGAGAAAGAAAAGAACCAAGTTGAGAAGCTGGCACTCAAGGCCAGCAATATATCCTACCATTGATCATAATGGCAACTGACAAACCTTCGATGCAAAACGCCGTTGTTTGTGTGGTGGTATCTAGTCAAGTGAGAGAGAAACGCTCATAACAAAGGAATTGGACGACACGAGAAATGATAAGAAAATAGAAACGGCAAGATAAGAAGAGCACCATCATTTGAATCTCCTAGGAGTTGGTGTCCACATATTCCTCAAATTAGACGACGAACCAGTAAACAAACCACCTGGGCGGGGAGTACTTCCCACTTGATTGAGCAGCTTTTGCCCTGCAGGTGTCAGCATCTTGCCTGCTCTTGTCCCAGGAGTAGCTGCACCTAGTGCCCGCTGCCCAAAGTCGAGTTGCGGACTGCTGGCGAATTTGGGGGTCATTGCCACAGGAGTTTTAGTCTCGCGGGTGACTTTTTCCGCACGTCTCGTCCGTGCCACCCGATCAACCATACGGTGGTGAAGATCTTCCCGTCTGCGATTTTCTGTTATCTGGAACGGATTCGGAACTGCATCACCGCTTCCGAGCAAGTAGAAATCGTCCGTTATGGAGCCATCGCCCCTGGGTGAGGGACGGTCATACTCGGGCTCATCTTCATCCACAAACGCATATCCATTCACTCGGGGTGTTTCCCCGCCATTGTACCCTGGCTCTGAATCAGTCGGGCGAGGACGTCCGGCGATAGCATCCTTGATAGCCGATATCGATGGCGAAGGTGGAGGCACAGTCCCCGAAGTTGGATGAAGAGCCTCATTCGGAAGACGAGTGTTCTGGTATACCACACATTTAGGCGCTGCTCGAGATGCAGCTTCCGCTTTCTGCTGAGCCGTCTCATGAATGTCTTCGACGGATGAAGGCGCAAACATGAGTGAATTCTCCGGACGCATCTTCCATGTGTCGGGCTGAGCAGGTCGAGCGTTCAGGTCGGTCTTGATCAATGCCTGTTTGTTCTGATCTGGGTTACCTCCCTGGGCCGCAATCCGCTTGGCCTCCTGTCGATGATGGGCGATCTGTCGCGCGGTCGGAATCTTGTTCCCGTTCCATAGCCAGGCATATTTCTCCCGATGCTTGGAATTTCGCTTGTCTAATAACCTGTTGAAGGATTCATTGTCCTCGCTAGTGTACTTGGCTTGAAACTCCAGCAACCCCAGCCGACTCACATCTAGGGCTTGGCGCTGTGTTTCGAAAACTGGTAAATGGTTTCCGGATGAGAAAGCAGACGTCATCGACGAAGGCGTATCACCGCCCCAGGTCATCGGAGTATCCCCTGGCTTTCCAGTTCCAATGAACTGTGGTGTCATGGCAGAGCCAGGGCGAGTTCGGACTTTTCCAGGAGTTTGCACCAAATCAGATAGTTTTTTCTTTGAACTTGCAATCCACTCTTGATCCTGCGAGTCTAATGCATTTAAATAATCCTGCTTCACCTGAGCCTCCAGTAGACCAGGAAAATAATCGCGTGCGATGATTTCGGAGAGAGCGTCGGTGTAGACATCTTCATCAAGCACGGTGGCCGGTCGTTTGATGCGCTTCGGTGGAGGCGGAGGAGGCATCAAGCTGCTGTTGCTTTGACGCTTGACTAGGGTTTGCGAGGACTCAGACATCATTTGAATCTGATAAGTATGCAGGAATTCTTATCTATGGGGAAATTGCGGAGTGCGAGGTATGGATATGAGATGCATGCTGACACGAAAGATAAGAAGTGAGTGAATGTATAGAAAAGAGGCACGGGAAGGGAGAGCGAGTGGGCGAAGGCAATGCTTAGAAAAAATCAGGCAGAATGCTATACCGCCGGAAAGCGGTGAGGATCATCGTCATGGCATCTCCAATCCAGCTTGCATCTCGGTAGATAGACTACATATATCCCTTACAGTACCCAAAATCAGTTTTGCTGATACTTGAGTCCAGAATCACACTAACTCATTTGTTTTTCTGGGCCTATCGCCCATGATTATCAATATTCCTTCCAGAAACGAACCCCGATCTCCTTCTCTTCTCGATGAAATGCAACTAGAACCCGAGCAACCATCGATGTTGGAGAACACAAGCAAAAGTAAAGTTGAGCATACATGCAAGCTGATCGAGTCACGGCCATGGATCCGAAGGAACATTTTTAGATTGAAATGCAGCCTGCACCAAGCGGGTGTTGTCGAATTGAACACCACTCATAACCAAATCCAGATCCCTATACCCAATAAAAGTGGCAAACACCCGATTTCTTTTTCTTTACGACAGAACAAATCGCTGAGAAATGCAAGAGAAGCGCAGATGGACAATGAAAACAAAGAGCATGGCGTGCAGTGTTGGTATGCAAATGTACAAGACAGATTGTCGTCGCAGAAGCCGGGAGAGTAAAAGAACTGAAATCAAGTCTCCGCTAAAACAGGGGTTGAAATCATAAATTCGTGGAAGACGTTCTATGGCAGAACAAATCGAGAAGACACTCAACACACATACAATCTTTCAAATTGGAAAGGCCGGGAAGCTGGGGATTAGATGTGTCGCTTTGTCAGAGTGTTGACCGAACAATATCTCAGTTCGCAGCTGCAGGAAAGAGGGAATAAGATGCTCTCCCTTTACGACGAGGCGCGACTCTAGAAGCAGCCGCGACAGCTAAGGGTGCCGCCTCGGCCTCGCTCGTAGATTTGGCTCGGTCGTGGATGGAAGGAATGATGGCAGAACCCGGTCCCATAGGCTCGAAGCTTGCCTCCGGTTCCGCACGGTACAGCATCTGTGCTTCAAGTTCCCGTGCAAGGCTCTTGGTTTGTCTATGGTGAGAGGAGTCTGGTCTCCCATTCGCAGTATATTCGCCTGAAGGGATCTCTTCAGTTGGAATCAGCTCGCGGCTGTTTGCCAGACTATGCACTAGGTCCGGGACGCTAGCGGTCGAGACGGACGATCGATGCTTGCGCACAATCGATGCCGCGCGGGATAAGATCAGACTTTCCTGGGAATTGCACTTGCTGATCGGGGAGAAGCTGCTGCGAGGGGAGATGGAATGTTCGATAGGCTGAATTACACCTTGCTGCGCATAGAACGAAAAGTGACGATCCGACTCCGCATCTGCTGTCAAGTAGTCCTCATACAAGGACTCTGGGTTCATTGACTTGCTCAAGGCAGGCCCGAACCTGACAGGACGGAAGTAATCACTGTCTCTCTGGGAAACAGACATCCCGGCGTCATACTCAGCAGTGGAAGGAGTAACAGCCATGTGGGAGCTGACTTCCGAGAATGAGGGAATGGAGTCCCGGTCCGTAGCGGATACGGCGGTGGCGCTCAGACGATTGAACGAAACCGTGGTTTTGTCTCCATCTGCCGTAGTGTCGGCCTCAACCGTCATATCCGCTCGTGGCTCATCGACGGAATTGCGAGTCCAGTCGAAGTTCGAATTCGATTCGGCTGCATGCTCATAGCAATAGTCGATATCAGCATCCCACGAGTCAGAGATGTTCCCAGGAACAGTTCGCGTGGCGACCGAGGACCGCCTCCGGGCAACTTCCGAATTTGTCCGTTCAGTCACTGGTGCTTCTGTAGTGGGTCGGGTTTTGGGGAGGGTAGGAGAGCCAAGTGCCTCAGACAATTTCCTTGCTAAATCCTGAGTCACGTATACAGACAGCTCAGGACCAATTGCGGAAGCTGATTGAGACTCGGCCAATGGGAGCGAGCTGAGCCCCGTGGTTGCCTGAGAGGAATTCTCGGCAATGGGAAAGTCAGGCTCGACCCTATGCTTCAAGCTCGCAACTGCTTCATCATCACCTTCCTCTTCTTCTGGAACCCCTTCCAAATCAGAGGACAGGGTGGTCAGAGACATGGACGAGGTCCTCACATCAAGACCCTCGTGGCCAGCATCCGTGGTAATCGCATGGGCGGCGGGAATTGGAAACATATTCTGCACGTGTAGCTGGGACCATGAAGCATTTCCATATACATCATCACTGAGATCGTCACCATCCTGTGAATATACGTGCTCAGGGTATGTTGGCTGGCTGGACAAGCCCAAAATCTCATCAATAGCTCGAGGGGCTGGCTCAGGCAACTCAGGAGAAGACGCAAGCCTAGGTGAAGCAGCCCTCGGCGGAGAAGTTGCTTCCCCTAGCCCTTTGGAAAAACTGGGAACAGGTCGTGAGAAGTTTTCGAAGACGCGCGACTCTGGTCGTCTCTGAATGTCGCGCTGCTTAGGACTGATAGACGAGGAGCCACCCGGCGACGCCGGCTGGCTTACTGGTAATGTGTCAGTAGCGACATCGTTGTCGGCAATAGCTGCCCCGAATTGATTGAGATTTTCCGTGGAAAAATCCTGGAAATGCAGATCTTGAGCTTGGATGCCCTTGAGATTGGTGACAGGTCTTTGTGAGGCACGTATAACAGAAAATTCCGTGACCAAGTCAGTCTCGCGAGCCTTTTCGAGGGACTGGAACTGAGATGGACTTGTGTGGGTCAGGTGGTGAAAGTCGAACGGGTCTGAGATCAAGCTCTTCAGCTGATCATCTGCGCAGGTCATCAGCATGAGCATGCCATGCGAACTTTAGATAAGGCTCCCCGCGTGAAACAACGGCCGTGAACGAGGATGAAAGGTAGGCTTTGGAAGGGACTTACGTGCGTCACTCTGTCGTGGCTTATGATGCCGGCTGAAGAGGTCGGAAACTTCAAACCGGGGCTTTTCGCGGTCCACCTCATCTTCCTCGTCCAGCGTTGAAACTATGTGAAACTTACTTCCCCGGCGACGCAGAATGCGACTTCCGCGCGATAAAAGCGATTTCGTTACGCTCTCTGAACGGTCATAGCGAAAGCCAGCCGACGAACCGGCCCGGTCCCCCCGGTCCTCATAGGAGGGCAACGAGGAAGCCTCGACCGAGGTCATTGAGGAACCCGGTGAACGACGAGAGGAGGCGGAATTTGTGGTATTGCTGCGAGAGCGGCCGCCCAGGACAGACAACCGCTTTGGACTTTGCGCATGTGCGGTAGATCTAGAACGGATGTGAACCGGGTACTGTTCAGGGGAGCCATTGCTGGGCGGTCGGCCACAGGCACGGTCCAGATCCTGCTGAGACATGGTGCGGGCCGGAACAGAGGGACGAGTCGCGGGAAGGAGGTATTGACTTGACTGTGGAGGAAGGATATCTAGATGGTTTTTTGAGAGAGGACAAGGTGCGGGCCAAGCATGTGAATGTGCTGCGGTGCCGAGCAAGTGTTAAGCCACCAATTGCGAAGAATTGACTTGGTTTTGGACCATGATAAGAGCACACAAGAGCTCACGTGCACAGGGGACAATGTGATGGATTGAAGCGGAGTCGCAGAGGAGGAAGAACGATTGGGGGAGGAGGCTAGGGTTTATAGAAGGAGCGGATGAGCGACACGGGGAGAGAGAGAGAGGGGGGGGGGGGGGATATGAAGGAGGAGAGATGAGGAAAAACCCCGTATCGTGCGGCGGAAAGTTTCTGGAGTTGTTTTAGATCGAGGGTTGAAACGGATGCGAGAAACACGTCCAAAATTTCAGAACAGGAAGAGCACAATTGGGAGGCTGGGAAGCAGCAGGACCGTTGAAGCACCCAGCCCAAGGTAGGTCAAATGACAGAAGAACCGGGCGTAGGAGATAGATATGTGTTTGTAACTGTGAAAAGGAAAGAAGTATGGCACTATGTATGGAAGAAGTTCGAGTGGGTAAGACCGATTTCAAGACACCACTTTTCGTGTAGATATGTACAGTACGAGAAGAACTGCAAATTATAACGAAGGATGACTGGGGCCGGATTGGATAAAAGAATGATTCAACGTTGATAGAAGGAGAGAGGAAGGAGAAGAAGAACTGAGGCTAACGTTATATGGAGAGAGAGGGTTGAAGGGGCAGAAAAAGAAGAGGTGGTGGAGGTGGAGGTGGTGGAGGAGGAGAAAGACGAAGATAAACAATGATTTTAAAAGGGAGAAAAATGAATTCATTACTACCACTACGTACTCTCTACACTGTACAGTACTACTCGACTTTCACAACCATGACTAGCCAACTAGACTAACACTAACTAACTTATACTTCGATGCTGGGGAAGTGGGAAAATTGCAGGTATCGTGGGTCTAAGGTTGTAGTCAGGTATTGTTACTTCTTAGGAACCTAACACATCAATACAGTGCAGTACAGTACAGTACAGTAAATAGTATTCTCACGATGCCGTTAATAAACAGGGGGCCGGCCTGCTCTAGCCTCCCCTATTGGGTCGACTTGTCCGCCGTCCTAAGAATTAACTACTACTTCGTATGGCCTGAGTTATTTATAATTTGCGCCATCGTCGGCTACTACAAGCATAGAGTAAGGTGTCAAGTACGTAGTTGATTTGATTTGGAGTAGATACCTAGTAGATACTAAGTCTGTTGTAGAATCCATTCATAAATGTTCTTCTACCAAGACTACCGCAACACCTCCTTCCAAGTAACAATAATACCCACCTTTCCGATCCCAGTTGTGGGCTACTGGAACTTTATAATCGACGCGGAGCTTTCAGCAGTATACTATCTTGTATATACCTAGCTACATGGTACACGATTGGTACGCACTGTTTAACAGTTGAGAAGAACCAGGTTCTTGGGGGGGGGTGGAAGGTCCAGGTCATCCATCTCCCTCCATGGAAATACTACTAAGTAAAGTATGAGTGATAGCTTTTAACAAATCGGTCAAAGATCATGGACAATATCCGGTGCGTATGTAAGTATTGTACAGTACGCTCGCTGCCTTCTGATAATCCCTCAACTGTTGCCCACTCTGACCCACGGAACCCGCCTTCTGCTGGCTCGATCGGCATTCGGCATTATCCTGAGTGTAGTCTCGAGACTACGTGCGGTCTATTTCTACTCGTAGGTCAATTACAATTTATATAACCATGTATAAGTAATGGCCCATGTCAATATTGCATAGCCTTCCCAAACTCCCACTTCCTACGTAAGTCCGTATATACACTAATCCGGACCTCGAGATTTAGGTTTTCGGGCCCTTCCTCTTCCTCCTCTATGCTACGGGCAGAGATAGAATAACGATCCCTCCAGCCCTGGATTGCAGGCGATGATCACGCGGGGAGAACTCATCCTTGGGTAAGTATCGGCGGTGGATTTTGCAGTGAAATATTTGGGGGGAGGGGGCGGGGGGGGGGGGGTTGCCCTGCACTGCAACAAGAGATGGATACACGAGCTGAGCTGGAAACTGTCCGAACGTCCGAACCCCCAAGGAGCACCCAGGTACGTACTGTACGGACGGCCAGTACAGTGAAAGTCCCAGGATCCTGCCACCATAGAGTTTCGCAGACATCAAGTTGAACGAGACATTAGCTCAATGTTACCTTCCATTGATCGTTTGCTTGAAGGCACAGTGAGGGACTCGCATGCATGTATCCACCATGTGTGCGCATTTTCAGCATCTATGTATGAGATTTGTAGGTACTGTACACACTTCCAACTTCCGGGAATGTTAGGTAATTTGCATCGTACAGAATGTACATATCATGCAATAACTTAGTAGTGGCTGGATGGATAGTCCATCCACCAACTCGACAGTCATGTCTGTCTACGCATAAGTAGATACTGAGTGAGAGAAAGATCAAGGACTCCATTCAGCCCCAGTTCCGACAATACGAGACGTCAGTTCAGGCACCACCGGATCTTCATTCGCTTATACTGGCTGTCGGACCCGTTCCAACGTCCTCTCCACCACTCACCAGAGAAAGTCATGCTAGCCCTAGATTCTAGGTGCTTGACTGGACGCCTGACGGGAGCTTCTCGGCCTGGCTGAACTTTGCTAATGCCTAGCTGTGGGCCTAGGATGTCGAATCGAGTTGAGTGGGATCGAATTGTAGCAGCAGCAGCAGCAGCAGTAGCAGCAGGCATACCTAGCGGATTCCATCGGATGTCCTTCCCAAGGGAACGAAATGTCAACAAGTATCATTTCACAAACGCGGGAAGAGTAGCTCTTTGACCCATGGTTCTGGGAACCTGGATGGAAGCCTGACGGGGCGCCATCAATACCACGACGGGACGTCGGTAATCTCCATCGGGCTGACAGTTTCCATCACATTCCGCGGGTTGCTGCTGCTGCTGCTGCTGTACCTACGGAAGGAGAGACCAGGTACCGTAGTTTTTCCTAGGCTAAAAAGGTGGGCGGGGGCGTAAAGATATCCACTTAACGTGGTGGGATGATGGATCAGACTCATCATATTATTATTATCGAATCGACACGCGATCATCCTGGTCGGACCCATCGTAGATTCATGCAATGACCAGGAAGCCGGGGTTCACTCAAAATGTGATTGTATGAATAATAGGGACGGAAGTACAGTAGTTGAAACCGAGAATCGGGGATCTGGATTGTGTGCAATCACTGCAATGAATGTTGTTCTTGTTCCTTATTACTAAAAGATGGTAACTTAGTTAGTATTATTGTCACTTCCTTACCTTATTGCCTCCCTCCGCCTCTTCCACCTTCTTTCTGCGCTTCCGGCCTCGGACCCGAATCAAAGCCTCGAGTGTCTCACTGTTCTGTCTTAAGGTGGCTTCGGCATTTAACTGGAACTACCAGCCAACAGGACTTCAATTGATGGAGATGTAAAAGGTACAAGGTAAACCAAGAGGGAAAAAAAAAGAAAGAAAGGAGAAAAAAGCACGCGAAACTCTCCTTTTGGGTGACACCAAAGAAGACTGCATCATGTCAGGAACAGGAAGGACGCACACCGCTTGGGGTACAATACCTGCAGAAGCTCGTGCAGCTCAGGCACGTTCCAGTTCCGATTCTTATTTTCTTTTCTGTTCTTCCCCCCATAAGTATACTCATACAGTACTCGGTATATGACTCGGCAGCTCCTACAGAAATCGGGACTGATTGCATAGCATACCAAATCTACGGGGCGTGTACGTTCGATTGTATATCAAATTCACATTGTTGATTATCAATTGACAATTTGAGCAATCAAACAGTGCTAACATCGATAAGTTAGCTCTCTTCTTATAGTAGAGTATGAATGGAGATTAATTACAGAAGCAGAGAAAATGTATTTCATATACAATACACAATACACTAAGTGTTATTCCTGTATGTATTGTGTTTTGACTCTCATCTCATCGCCCAACCTCAACTGTCATTATCACCATCAGCATCAGCATCCATCTATCTATCTATCAGTCGGGCCAAATCTGCCACACCACTGTCTCAGATCTTTCAAACTTCAGCCCCCCCCCCTTTTCCTGATCTTCTTAGTTTTTCTACCTTTTATGAACTCGATCCATCTCCCTAGCGTGTTGCACCATCTCATGTTTTGACTCCCAGTTTTGTTGGCTCCATGGTTCGACCTCCTGACGATCTCTGGGGCTAGACCGGACCGGCACCAGGGCTTGCCATTTTTAGCCGTCTCCTCCTCCACCTTGCACGAGAGGGAACAACATTACTCGGGGTAGTTAACTTAACTTATTCGTTCGTTACTACGTAGTTTTATTCAAGAATAATAGACAGCCACGGTGAATTGATGTAAGAATAGCTTCATCGTTGCCCGGCCCTGCCCGGCCCTACTCTCGTTCGGGTTCCGGGCTGCACCAGCCACTGACTTGAAATCCAAAAGAAAGGGGGATCGATCGGCTTCAGGGTCCATATACCAACCACTCACCAATAATTTGTATAAGCACTAACTCAGATACTCCTCAGGTGCTCTGTAGACCAGTTATGATAGAACTAACTTTTTAATTGGATTCTTTCAGGCCAACCCTCCATCCCCTGAAATGAATGCATAGAAATATCTCTCTGCTTGTGTATATCACCCAGTACAACAAATGAACTGGTGTACAGTAGGCCTTTGGAGACGACAACTTCGCTTAATATAGTCGCGACAACAAGTTAATACAAACGAGAAAAGACCCTACCAGTAGATAGGGTAGAAGAGTTGATGTTACAAAATGCAAATGCCCTAATACTACAATTGATTTGTTTCTTGTATTTCCTCGCCCCCTCACCTTATTCCCAACTCAATCCAACACGATCACAGACCTCACTCATCATCCTGCATCATGGTATCCTCTGCGTCGTTTTCACTGAACAACCCGTCATCCCCGTCATCTCCATGACCTTCATCGCCCCCAACAGCAGCTCCTCCGTCCTCGGCCCCAGTACCTGTACCTTCTTCTTCAGGCTCAGCCCCAGATCCTGCGCCCCTTCCAGCCACGGAAGCGCCAACCTCTGCATTCGCATCCTCATCCTCCTCATCGTCGTCGTCATCATCAGCCACGCGCCGCGTGACCTTGGCTCGGCGCCGCTGTACCACTTCTTCCTCTTCCTCTTCATCATCCGCCCCCGTGTCGCGCATCGCTTGATCCTCGTCCGCCGGAGCCACTGCCTCGTCGTCATCGTCATCCGAGTCTACGACCATCTCGCTACTCTTGAATTTGCTCTGTAGCTTGCCTCCAGCCCGACGCTCGAGGCGCCGACGCTTCTTCGGTGCCGTCTCACCCTCGCTCTCACTGCCGCTGCTTCTCGCCTGACGGGGTGAATCGCCACCATCGTTGATGAAGTCGTCCTCGGTGCCCTTCTTCTTACGCTTCGACGTTGTCCGCTTCTTGCGCTTCACCTTGGCGCCCGTTTCCGACTCGGTAGTCAGCTCCGCTTCTTCGCGAGCACGTTCTTCCTCGGCGCGCTGCTCTGCCAATCGTTGAGCCTCCTCAACCATGCGCTGGCGCTCCTCGGCAACTCGCTGTTTGCGCTCTCGCTCGGCCTCCTGCGCCTTGCGCACCTCCTCCTCTCGGCGCCGGATCTCCGCTTCGCGCGCCTCGCGCGCCTGCTGGAGCTTGGCCGCATTCTTCTCCTCGTAATCCTTCTGGCTCTGAAGGGCACGCTCAAGCTGCTTGATGATCGTGCGACCCATGTTGGCGCGTTGCTCCAAGGCACTCGCCGGATAGGGGGGGTTCTTGGCTTGCGCAATCCGCCCAAATGTTTCCACGGCCTTGTGAAGCCCATCCGCTGCATCCTGCACGTCCTGCACCGTCTTCTGCGTCTCCGGAAGACCGTACGTCAAGGAGGCGATCTGGTTCTGTACGAAGGCGATGTTGAATTCAAGGTGAACCTGGCCTGGCGCAACGGCATGCGCGCGTTGGGCGTAGTCAAGCGCTGTCTTCATGGCCTGTAAGTTCATCTCCTGTTTGCCCTTCAGTAACCAGACACGGCCCAAGCAGGCCAGGATCTGCGCGTCACGAGCCCGGTCGCGGGACAGCGCAGCCTCGTAATGCTCGATCGATCGCGTGAACTGGCGGAGCTCTGCGTAAACGTGGCCGAGGTTTAGGTAAACACTAGCATCGCGCAGGGTATCCCGGACCTTGGAGAAGATGTGAACCGCCGACGCGTGGTCCTTCTTGTCGTCTACAAGCGCAATCGCGATACCCTGCGCTGCGTAGGCGTTCCGCGGATCCAGCTGCAGGGCCTTATCGAAGAACTCCACCGCACGCTCGTACATCTTCCGCCGCTTTTCCTTGTCTTGGTCCGTATCCCGTCGCATGTCACGCGCTGCCGACAGATGAATGTTGCCCATTCCCGTGAGCGAGTACCGGTCATGCTTATCGTAATATTGCAAGGTGTGTTTGTAGTGGCGCTGCTCGTGGTCTTCCGCCAGATTGGCCGCGCGTTTCTTTGACTTGCTCAGATACCAGCCGAACAGGGCCCGTACCTCGAGGTTCGTCGCGTCGGCCTCGTACAGTCTGGCCATCTTCTTGGGTCCCTCTTCCGTTGGGCTCTGGCGCAGAGCGATGTATGTCAATCGCGCGTTGGCTTCTGTGTAGTCGGCGTGACGCTCCAGTAAGCCTCCATATACCTTCTTGGCATCGTCTGGCATGTCGGCCGCCTCGTAAGTGCGACCCAGATTGTAGCTGATGGTGGTCACCAGGGCGTCGATGTCGAGCTCACTCTCCTTCTCCTGGGACTTGACGCAGGCGTCCAGCGCTGATTGAAACATAGTCCGAGCCAACTCGATCTTCTCAGCTTGATACAAAAAGCAGCCCATGTTGTTGAGTAATTGCGGAGGTAGCTGTTTGCGAAGCGCAACCTTGATCTGCTCCGCGTCCTCTACTCCTTCGGGGTGTTCCTCTTCAGGGATCTCCGCGAGTTGCATTTCCTCCAGCTGGGTGAGGCATTGCATGCTCTTTTCGGGGGCGGTCTGTTCATACAGGCGGGACAGATACACCAAGACTGACTCATCGGGCAGGATCTTCTTGTTCTCGTCCTTCCAGAGCGCACGGACAGACTCCAGAAGCCCGATAGCTTTCTTCACTTCGGCAGACTTGTCGTCTTTGCTATTGGCTGCGAACACTTCCTCCGCGTAGAGGGCACCGAGCAAAATCATACTCTCAGGGTTCTTGGTCTGTTGAATGATCTTCTCCAGCCGGAACTTGGCTCCGTCGAGATCTTTGCTGCTGGAAACCTGCATTTGTATACTACCTAGTTTGGCAGGAAGATAGCCGTTCTCGCCACCGCGGGCCTGATCCGCTCGATTGTAATACTCCGCTGCGTGACCGAGGTCGCCTTCATAGTGTGCTTTCCGACCGAGCAAATACCAACCATCACTGGCAATCGGCATCACGTCCGTCTGTTGAATGGCTTTGCGGGCAAGACTCTCAACGGTGCTATATGATTTGCGTAGAAGGAAGTAGCTGCCAAACAGAGCGCATGTCATCGGATACTCTTTGTCCAATTTGAATGCTTTCTGCGTGTACTGTGTCATGGCGACTTTGTACAAGGAACCAAAGGCAGGGTCTGTGGTGGAGTGCCGAGAGCTGTCGTATAAATAGTAGACTGCAAGGAGAATGTTGGCCACTTTTGAATCGGGGTTCTATAATGATGTATAAGAGTTAGGCCTGATATTCTTCTCGCCCACCATGTGATGGAGTCCACTCACCAATGCAAGCGCCCGCTCCCAGGCAGCTTTCGCCTGCTCCTTGAATCCCAATTGCCACAGACAACAGCCGATACCAATGCGGGGATCAGGATCCCGTAGCCCAGGCATCTTCATCAATACTTTCTGATACCCTTCCAATGCTTCTGCATAGCGACCCAACATATACTGCGCACGTGCATGGCCAAGAATCGCCATTGCATTGCGACCACCAAAAGCTTTGGACGACTCATCAAAGCACTTAAGTGCCTGGCGTAACGACTCGGCCCGCTCAGAGGTATCGATACCGCCAGTGCGCGTGGGTCGCAGAGGCTGCATCGACGCGCGCAAGAGGGACAGAACACCGCGCGCCAGAAACAGTGGGGGGAAAGCTGGATTAAGTCGCGAGGCCTCATTCAGTGTAGATGTCGCTTGTTGTAGGTAGTAGTCCTTGGTCTTAGAATCTGTGTATATCTCGGAGTCGTTCAAGACACGAGGCGCTTGCCGACACTTGAGCATCAACAGCCAGCAGACCCAACTCAAAAGCCCAAGTTTCTCCTTGATCGCCCCGTGACCGACGGAGGCCAACCCTTTGTTGAGGATGTCGATCGCATGATCAAGTTGGTTTTGTTTGGCATACGCGAGCGCGATAGTCACCCAAAAGTTTTTGGCGGCTTTCTCATTCTCCAAAAGGGTGCACAGCTCGGTAGGATCGTCGGGAAGAACTTCAAGGCTGACCTCAACTTCACTGTCAAGTGTCGACGCGGGAATATCGATCGCAGAAGGAATGTCGGAAAAGCGAAGATTGGCTTGCGATTTCGTAGCCGGTAGGGAGTCGCCGTTGGTACTATTGGCGTGGCCATTATGGGAAGACGCCATAGCTTTGGGATAAGCAATGCCGGGTAGGCAGGCTGTGGTGGAGAAAGATCAAAGAAGGCGAAAGGTGCTTGACTTAAAAGAGACGCAGCTCAGCTCATGTCATGTTCGGAGTCGACTCGGTAGCTTGAACGGGCAGCGCGGAGGAGGTTCTTCTGGCTGATCAAACAAGCAAGAAGAGCACTTTCGAGGAGCGATTTCGAGTCACAATAGCAATGGAGACGCTGGACACGTGAGCAGTTGGTCGCTCGCGTATCGGAGGTTTGGTCAAGTCGAGGGTTAATACCTGGTCAGGGTTGGATGGAATAGAGTTGGAGACAGACGGGAACTGAGGCTGGAAAGGTAGCACCGCCACACGGCCGGGGATGTGGCTAAGGTCGGCCTGGCGTCTCGACTCATGAGATGTCACACCAGTCACTAGTTGGTCTCTAATTTTACTCTCAGTTTGGTCATATTAACATATTAATGCATCAACGTCTGTTAAGCATGGACTGATAACTAGCACTACATGATGCCGGGTCTAGTACACTTATAATGCTCATCATGTCGTCAAGGAAGTATAAGAGTAGGAAAGAAGTCATGGCTCTGAGTGCATCGCTTCATATCATGATAATGTTCAAAATTTCCGACCGAGTTGATTACTCCTCTCACTGCAATGCTCCATTTGACAGCCTCAAAACAGACCGAATAGCCTAGGTAACCTGCACAGTAAGGCAGTGCCCACCAATACCATGAATATTCTGCCTAATTCAGTCCAGTGCCCCAGTCGAACCTGGGTCTCAGCATATCCGGTGGCTGCCGCAGATGTCTGCTCTGGGGTATCAGTGCCAACAACAATAGAGCCTCCCAATTCGGTAGGGAATCGGCCGGTTTCAAAGCATTCATCCAAAAGCTGGTCCTTCTCGGCCCAGCGAGCTCGGATCCAGGCATCAAACTCGCTTTGATCGTCAAGTGGAATGTCCGCTACCGCAAAGCGTCTCCAATGCATATTAACAGATGTCGGTGGTCGACCTTGCAAATACGTTGACCGAAGCGTGAAGTACTTGTCGGGTAAGCTACCTTTTCTGCACGAATGAACAGAGTTGATTAGAGCTTGTGAAGGAAGTATGGAATAGCCAGGTCACTTACGGAGGTCCTTCGTAGGCTACAGTGCAGTCATAAACCCATTCAACGGTGCCCCGCAGTTGCTGCAGGCAGAAGAAGAGGCCAGTCGACCGGGGAATAATTTGATGTTTCAGAGTTGGAAGCCCTTGTTTCGCCGCGTATTCTGCGCTCCGTCGTTTGGTATTTATCGACAGATTCGTTCCCTCGGGAAAGATCAGCAGCCACATGGGATCATACTGTGGCGAACTCGACTGAGATCCCGAGTGCTGCGTCTTCAACTTCTCCAGGCGATGTTGAAGCCGTGGCTTGTCCGAGAGCCACTTCCGAGCCATAAAGATGAAGCCATAGAAAGTCATACCCTGGCCGATGATGGGGATGTATTTGAGGGATTCTTTCAAAATAATAAAGATGCGGCCGTGCATCTGGTTCGTATATGCGACCCACCACAAATAAATCCAGTCCGTATAAACCTGGTGATTAGCGATCATCACAAGTCGCTCTGGGAAATCTGTTCGCAACCGTCCATCCTCCGCCAGGTGAATCTGGTTCCGCACACTCTTGTCTCCGCTAACGCGCACGACGGTTGGACAACCCCACTGTGTAAGAGCCGTGATCACTAGTCCAAACGATTGCTTGGTGTACGCCATGTACGCATAGTAGTAATCCTTGCTGATCAGATAGAGTGGGGAGCCAATGACTTGTGTTGCTAAGATGGCGACGCAACAGCAGTTGAACCATGTTGCGAGCAAGAGGGAGCGAAAGATTTGCATGGCAAGGCCATGCTTTAGACGTGGCTCAGCATCAGCATAAGCATGAGACTTATTGTTCACAGAAGAAGCTGTCGCATTCACATGCTTCCGCTGACGAAGATCGTGTTCCATGATGGCATAAGCTGAGGATGGACAACCAGGGATCTTGCCTGGACAGTAGGAGTTTTATGGTCGGGACGACCTGAGATTTATAGTTCCAGGTCAGCATTCCCTCCACATGGTCACGCGGGCTGAGCTGTACAACAAATAGCTATGGTGAGTGAAGAAAAGCGGTGTCGACCCAAACTCACTAAGAGAAACAGGCCCGCTCAGGGCTAGAAATAAGTCCAAGGACGAAACCCAGGATGCCTCCAGGTTTAAAAGTCTCTCAATGATGGCATGGAAGAATCCAACCAGAAAGTATAAAGTACAGACCAGAATATCCTGGGTCAAACCATGCTCAGACCAGCAAAAGAAAGGCGGTGGTTCCTCGTTTCTGGGGTTGAAATGTTATGGGAAACCGCCAATCCAAGGTATTTATACGGGAGCCTCAGCAGTTCCGTGAATCACCGGAAGGGAAAAGCTGAGGGATGACATAACCCGAACTGTATTCACTGTGTAACTTGCGCGTAGTTAAGTCACTCTACCGTATCCGTATTTGAACTATTGACATATTGTCAATACGTCAGACTCTCCGACCGCGGGCGGTCTACCGAACGCCGAGTCTGGGGACACTGCAACTCAATACTTTCTTTTTTCCTTCCCCCCCTCCCTACCTGAATCTATGACTCCTTTTCTCATTGTCTCCTGCAGCCATTCGTGTGTTTGGTATCTCTTCCAATCCGTATATTCCAGGGAATAGCCGACCTACAACGGAGAATGTATCATCTATGAAATCCTGGTCCTTTGGCAATTGTATAGTACATGGTTTCTGCAGATGCTGCCTCGGAGCAATGAATCTATTTATCTAGAGTGATTATGCCTTTCTCTTCCATCTCACTATGATGCTAATTGAAGCACCGCTTCCCAGGATGCTCTTGGTATTTTCAAGGCATACTTCCCTCTAATATGCATTCCACAATTTTCCGAGTCCCGTCCCTCCGGATTAGATTCCCTGGCCAGCTCTCATGGATGCGAAGCTTCTGCTTATCTTCGCAGCGACACGAGATCAAAGAGCTTGACATACTACCACAGCGAGTATTACCAGGATATCAAGGTGTGCGTCAATATAGTACGGTGTGCGTGCATGATCACTGACTCGGGATACTCAATTAGAATCGCAAGTAGGCGATCTCCTATCCCTGCAGTGGCCGACGCCGCCACGCAACATCCTTGTTGTGAAAAAAGATTGTGTCCCGGCAGTAACAGAATCCCTTGTTGAATTTGCCAAGTACGATATCCGTCCTTCGGCCTTTTGTCGTGCAATTGAGAGGGAAACTGATACATACTAACCTCCGCGAGCATTCTAGTCATGCGACATCTACGTATCCTTCAATATCGATCATCCTTGAACCCAGAGTTGCCGAAGAGGTTCATGCATCGCTGCACGGCCCGGCTTACACGACGTCTCTGGATCGCCTTCGGCCGGCACTACACAGTAAAGTAGATCTCACCGTTACCCTGGGAGGAGATGGAACTATCTTACATGCTTCATCGCTTTTTGCGACGTGCTACAATGTACCCCCGATGTTATCCTTCAGCATGGGTACGCTTGGGTTTCTCAGTGAATGGAAGTTTCCCGAGTATAAGCGCGCGTTTCGGGAGGTTTACATGTCTGGGGCGGGGGCAGGAGATCGTGCAACCGTGCTAGGCGACGTACGGCCGACGACGCATGATGAGCCACTAGACCTAGACGTGGGCCCAACGGGCTGGTCATCGGTACGGGGCAAGTCGATGGGTCTGACGCGCGGAGCTCGGATTCTGATGCGCAACCGACTGAAAGTGGGGCTTTTCACAGCGGATGGACAGCCAGTTCGACAAGAAGCATCAGCGAATTCTGTGCCAGGCATCTGGGATCGTCGGGGACTGTATGTCATGAACGAAGTCCTGCTGCATCGTGGTAAGGAGCCGCATCTGGCAGTGGTAGATATCTACGTTGGTGGACGCTTCTTGACGGAAGCTGTAGCCGACGGGATCATCATCTCGACGCCAACCGGAAGCACAGCGTACAGCTTGAGTAGTGGTGGTAGTATCGTGCACCCACTTGTCCCTGCTGTACTCTTAACCCCGATCTGCGCCCGAAGCTTGAGCTTCCGGCCATTGGTGCTGCCGTCGAGTACACCGATCACGCTCCGTCTGAGCGAGAAGAACCGCGGCCGCGAGTTAGAGGTGAGCATTGATGGGGTGAACATGGGTCAAGGGATGACGGCGGGGATGGAAGCGCGGGTGTGGAATGAGGAGATGCGGCACGGCAAGAATGAATGGCAGGGCGGAGTGCCATGTGTAATGCGGAGGATCACCGGTGGGGAGGCGCATGATGGCTGGGTGGGTGGTCTCAACGGATTGCTGAAGTTCAATCATCCATTCGGTGAGGATCGCTAATGACTTTGCTCGATCATTCTGATTCGATGAACACAATCTGAAGAGATATATGGACATAATACAACCATATATTCCGGGAATTGCATTGCCGACGCGAAGTCTTATCACATGTAGTCAAAGAGCGTGGGCCGAGAACCGTAACTGGTTAATTGTAGGTACAAATTCATATAAATGAGCATTTCCTTGGGTTTGACCGAGGGGGGAAGCCGTGGGAAGCAGGGCGAGGTTTCTGTGGGCCGACGCAGGAGACTAAGAAAGGAACAGGTTGATTGTCCCTTCATCCCTATTCTTGTTTATTATGTACTGTACATACAACCTCTAGATAAGTGATGACTGACTGGACTGGACAATAAATTGTTATCGAATTGATCATCTTTTTTCTTGTTCCGGACCTGATCTTATGCAGATCCTTTCTCTCTAGCCAGATACTATGTACTGTATCCGAGTAAAAGATCAGGCAGGGTCTGATCAGGGTCCGATCAGGGTCTGGTTATTGATGCGATCTCTCTTAAATATTATAAGTCGTTTGCAGTCACCTATTCCTACTTTCCATGTCTATATACATATATGCCCATACACACACTAACATCCAAATGCGAAGACTCCATCCACTTTTCCACTTGTGTCGCGTGTGGAATAATATCTAGATCCCTAGCTCCCGAGGCGGGTTCGGTGTTTTATTTGTTGTTATTCTGGTACTGGGCACATAAGTTAAGTCTATATATGAGCACATCAGTTCGAATTAGGTTTGAGGTGAAACCACCAACAATCAAGGTTATTGAGTCAACATTGTCCTGCATGCAAGCAAGCCTTGCCTCTGGATAAGAACCTATCTTCACTTGTACAGTATATATGTACATGTACACACAATAGAGGTACAATTGCTGACAAGCAGGGAGACTGCATCGACAGAGCAAAGCTAGCCAAAAACAGAAGCAAAGAGTGAGAGCCTGAGGAGTCTAGATCATACTAGAGTAGGTTAATAGGTCAATATAACGATACTTGCTGTCTAATGATAGACTGAAACAGTGGTTGAGAGGAGGAGGAGGAGGAGGAGGAGGAAGAAGAACAGGAAGAAGCTCTCTCTCTCCACAATAATAAGTAGTAACAAGTAAGAAGTCAATAGTGAAACGACGACTAATCAATTCTTTCTCCTCTTCTCCCTTGGTGAACTCAATTCATTATTATTCTACGTACAGTACACTCTACCTACTGTACAGACAGTAAGTACTGTACGTACTTGTTGCTCTCTCTCCGCTTGTCTCCCCTTTCCTCCCCTCTGTCGCACCCTCTCTCCTTGTTCTTCGTTCTTCTCTTCCCTCCTTCCCTTTCCCTTCCCCTCCTCCTCCCACTCCTCCTCCCACTCCTTCTCCTCCTCTTCTTCTTCTTCTCTTCTTTATACCTGGTCACTTCTTAACCTTAGCCTGTGTCTTTTGACGTGTCTTTCTTTTCTTCTCTCTTCCTTCGCTTTTCCCTTTCCATTCCTCCATCCATTGCCATACAGCCGTGTCTTGCCTGCATCTTGTCCATCGCCGGTGCTCACCCCGCCTGGACTTCGGGGCAGCGACCTCGAGACGTGCCCTTCACGCTCGGTGAGGTTTTCTCAAGGACTTCTTTAAGAGAACAGGTAATCCGGCATAATTTCCCTCCTTTAAAGAGTGTTGGCCATCTCCTTCCATTGCTCCTTTGCTTCCCCGTATGTATCGGTCTTCGTCTTCACTAATCTCCTTGCCCCCCTTTTTCACATCTTTCAACTACTTCTCCGACATACCTACCCCACGATGTGCTAGCAGTACCCGCGGGTAGTTATTGATGCTATGCGCATGCGTTTTCACCTTCTTTCCTCGTCTCCTCCGCCACCTCTCATTGCCCCTGCATTTGCGATTGTGGAATCCGTTGGTGTTATGCGAGCTTCCTGACAAACCCTGCAGGGAATCGCATCGCAGCCCCCATTTGGCTTGGTCGGACTACTTCTTACCCCCTGCGCCATTTGCGTGAAGCCCACACCATACACCCCTGACGCCTTCGCCCCCCCTCCCCTCTCCTCCCCCCTCCTCCCTCCGCCAAAATCGGAGGCTTTCCTCTGGAAAGTAAGCAAGTCTTCGTTTCCTCACCAGCTGCTACCATTCTGGCTCCCAGCCCCGTCTCATCCCAACACCATCAGCGCATACTGTCCTTTGAGGGCAATGCTGACTCGGCCGCAGAATGTACTCCCCCGACCAATTCATGAACCCGGGGCCTGCCCCCCGCCCTCCCGCTGATCGGCCAAACCTCAATTTGCCAACAAACCCGACCGTAGCCACCTCATTCAGCCAAATGAGTCTCAATTCTCCCAGCACTCCTGGGCCCGCCAATCTATCTTTGTTCCCCAACACAAGCACACCCACACTCACACGCACCAAGACCGAGCAGTCCGGTCAAGGAGGTGTCGCTGTAATCAAAGAAGGCTACGTTCGGTGCAAGGAGGACAAGTTTCTGGCAACTTGGAACCAGCGGTATCTTATCCTACGTGAATTTCGTCTCGACTTTCTGAAGAATGAGACAGGCAAGATTGTGCTGTCGATCCCGCTGGCCGCCGTCACCGGCGTCTCACGCTCCGAAGATACACGCATGGCGTTTGAGATTCTGCGGCTCGCCAATCTCAAAGATGCTAACTCCAAAGCGGCCTTGATAACTCGCGATGTGCCTACCAAGAGCATCACTTGTGAAGTCAAGAGCGACGACGAGATTTACGACTGGATTGACAAGATTTATGAGCGCTGTCCAGGAATGGGCGGTGTGAGCAATCCGACCAACTTCAGCCATCGTGTTCATGTCGGCTTCGATCCCCGCACCGGCGCGTTTGTGGGTTTACCTCCGGAGTGGGAGAAGCTCTTGACTGCGTCGGCCATTACCAAGGAAGACTATAAGAATAACCCCCAGGCCGTCATCGAGGTCCTTGAGTTTTACTCCGACATCAAGATGCGCGAGCAAAATCCACAATATTACGCCGGGTTGGCCTCGCCCCCGACCCAGCAGGCCAAACCACACAGCAATAACTCCGTGGGCAATTCCATCGCGCCGCCTCGTCCACCACCCCCTGCTCCCGCGCAACGGCTGGATACCAGTCAATCGTACTCCACCAGCCGCTCAGCAGCTTCGTCTCCCGCTCAGTCCGATCGCACATCGGAACAGCAGCAGCAATTGGAGCGAATGAACGAGCTAGCAGACCAGGAACGGCGGCGCGTAGAGGAAGAGGCTCGCAGGACGCGTCAGCGGGAAGAGGAGCAAAGTAGATACGAGCAGGATGCGTATAATGCCTCACTGCCTAAAACTCGCGTACCCTTAGCGAAGCAGGAACTGGGAGGGTATGGTTCGCCGGATGATCGCTACAAGCCCAGTCGCCCTGCTCCGCAGGCTCCGGGCTCGACTCGTCCCGATCCCTCGCGTCAATTGACTGCCCAGCGTCCAGCACCTTCCCCGCCCACGGCTGGACAGCGACCTGGAGATTATGCTAATGGCCGCACAGAGCAGGCCTCGCCTAGTTCAAGATATCCCGCTCAGACCCAAGCTGCACGAACTCCGAACAGTGGTCCCAAAACACAGCAGGCCCAGGGCCCACCTCCCAGCAAGCTCCCGGCGCCAGTGCAGCCAGTGAAACCATTGAACATTGCGAACAAGCAGGCGACAGGCAAAACGAATGTGCCAGATGGAGTCCGTCAAGCCGAAGCGGCTTTGACTAAGAAGGCAGAGCCCCGGCAGAGGGAGGTTCGTATGTCGGCTATGAGCGAAAATGAGGTTATGGATCGGTTGCGGTCCGTCGTTTCGAAGGATAATCCGAATGAGTCCTACAGTAAGCAGCGCAAGATTGGGCAAGGTGCCTCTGGCTCTGTGTATGTGGCTCGGGTCAAGGAGCATGCCACATCTCCTGTTGCCCGTGAGCTGTACCGTCAGTATGGACCGCGAACTCAAGTGGCCATCAAGCAAATGGATCTGCGCAGTCAGCCGCGCAAGGAGCTGATCGTCAACGAGATTATCGTCATGAAGGACAGCCAGCATTCCAACATTGTAAACTTCCTCGACTCGTTCTTGCAAGAGCAAAGCAACGAGTTGTGGGTCGTCATGGAATTTATGGAAGGGGGTGCTTTGACCGACGTGATCGATAATAACCAGGTGATCCAAGAAGACCAGATTGCTACCATCTGTCTAGAGGTACTTTGCAATGATCCTTCTCGCATATAACAGACACTAACTCGAGCTTTTACTAGACCTGCAAAGGCTTGGCTCATCTGCACAGCCAGAACATCATTCACCGTGACATCAAGAGTGATAACGTGCTCTTGGACCGAGCTGGCCATGTTAAGATCAGTGAGTAGCGATCATTTTGGAGCACTGCTTAAATTGTTTTCCCATAACTGATCGCATTGTTTTCTTTTTATCACAGCCGATTTTGGGTTCTGTGCTAAACTCACAGAGTCGAAAAGCAAACGCGCTACCATGGTTGGTACGCCGTACTGGATGGCACCCGAGGTTGTGAAACAGAAAGAGTACGGACCCAAGGTCGACTGTTGGTCGTTGGGAATCATGGCCATCGAGATGATTGAGTCCGAGCCTCCGTACCTGAATGAGGAGCCCCTCAAAGCGTTGTATCTTATCGCCACCAACGGCACCCCTCGTCTGAAGAAGCCCGAAAAGCTCAGCAAAGAGCTCAAATCCTTCCTCAGTGTCTGCCTCTGCGTTGACGTCCGTAGCCGTGCTACGGCGGATGAGTTGTTGGCACACGAGTTCCTTAAGATGGGATGCAGTCTGGCTAGCCTTGCAGAGCTGCTGCGCTGGAAGAAAAACAGCGGGCAGTAAGCGAAAAAGGGAGAGATCCCAGCGCGGGTCGTTACATGCCACAGTGCTCACTCGGTACCCTTTGATGATTTAAACCAGATCTTGATTCCCCCCACACATATGGGTCACATTTATGCACCGCCGGTTGATTTTGCTAATTCCTTTAACGACCCGCCATTGCACCCAAATTCTTATCGTGATATCCACACTTTGCTACGCACGGACTTGGCATGATGCTTCGGCGTTTTTGATATTGATTTCTCTTCGGCCCTTTCAAGGCCCTCCCTCGCCATTTTTCTTATACATTTTACATTTGTGCATAATTCTTATTTTGCTGCCCGCCCACTTCTCGCTGCGTGACGCTGTGGGAATGGCCTCTGCTGAATTGTCCCTGCTCAAGGGAGTGCAGCGACTTCGAAACAGTAAGATATGTGAGTGGCTGGATGATGTCAACTGCTTTGTCAGTTGAGAAGCTATTTTGCTGAACATGCGCGGACGTTCCGATAATAGAGGAGTGCACAGTCGATGGAAAAGACGGAAGGGTGCATGATAGACAGTCCAAGTGATGCCGCCGTTTCCTTGCGTTGATTTTCACTGCCCACCTATTTATGCCAGTCAACGGATCCGTGATATGATAGCTTGATCACTGTTTGCTGGCATGCAGAGGGAGCCCAGTCGACCTCATGAGGAACGAAGACCGACGCAATAGAGCCCTTATGTGGTTGTTTTTCCATGCGATTCCCAAAGTAAGGGACGGACATAGAACCAAAATAGAAAATATCCTCTCTTTGTTCCTTTGTTGTAATATTTAAATGACGTCATATTCAATGCTTCACATGGCATATACTGGCGACCTTACCGCAGTAAGGTAGGTAGGCATACAAGGAAACACCACGAGAAGGCTGAGCCCGGCCATTTCAGGACAGCCATCACAAGTGGATGGGTATGAATCAGAAGAGCATGTTCAGGCGAGCCGCTGTGGTACTGTATAGTTTCAAGACTGCGGCAACAACCAAGCGAGTATATACAAACATATCACTCGACCCAGCCAAACCTTTAATCATCGTTCAGTCATATTCCCAAATCTAGGCCTAGCAACGCAGGCAGGCAGCATCAATTTCATTATATCTTGATTTCCCAGCTAAGCCTCGAATTTGATGAACCCGATGTCATAAGAATAGTGTATAAAATGAGGGGAGGGCAGAAAGAGCCGCAGGAAGGAGGAGGCCAAACAATCAAGACAGGCCTGAAGCAGGGTTGGTAGGACACAGATCCCCGAAGAACACACCGGTCGGAACGGAGTCGTCATCCGACGCGGACTCGGACTCCAGATCCGACTCGGACAACGGACCGTAGCATGCCTCTTTCAGCCCCCGAGTCCACCGAGCGCGGTCGGCCTTTTGGACATCTCGCCAACGGCGGTAGGACGAGACAGAATCTGCTGGGGTGGAGTCCACAAGCAGCAGATTCGTAGCTGGATCGCAGGAGATGAACGAGGGTTTGCCCGGTGCGAGGACAGGGATGGGGGAGGGGGTCGATGATGCGCATATGGGGCTGTTGCTGGGGGCTCTGGTCACCACAAGTGATTCCGGGGACGAGGTTGAGAGGTCAGCGGGAGGGAGAGGGGAGGGCGGAAGTGGGGAAGGAGGAGGGTAATATGGTCGAGCTACAGCGTCCCGGACATGCGGGGGGAGCCATTCGGCAGCACCGAGGTAGGGAGGCATTGCTCCCCGAATCTCGGTGAACGCCTGCAGGACGAAGCAGACAATGAGGATAGAGAGAAGGGCGGCAAACCCGCTGGAGAAATTGGTCCAGATCTCAGATTCTCCGGGCATAGACAAGACGTAGCGAGGATTGCGGCTAGCGGGGGGGCAGGGGGAAAGTGGGAGAGTATGGACGACGACCGTATTGCCCATGCTGACCGAGGCCAATCGAACGTATTGCGGAGGAGTCGCGGCCGACACAGGGTGCAGGGGTGAAAGGAAGGGAGCAAAGCAAAGCTTGGTCATGGAAAATGGGTGCACGTCGGGGAGAGTAGTATAGTGACGGAGAGGGCCGTAGCCGCCCCGGCTGCTGAGCGGATTGAATTCGAGGGTCAGAAGCTCGATGGACTGGTCGCTTCCAGAGACTGCGATGATGGCCTGCTGCTGCTGCTGGTTAACGGGGTCGTCGCTCCCAGAGCCTAGAAGGCAGATATCCAAACCAAGACCGATTTTGATGGTCTTGCGAAGCTTTTTACGCCGGATGATGCTTGCTTTCTCGGTGGTTTTTTGCTGCTGCTGCTGCTGTTGCAGTTTCTTCTCCCCTGGATTGGGAACCAGCGCACTTCGGAGATCAAGGATCATCAGCTCACAGCCCTTACGGTCGGGAGAGTTCTGCAGAAGGAGTAGACTGGTTGGCGAAAGGAAGCGCAACGCCCGGAACTTCGGCCTAGTCCGCGGCCCCTTCTCCGGGACCGGTGTCGTATAAATACATCGCACGTCCGGCGCGGCATTTGAGCGAGTTTCCGCAGCAACTTGGCCTACGAAAACATCGACACCATTGCTGTAGGCAAAGCGGAAGGTGCCCGTCTCGTCGTCTAATTCAATGATATCGATGTCCTCGGCCTCCTCACCGCTGCCTAGCCGAATTCGACCGATAACCTCCGATTGCCCGGGGGTAGCGGTCGCGCTAAAGAAGACAATCTCGCCAGTCGCCGCCAGACCGGTTGCGATGGCAGCTACGCGAGGGGATTGCGCACCGGGCTTCCACGGGGAGAGGCGCAGAAGGCGTTGGTAGGTGTCAGATGTTTTTGAGCCTTTGGCTGTGCGGAAGAGCGAGGCGCGCGACAAGGGCGTAGTCTTCCCAAGAGTCGGCGCCGCAGACGAGCCGTCTTCTGACGACTCAACGACCTGATCGGCTCCAGAAAGGGCTCTGCGTGGAGGGTAATCGATGCGGAAGGACCGTAGATGTTGGTTGTTATCTCGCTTCTGTTCTTCGACGGAACTGTTGATGCCGGCCAAGGCAATGACCGAGTCCTCCGTAGGCAGCGCGGCTGCCAGCGAGGTCACCGAATCTTCATCGCGCGACAAGTCGATATCAACGACCGGAGAGAGCGCATGGCGTTTAGAGGAATCGAGAAGGACCTGTTTACAGCACGGGATGATCGTTAGCAGGTAGATTCATAGGACTGGACCGAGGCGGCGACGAGGCAGACTTGCGATTTTGTTTCCCACTCCACTGCGACCCTCCCCTCCTCCACCGGCAACGAGCAAAAATCCAGGATTGCGCGGGTCGAAATCAGCGGCGAAGAGAGGACAAGAAAGAGTCAGCTTAGCAGACGGGATTGAGGGTGCCATGCTTGGCGAGCACAAAGGTCAAACAGCCCGCAAAAAGGGGGGAACAAAGAAGAAAGCAATCCGGTGGATAAAACTGGATGAAGGATCAGAAGGGGACGAAAAGACGACAAGTGAGGAAGGGAGGTGATCGGAGTGAGAGAGACCGAGGGAGAGTAACAAAGTCAATGAGGAAGAAGAAGAAGAAGAAGAAGATGCAAGGTTAAACAAGGGCATGGATGGGGAGACTGCCAACTGGCCATGACGTTGATGATCCCGGCCGCGGCAGGCTTGCGCTTGGCGTCCAAAACTATGTACTACGCTCTATCTCAAATGGAGAGGAAGATGCAACATTCATTATTATTGAATGAAAAATTCTTATTATAGAAACGAGACATGGGATGTCAAAGGCCCCCAGTCAATGGCCATCAAATGGTCTAAATCCGCTTGACTTGGGCTGTCTAATCAACCTCCTGGCCAGTGAACTCAGGCAGACGCTTGCGGACGTCCTCCCAAGTCTCCTCGCCATCGACGAGAGCCTTGAGGGCCTGCAAGATCTCCGCTTCACTGGCACGAACTTGCTTCGTCGAGTCGCGGTCACGAAGAGTGAACGTCTGGTCCTTGACCGACTGGAAATCGACAGTGATACCGAAGGGGGTGCCCAACTCATCATTGCGCGCGTAGCGCTTACCAATGCTAGCGGATGAATCATCCACCCGGTTGGAGATACCCATCCGGCGGAGGGACATCATCAGCCGTTGGCTAAGGGGCGCGAAGGAGGCGTGCGTCGACAGAGGGACAATCAACACCTTGGTCGGAGCAATCGCGGGGGGGAAGGACAGAACCTGTATAGCGAATTTAGTCAGTTCGGTGTGTCTAGCATATGCAGTGGGTTGAGAAAGAAAGGAAGAAAGACTTACACCACGAGCTTCATCACCCTCACGAGACCAGTAGACGTGCTCCATCATGCTGTACAAGATACGGCCAATACCGAAGGACGGCTCTATGACGTTAGGAGTGTACTCGCGCACGTTCTCCACCCGAGTGCGCTTCTCAATCTTGATCAGCTCGCTGTCCAGCTCGACCGAGCCGGCACCGACACCTTCGACGGGCACCTCAATCTTGCCGCTCTGTGTCAGATCCAGAGAGAGCTTCTCCCGCATATCCTGAGAGAGGGCCTCAATAGCGGCCTCAACGGTCTTACCATCCTTCTTGAAACGGGGACCGAATTTCTTCTTGTCCAGATCAATCTGCCACTCCTCAATCTTCAAGGGTTCAGCGCGAGGCTCGCGCACAACCAGAGGCGCACCAGTCTTGTTCTTGTGCACCGTCAAATCGTAAGCGCTGCGGTCGGCGCAGCCGACACACTCGATCCAGCCGTAGCTGGTTTGCAGTTCAGCGTCCCAGCAGTCAGCAGCATAGTGGGCCATTTCGTTGGCCATGTGCTGGCGGAAACGAAGCTTGCTGGGGTCCACACCGAGCTTGAGCAGGAAAAGCTGGATACGAGCCAAGAAATAACCCAGGGTTTCGTTGTCCACCAGTCCGGACTCCACGGCCTTGCCAATGGTCATCTTCTCGGTTTGAGTGCGCCCGGACAGCTGCACGTCACGGTTGAGCAGGGACAATTCAACGTCCTTGACTTCGGCGAAGCGGGAGTGCTTCTTGCCGCCCTCGGGGTCAACAAAATGTTCAATTTCGGCCATGAGGAATTCACGCACGCGCAGCAGACCGGCGCGGGGAGAAATCTCGTTACGGAAAGACTTGCCGATCGAGGCAGAGGCGAACGGCATGGATTGCTGGTTGAAGTCCAACAGCTTGTGGAAGTTGAGGAACTGACCCTGGGCGGTTTCGGGGCGCAGGAAACCGGGCATGTTGCTGCTAGGACCAATGGAGGTCTGGAACATCAGGTTGAAGGCCACTGGAGGAAGGAGGTTGCCATCGGTGGTCGGGTTGCGGATATCGTACTTGGCGATTATCTTCTCGAGAGCAGGGCCGTCGAAGTTGTCAATTTGAGCCAGGACTTCTTCGTACTCCTTGACAACAGCATCATCCAGCTTGACAGCCTTGGTCTGCTTGGACTTGCGCTTCTTCTTAGCTTCCTTCTCTTCGTCCACCTCAACCTTCTGGCCACGAGCCTCCTTGTCGCCCTTCAGGCGGCTCTCGAGCACTTCCTCGACCAGGTGGTCAGCGCGGAAGATCTCACCGGTCTTGGGATCCTTGCACATCCAATCGGCAAACTTCTCGACGTGACCACTGGTTTTGAGAATATCATGCGGGGTCAGCATTGTGCAGTCGACCTCGAGCATATCCTCCTCCAGCACGAAGTGCTTGCGCCACAGGTCGACAATGTTGTTCAGGACGGCACAGCCGGGTGGGCCATAGTCGTAGAGACCGGAGACACCGCCGTAAATCTCGAAGGATGGGGTGTAGAAGAGGCGGCGGCGCAGCATAGAGTCCAAAACACTCCGGTCAACGACCTGACCGGTCCTGGTGTTGATCGTAGCCATTTTCTTCTTTTTCTTCGGGTTTTGACCAGGTTGCGCAATACGACTCTTAAAAAGAAGGGGGATGGGGGAGGTAGAAAAAAGTCTGGAGGAGGGAGAGGAGGGGGAGGAGGAGAGGGAGGAGAAGGGAGACAAGAGGAAAGTCGCGGGGATTGAAGCAAGAAAAAGAGGGGCAGCGGAATGAAGTGAAGAAAGTGTAAGTGGGCAGCGGCGGCGGGGAAGAAAAGACGACGGCGGCGGCGGCGGCGGCGGTGGGCGTGGCCGAACCAGGACAGGAGAAGAGATGAAACGAGGGAGAGCAGAAAGACGAGAACAATGCTGCGAGTGAGTCATCCGCCACACGTCTCTACAAACTACCAATCAATCACCACGTCAGATCAGCAGATGAGGTTCGCTGTATGAAATGATGATGATGAAGAAGGACAATTGCGCAGTTGGATTAGTTCTCTTTAAACTTAAGCTGGCGTAGTTGAAACTGATCGGGAATGATTGCTGGCTTCCAAAGAAAGAACGGACATAAAAACTTCCACATTGCCCTGATTGGGTATGGTTGTTGTTCCCGCCTCACAATGGCAGCAATTCTATTTCTCACCGCCGGAAGCTGTTGTTCCAGTCCCGATGTCATTCCGCCCGTCTCATTTCTTTTTTCCCCCCCCCCCAATAGTCTTTTTTGCCTAGCTTTGCACAAGCACAAATCAATTGGGAGAATTACCTTGACAGATTCTTTAGGATGGGGTCCAGAAAGGGCCTCTCTCGGCCGCCGCCTGATGCGAGCATGGAAATCAAACCGCGCAACAAACTTCGCCGCCAGATGCTCCATATAAAGAGAAAGCGCGCCAAGGATTCCGCTCGCCGCACCGAACGATATGCCTTCAAGAAGGAAGAGGCCAAGAACCCCCGCTTGAAGGAGGAACGGTTGAAGCGCAATATCCCACTTACCATTGATCGGAAACGAGTATGGGATGAGGGCGGCAGTGACGTCGAAGATGGCTTGGGGTTGAGTGTTGATGTGGAGCGCATCAAGAGACGCAAGCAGGAAGAAGAGGATGAACTGAACCGACCTTTGAAAGATACCGAAAAGTCGGGCGATGAAGACTCACAGGACGATGATGGTTCAGAGGAGCATTCAAACGAGGACGACGATGTGGACAGTATGCTTGCCAGCAGTGACGACGAGGAAGATGGAGATGATGATGGAGAGGACGATGATGAACACAAGGAGGGCGACTCTCATGGACGGCGCAAATCCACTCTTCCCTCCGCTACCGAGCGAGCGACCAGCCCGTCGCGATCGACCAAGAGCACTAACCTCAGTCTTGTCCCCGATGCGCTGGCCGCCAAATTCCCCTCGTTGTTCAACCTTGAAAACCCCTCACCCAAGATCCTCATCACCACCTCGCTCAACTCAACTCTTCATCACGAGGCCGAGCTACTCACGGACCTCTTCCCCAACTCGCACTATGTCCGCCGCACTCGCCATCGGTTCGCTCATCAGTTCTCCATCCGCGAGATCTCTAAATTCGCCTCGAATCGGAACTACACTGCGCTGGTAATTCTACGTGAAGATCAGAAGAAACCCACCGGTCTGGATATCGTTCACCTGCCAACTGGCCCGATGTTTCATTTCTCCATGTCCAATTGGGTTGAAGGCAAGCGCATTCCTGGGCACGGAAATGCCACCGATCATTTCCCCGAGCTCATCCTGAACAACTTCCGCACTCCCCTGGGTCTGTTGACGGCCCATCTATTTCGTACCCTGTTCCCCGCGCAGCCGGAAGTTCAAGGCCGGCAAGTCGTCACCGTCCTGAACAGTCGCGATTATCTCTTCTTTCGTCGCCACCGCTACGTCTTCCGCGAGAAGCGAGAGACTGAAAAAGCCGTTGTAGGTGCGGATGGCAAGGAGATGAAGGGTGCTGAGGGCATTCGAGCTGGCATGCAGGAACTGGGGCCCCGCTTCACCCTGAAGCTGCGCCGGATTGATAAGGGTATACAACGGGCTAGTGGCCAGGAGTGGGAATGGAAGGGCGGCATGGAAAAGACCCGCACCAAATTCCAGCTATGATGCAATTTCTCCCATTGTTTATCGTGAAGATATCCAGCCATGTTTTTTTGCATTGGGGTTTGGATGGGCGTTTTGTTGGTTGTTTTTCCCGAAGCCCAGTTTTTTATGGGGAGATTTCTTTTCTTGCTCATATTACATCAGGATATCATCCTACGACTATTCTATTCCGTATCATTCATTCTGGGCTATATATGGACATGACATCAAAACTCGTTGTAGGAAGAAAGGGCCCAAGTGATGCTGGTAAGTTTCGAGGAGCGCGCAGGCTAGTAAAATGAAGTCGAAAGCAAGAGCATGACAATGAGAGAAGTAAGCCACCAGGGGCTGGGTGGGTGGAAGAAAGCCCTGGTTGTACTGTAGATCTAGGGCCAGTCGGAGGGTTTTTTGTAGTAAAATGAAGAAGGGGGGAAAAAAAAGAAAGAAAAAAGGGAAAAGAGCAACAATGCCTTCTCCGAGACTACTTCCTACAACACCTACAACACCTACACCAACAATCACCAACAATCACCTTCCACATTATACTGTGCAGTACTGCTTTACCAAACACACACCCCTGTGTGCCACCATCACCTCCTCATACAGCCAAATGTCCATATCTCCCACCTCAACCGCAGCCGCGGCCGCTGCAGGGCCGATCATCAAAGTCCCCCACCGCTTCCTATTCATCGCCTCCATAGGGAATCGATTCCCCCAGCATTATCGCCAAACCCGCCACAGCGCCGGCCACAGCCTCCTGGATGCACTTGTCCCGCTCCTGCGGGCGCGGATCCCCCATACGGGCCGCGGGGGCGCGCGGCCCTACTTCTACGAAACCTTCGAGTCCCCCGCGATGATGAACGTCTCCGGCGGGAAAGTCGTGCCGGCTCTTAACACCTGGATGAGGAAGTTCCCCAGCGCCGGGATCAACCACCAGCAGCTCGCCGAGCGCGGAGAGCTGACGATCCCGTTTGAGTTCCTGCCCACCACCACCACCGGCACCGGGCGAGGACATCAGCCCGAGTGGGAGCGCCGGGGCACCGATCCGCGCAATGTACGCGACTTCAAACCGACCTTGGTGATCCTCCATGATGAGCTGGAGGCGCCGCTGGGGAAAGTCAAGGTCCGCCGCGGGGGTCCGAATGAGGCCAGTCTGCGGGGCCACAACGGCCTCCAGAACATCTTCGACGTCCTGCGCTCGAAGAAACACTACCCAGTCAAGTCGGCGACAAGCCCGCGAGTGATGCGCGTGGGAGTGGGCATCGGTCGCCCCAAGGAGAGAACGTCCGAGGCCGTCTCGAAATATGTCCTCGGCAAGATGTCTCAGACGGAGTTGGATGCCATTGCCGCCGCAGCGGGTCGCGTCATGGATCTTCTGGCCGACGAGTTCTATCGGTCGGACGATGAGCTCAAGTGAATGATCATAAACGGAACGATGGAAACCATACATTGAGCAAGCAGCGGAGAAGCAAGATAGATTTTTCATGCTGGGGGACTCATGACCCAGCCGTATATTTTACAGATACCCATGAAATGCAATTCGTTCCCTTAGAAGAGGAACGCGAATCCAGAGTCTAATTAGATCATACACAAATGCTCCGTGTCTGGCTAAGAAGCTGGAAGATAGAGAGCCCACTCCTCCCTCCTCCCTCCCAGACACCCTTTGCTCAACCCACGAGCAAATCAAGTATTAGAGGCAGCCCATCGAGGAAGATATGGGGTAGTAACAGCGACAGCGCAAATCCGAGAAAGAATAGCAAGTAATGGAAACGCCTTTTCCCCTTCTCTGAAGGGTAACATGATCGACAACCGAAGCCTCACACAGTGCCCGCTATGCTTAAGTCCCGGATTTCTTGCAACACCTCTTCCACGCGATTGTCCAAATCTCCCCGAGCATACTGATCCCGCGTCTCCGCATCCAGATACTGCTGTACTTGAGCCATACGCGAGTACGCCTCGGCACAGAAACGCAGTTGGATCTTGACCAGGGCTTCGAAGCTAGGGTCCAAATACGGGACCCGGAGATCAATTAGTTGCGGTAGCTCCGTGAAAAGTTGCTCGTTTAGTTGCTCATACGCCTGCTTGGCGATCTCCATTTCGCGCTCGGTCCGGGGCAGCTTCGTGGCGTCCTTGTCAGGCTTCTCGACCAACTTCTTCACCTTGGCCCGCATCGAATCGTAATCCAGGAGCTTGTGGTTGCGCTTCTTGATACACTCATTGATATCCGGGAAGTAGGCGCAGAATCGCGAAATCGGTTCCAGCACGGTCGACCTGCAGCAGCCTGTTCAGCCTTGACCAGCAAGAGTATCGACGGCAGTAAGTCGCAAAGGGATATTTACCGATAGGGTCCATCCAAGGCTTTGATCGTCTCAGCGTCTAGATCTTCCACCGCCTGCTTATAACTCCGACTGACGCCATCGCGTGTACCCGCATCGCCGTAGAAAGCATCGATCGTCTCGGCGATGCGCATCTGGGAGGCGGTCATCGCTGATAAAATTGTCTGCGCATTAGCAACCTGTCTCCTCGGGGACTCTCCCCGGGTTTGCAAGCGGCTTCAGAGACAACACACCTCGCAGCGAATCCAAATATCCCTTGGCCTCCTTCTGTAGCCGATTGGCAGCAGCCTCCATGGTCCGATACCGCCTGAGTCGGAGCCTATCAGTGACCCGGACCAACCACTGATCACCAGTTTGTGTGCCGACAATGCCTTACCTTTCCTCAATCTCATAGTCGCGATCATTGGTCCGCTCCACGTGTCCTAGTTCGCAAGAAGTATTTCGAGTCAGCCGTCGGTGGTCATGATCGATCGAGGGGGAGGATGACAGAAGACAGTCTCATCGCGGGGTACGCAGGCAGCCAACAACATACCGGTCTTCATCATCACCTGCGTCGTTGCGCGGTTCACATTTTTCTTGAACCCTAAAGAGTCCAGAAGTGTTAGAAGTAGAGGTCTCAAACGGACCGGCGAAAACTGCAAGAAGCCGGGATGACATTTGCGCACCTGCCCAGGACATGATGACGATGGATCTTGCGAGTCGGGGTGAATTCTTCGAGATAGAGCGATGGATGGCTGGATGTAGAGAACCGATAGGTTTATGCCGGCCGCAAGAGATAGGCACTCCGATAGGGATTTAACAAGTGTTTACCAAACAAATCGCGAATTTGTTGTTGTTCGAGTTCCAAGTCTGAGGGAGTGAAACGTAATGTGGTGGAAAGGGTGCCTCTTTTCCGAAAGCAGATGGAGATGCCCGATGAATGCGGGACAAGGCAGGCTGCCATCACTGTGGCGCTGACCGAATTATGAATGATGTGGCGGTGCTCTTTCATGTAATGTTCTCTGCGTTACAGCTCGTCCTGTTTGGAATATTACATACCCATGTATTACACATTGTAATCTGTGCGCATTTGCCCGGGATCCGCGGGCGGATGACATCTGTATTGTAAGTTAGTGTATTGTAGGAACATGGGCTGTGCATTTGTCAGTCACAGTAACTTAGTTCATACAGTACTGTAATGTCTACTGTGTGTGTCACTGTATCGGCCGTTCGTTCCTCCTCCTGTTCTTCTTCTACGTCATGTATTGGCAGTATCAAGAAACGTTGCAGCCTGCCTCCTGCTATGTAACTTCCTCAAGCTAACATGGGAGATGGAAGTGATGTCAGTATGTCACTCAGTAAGTCAGTGAACCACTGCAAATACACATTGTTATGTATTGATTGACTGTACTGTACATTACTCTTCAATCTCATCACAACATGTCAATCCTCTGACTTTCTCTGGGGAGCGATTCTCTTGCGGCTATTCTTTCCCCTCACCAAGCTATTGTAGCACATCCTCGGCCGAACCAGGCTCCAGACCCTGAACATTGTTGTTGCTCTGCACCCCGGATTCTCAGAAGCCCCTCGTGCGAGTACGAGACCTACAATATCATGTGTTGGTCCAATGAAGGATCGACAGGCACAGCATGGCACAGCTACTTTGTACATACTACATACATACTCGTATGGAATTTAATCCCCCCCTCGGGGCCTTCGGAGAAGAAGATTCCTCGTGCCAGAAAAAACAAAAAAACGACCGACTGAAAGTTCCAGCGAACCCCTTCAAGTATGTATGCACTAGGTACTCCGTAGTTACAACCTAGTGCACGTACTCGAGATCATATGTCCTGAAAAGAAGCCAGTCGATGTGTTTGCCAAGATTCACCCGATATCGGACTCTTGGCCATCAGCCTTGCAGCGGTGGGCGGGTTCTCGACTTCTCAATCGAACCATAAGGGGGCAATGCAGTGCAGTGCAGTGACGGACTGTTAGGTAAGAGGTTCAGACGCTCGCCTCTTCGCCAAGAGAGGAGAGGGAGAGAGAGAGAGAGAGTAATAGTGCTGCCTACCCTGAGCGGAAGATCATCCGGAACTCCTCGTCTTCCTCCTTCTCCATCAGCATAGGGCTGGCTGCAGTGCCAAGCTTGACATGTTCCCAACGGAATCAGACTGCAACATGAGCACTCAGACTCAAGGGGTTGGAGGGGAAAGGAGTAACAAATGCAGCCTAAAAACTCTCTGTACGGAGTACGGCCACTGGGTTCCTGAAGCTGAGGGTTTACTCCATAAACCGTGAATGACCCTGAACTACCAGAGAGACAGACGGTGAGCCCGGCATCAAAAAACAAACAATCAACACACTGGGTGAGCTGTCGATCTCCACTCATCAATAACAGCCAGTCAGTCAATCGGTCATTTGAACGGCCCGCAGAGGAAACTAACCAATTCTACCTAGTCTATTGACTAAAAGCTCGAGTTCGTCTTCGGACTGCAGGATGCGCCAAGCAAGCTTGATCTGGCTCGTTGCCCGGCGCGTTCTTTCCTGCATCGGGTCTGAGTTAGTGCTGTACGTACATATGAGTACAAATATAACATACAAATATACATACATGTACATATACATACATTATTACATTATCACAATGTGAGAGTGCGCATGGCCTGCGTCGTTTGTCCTGGGCTGGACCGGTCGAACCAGACATAACCACCAAACCAATCCCAGATCACATTCCGGTGCAGTCTGTGCATGCAGCACAAGTGCCAGTCATGGGTCTTTATGTTACCTGGCAGTTACCACTGTCAGTCAGTGTTGGTAGCGGTGGAGCAGCCGCCAGTTATCGGGAATCCGACCGTGGTATTTTGATCCCGACCGAGGCTGAAACTGTTGTCTTACACATTGTTCGCATTTTTGGTGGCTCTGAATTAGTACACAGTGACTAATGTGACTAGATGCGCCAGAACTCGAACTCATCTCTTGACTTAGATTGATCGCTGGCCTATTAATGCAGCAGACTAAGGAACTTGAGAGGTCATCCCTAGTCAATTGTATGATCACATAAAGAGAAACTAGACAACAACCTCGTTCTCACACGTACTGGAGCATTACCAGGCCATTTTCTCTATCTTGAAATATTCCAAGATTGGTACGGTACATAGGAGCCACTATTGTATCGAGTTGCGGACAGTATAGCCAGCAATAAGGCGACTAAATGACGAGCAAGAATATCCAGCCAAGGAACGAGAAATGAGAAGAATGACATAGATGATCATATCGGAGAATATGCTGCCAGAGGGTATCCCAGAAACACACATGCCTGATCCCCGGTCCCATTGAAGGTTTGATGGTACAATAATTTCAGGACCATGACACCAAGAACGACCGGAAAGTGAAGTAGACCCAAGCGAACGATAAAGACGCAAATGGTTAGGACAGGTTCCAGCTGAGCCAACTCATAATATCCTCCCAAGGAGAGACTGATCGTCCAGCCGATCTCGAGAAGAGAGAATCACCATAACAAAAGAAATCCCAAGAAAGGAATAGAAAATAGAAGAAGAAAAAAGGCAAGGGGAACAACATAAGAAGACAAAAGGGCAGTGCCCTTGCAGTGTGAGCGACAAATAGTCAACCATAATGGATGTAGGTTGCATCAAACATGTTAAAGTAGGAGAAGGTGGCTCATAGATCATGACTGTTCGTTGCATTGACATGGAAACATGAAGACCAAACTAAACCCATAAGCTAGTAGGCAGGAGTATAAAGTAGTGGTAGAGACAGAAAACATGCGCCGGTATGATAGCTTCGAAATCAAAAGGGCCCCCTTCTATGGTACCAGTCGCAAGACAGACCGAGAAAGAAGCAGGCGGAAGGAAAAGAAAATTCGCCTGTAGAACGGCAGACACATGAACCACCCGGGTCTATGGTTTTATTCTCGGCACACGCACACCAAACAAGAGATCGACTTCTCAATAAGGGATGCACAGCCCCGACTAACGCAACATTGAGCCCGCCGAGACCATGGGCCCCCTTCTCAAGTGACCACCCCCGGTGCTTTGAAGGTGAGCCCAACAGCGTGAATATGTTGATCGTTGAGTTTTGCTTTAGAATCCTTCCTCACCGGCCTTACATAGCTTGATCTCACGAACCCACTCGGATTTAAGCACCTGCGAGGCATTGATTCGGCGAGAAGGATTAGGATCCAGAATGGAGTAAATGACGTTCCGGCAACGAGCCTGCATAGCAACGTGTCAGTCTACATGTCTACCAACATGAGGTCCACGGTGTACTTACCCGATGCAAAGTTTCGATGGGAGCATAACCATCTTCATGTTTGCGACCCTCCAGATACCGCTGATAAAACTCATCTTCATCCTTGCGGGCGACTCTCCAAAGGTGTCGCCCAGTCCGCATGGCCATATAGATTACGCCAGTCGCCCACAGGTCGACCGCTCTTGGGTCAAATTCCCTCTCAATGTACTCCTCCGGGGCAATGTAAGGGGCCGAGCCACAGAGCCCAGCAGTCATGTGGGCCTCTTTCTCCCAAGCCATACGGAAACACTCGCCATTTCCGAAATCCGTGATCTTGAGAGCTCCATGGGTAGTTAGCAGGAGGTTCTCGGGTTTCAGGTCGCGATGGGCGACGCCCATTTCATGCATGTATTCAACACCCCGCATGAGCTGTTTGAAGAAGCAATCGGCCTCGGCAACTTCCAACTTGCCAGCGGCCAATACCAGTGTGTACAGATCACCGCCTGCACAATACTCCATGACTTCGCAGTAGTCTCCTTTGGCGTCCTGCAAGAGATCGAGGGTATGTATGACGTTGGGGTGGCGGAGAGATGAGGAAATGCAGAATTCCGATGTTAACCGCTTCTGATATTTCTTCGTAGTTTCTTGGGGCCGACGGCGAAATTCTTTGACGGCATAGAGCTGCTCGACTCTAGAGTCTTTAGGGTCCACTTTGTGAGATATGCGGACAATACCGAAAGCACCCCGACCAACGATCTCCTGACACTTGCCGTACTTGTCAACTAGCGAGGCCGTGGCATTGGGGCCGCCCTTCTTGTCTGCAGCAAGCTTGTCGCGTTCGGTCTTGAATTGGTCAATCCAAGTAGACATGAGAGACAATTGCTGTTCCTCGACATGATCTTCCTTCTTTCTTCCGCCGCCCAGCATATCGCGGAGCAAGTCGGTCAGCTTCTCTTGCCTTCTGGCACTCTTGAGGTGATGTAGGTGAGTACCATCGCCGGGCACCTCAAAGCGTCGATGAGCGACTGGAGCCTCTTTTTGGTCCTTGCCACTGCTGGATTTGATCTTGCGTTCGTCCTCTCTGGTAGACGTTTGACGGGATGGCGCTCTTGAGGAGGGTTTTGAGGTAGGGCGAGACGAGGGTTTCGAAGGCTTCGTACTACTATTGGAGGATGCTTTGATGCTATCCGAGCTGCTATCCGAGAAATCGCGATGCGGATCCAACTCCTTAGGGGTCGTCTTGCCCGTGTTCGAGAACATACGAGAGATGCGGTTGGCCATGGTCGGTTTGGGAGCCTTCACTGGCCCAGGGGAGGTGGGGAGGGCGTCCCCGTTCATGTCGGACAGATGTGTGCCCGCAAGAGCACGTGTTACCTGGGACTCTCCATCTCCGAAGTCGTGAAAAATCTGTGACGTTGCGGCTGAAGAGACTGCGGAAGGTACAGGTGAAATCGATTGTGGAGTCATGTGCGGTAGTATGAGATAATATGGACGAAAAAGAAGAGGAGCGAGAATGCCCCCACGACGTAGGGAGGGAGCAAGAAAGCCTACAGCACGAAGCTGCTAAGGCCAAAGATAACTTTGGAAGAGAATTGGATATAGAAAGGAAGACTGGGGAGGAATGGAGGAACTGGGGAGGGGGGGGAGTTTTGGGGGGAAGGGTAAAAAAAAAGTTGCGGTGGCCCCAGCCGGTGGTGGTGATGGGTTGGTGGCCTGAGGCGACGGGTTTTGTCTTGAGAAGGAGGAAAAGAGGAAGAAGAGGTGTGACGAAAGTGATGGCGGGTGCTGGGAAATTTGCAAAAGTTGCGGAGGTGATTTGTAAAATAAAATACCGAGAAGGAGCTGGAACCCCCAAAACCTGAATGAACTAAGCCGCAGGAATGATCAACTCAACGACAAAATAACGAACAATATAGACGACAACAACACAGGAATAAGAATGATTCAAGAGAAGAGAACCCAGTTGCAAATACTGAATTGCACAACAGAGATTCGGCCGACTGTATCCTTGGGACTGAAGGTACGAAAGCAGAGTAGAGCAAATTTACCACCCGGAAGGTATTCGCACGCTTTATGAAAGGAGGATGATGTACTGTAGATGAGGAGAGGAGGGAGAGGGAGAGGGAGAGTAGGAAGTGTAGCTACGGGGGAGCGCGGTTGAAATAGTGAGTATCCGATTATCATAAGGGAGGAGGGAATGGTAAGTAAGTAGGTAATAATAAGTAAGTAACTAGGCCAATCAGTAATACTTTGCAATGGGCAGTGGGCAGTGGGCACTGCAGTGGACTGTGGAAAGTGATTGTGTGGGTTTACCTTTCTGTTCTTTCTACAGTATTCTCTTTCTATTTCATTATTATTATTATCATTATTATTATTAATTCTCATTCCCCCTTTAAATTGCTTTCCCCCATAATAATTACTGTCAACTGAATGATCAATACTCCGTAACTACTTCACTAGATATTATCAAGTCGATTGTCTATTTGAGTCGATCTTAGTTTCCTCGCACACTTGCATACTTCATATCGAAGGAGAGACTGCTCTTTGTAAATTTATCTTACCAAGGTGCTGAGACTTTCCAGTTATTATCCCAATCAAAAATAACAGCGAGAGATAGATGAGAAGAAAGACAGAAGCGACGAGAGCGAGAGCGAGAGCGAGAGAGAGATAGAGAGGAACAGAAGAATGCCCCGAATTCTCCCATTCGACCTTACCATCTTGGATTCCCCCTATGAGTACTCCGTACTAAGTAAGTAACTTACAGTACCCATCTAGTTAGTTTTCGCATACATGTAGTTACAGTAGCTACTAACTAGACTTCGCCTACACCCACTTGGTACGGAGTAGATAGCTTGAAGTCCTAAGCTGACTCGGCCCCTCCGTTCGCAGGGCTTCCGGGGCCTCGGGTGAGTGAATCTCTGAGCTGGCCCGACTGGTAATGTCACCGTATGGTTATCACCGTCAATCGCAGCCACACCGTTTCAGTCAGAACCCCCGATTGCAACCCGTCTTCTTTTTTCTCAACGTTCTTTCTGTATTGATCCGCAAGTCTTCTGTTACAAATCTTGCTAGGAGGGTCAGCAATGGATGGTCGGTCTGCAAATTCGCAGCATGAATGCATGAAGGAACTGGATTGCTTATATGTCCGGTCTCAGTTCCTCGCCCTTCTGCTGACCTGGCGCTCTTGCAGCAAGCAGGCAGGAACGAAGAAAAGTGCCCATCCCATCCTGGATCCTGGGTTCAGAAGTAATTGTGCATATGTGTACATCAAGAAACAAACAGGTCGGATACAATACAGTACAGACTGTGTGCTGTACCATCTGGTATGTATGGTACAGTACCTAGTGTCCTCTATAAGGTACGAGTAAGCACAGCGCAATTGAACAAATACGAAACCAACCAGGGCATGCTGCCAACGGTACGGAGTACTAAGAATGTAACAATAAGCAAGAACAAAGTGGCGCGGGCGTTGGCCTCCCCTTAACCTTCTTAACTTGGTTTAGGGGGGGCTAAGTGAAGACAGGCGTCCTGTGAGAATTCTCATCAAGACTCCATTGCGGTGCGGAAGATCCCTGGAATTAAGCCTTTAACATTCATCATTTCTGGTTCCCCTTCCCCTGCTGCCACTCCTTGACCCATTGACTCATTGACCCATCGTCATAAAGCGTAGTTCCCCCTCGAGGAGTCTGTGATGGTCTTTTTCTGATTATTCTCCGCTGTTCCCTTTGCTCTAGTCGAATGACGTTCACTGTCCGTGATCGGAAATACCGAGTATGTAAGAAGGACCTACACGGTTGGACTCGCTTGACCTCGCACAACTTGTAGATGACGTTAGCTCCCTCGCCCGCGGGAAATGGATTAGTCAACCCTCAGCTCAGCAGCTCTGGGTGATTACATATGAGTAAGTCTGTTAACTAACTTATGAGTATTTCAAGATAACTAGCTAAGTACAGTACAGTAATCGGTAAGTAAGTTACTAACTTGGTTCAAACAATTTAAACTAAAGAGTAGGTTTCGGATCAGAACTGCTGAAGACGCCGTGCATTCTGCACAGCCTCAATCCAACCCCCATCATCACCATCACCATCGCTATCATCATCGACTATCATCAAGTCAACTCGGTGGCTCCAGCTTGAGTGGGTGGTCAGATCGAGTCTTAGACTGAGATATTCTAATACTACATAGGAATAAATCGTAGTCTTCATGGTAGATGTATGTCGTATAGCTTTGGTGTGGCGCTTCTTTCGGAGTGCAGCAAGCTGGCCGGTGGCGTCTTGCTACGTCTTGCTACTCCCCACTCTGATTTGCCCATAGTCTCTAATTGTGAAATCAGGCTACCCGCAAACTGAGGGGTAAGTATGTGAAAGTCAGAATGGGGGTAGGAAACCCCTCTTTGCCTGAAATCTCTTTTCTGAGATCCATTTTCGGTCCATCATAAGCTGTCCGCCTCTGCCTTTTTCCGCTACCTGTGCCCCAAAGCCCCGCTATCGATGTTATAAGTGCAGATGCATCCTAGATGCTGAGTAGGTAGCTAGCCCCTCCATCGGATCAGACTCGGCCCCATTTGCCAGACTGCCCTGCAGTGCACCCGACTGAATTCTTCGATTGACAAGAGGCTGAAACATACTGATCTACATGAGTACAGTCCTATGTACTATGTACTACCTGCCATGTGGGTGCGTCTTGGATGCTCGGGAACATGGAACAGTCGACCGCAGCGCTCTGATCTACCTCTGTCCCTGCAACATAGCTCGTCAGTTGTAAACCCTCATTGGCATGGTCAACAATTGATTTGACACCCTGCTGCGGAGTATCTAATGAGCTTCCTCATACAGAACCCAGAGCCGGACGCACTGATGGCTCGTTCGAATGAAAAAAAAGGCGTTGAAGAGAAGGAGGGGGTTCGCGTGGGAGGCTAAAGTTTAGCTTGAGAGAGTCCTTGGCCTTCGTGTGCTATCTCCGAGACAGTGATCAGATCATCTTCCTATGAGTACATTGAGTACATATCTGGTCTCTGATTTGGCGAGAATCCATTGCTGCTCGACCGGAGTCAACTATCAGTCATACACCAATGCTGGCTCCGCGAGGGTCAGCAGATGTCAGGAAAACAGGATAGAAGGAGGTCGTGAGCAAGCTAAACTCGACCGCTAGGCATGCTTGACAACGTCGGACACAATCTCGTTGTAACACCCCCTCTGGAGACAAGCAACGATAGGACGCAGGGTCAAGGGAACCCTTGGGCCATCTGGCGGTCATTGCACCGCCGAGCATCTTGAAGACTGGCAATTTCATGGCTTGGAAATCACTACATACCTGTGAGTGGCGGCACCCTAGTCTCTAGATATAACGCACACATACTATACACACTTGGACCTCGACAACATTTCCTACCTAGGGCTGGGCGAAATGACGTGGGCTTCCTTGGCCAGCGATAACCTGCCTACATACTGCCAGAGGACACAAGCAGTGGGGAAGGAATAGCCTCGGTGCCAGGTAAGGAGAGGTAACCCCAGGCATGATAGGTAGTATGCAGTTGGCTATTGTTATTAAGGTAGGGATCACAATGCCAACCATGCAGCAGTCAATCTATTCTTCCATGCGCCTATTTGCGGAGATCCGGTTGATAACCATGTTGCCATCACTCATCTTTCCGCAGTAAGCTATAGACTTGCCAGCCCATCCATCCGTGATCCATCCACCCCTAAACTGCAATTCACCTACCCCTCAGCTGGTCACCTCGCTCATTCATACTAAAAGTCCAACCCTAAATACAAAGGCCGCGAAGATAATGAAGATCAAATGGGAGGGGCAACCTTGCAACCGAGTCTACGCGACTTGTCATTAACTGCAATGATAGTCCGGCTAGGCATGAGTGATCGCTCAGCCAAGCTCATTTTGACTGGCCAGAATGTAGCGCTTTGACCAGACGGGAGCCGAAAACTGAAGGTACCTACTGTAGTTATCGAAGGTGACTTTGAGTAAGCTGATGGGTAGATAGTTAACTAGTTGTGGAATTAGTTAGTCAGTCAACTACCTTAGTCCGTCACAGGTTGATAATGATCGTGAATTGAGTGATTTGCCTACTCGATTTGCGGGGAGTACTACGTACTGTACTCCGTACAAGTACGTAGTCAACTTAGTAGTCTAAGCTCACTGCTGAGATCCAGTTTGCACGAGGGATTTTTTGCAGCCAATGGAAATTTCAAGTTGGAATGTCCGACGTCGGCACTGCGACCAACAACAAGAGACAACCGAGGAGCCCATTCATTCTTGTCATACCTCTCTTCCGGTACAAAGTGCTTGTATATCCACTCTTATTTATGCTAGCTCTATACTCACGTAGAATCATGTACAGGCGCGCGCGCACACACGAACAGACAGACAGGGAGAAGTAGGCACGTCGCAGCAACACAGTAGAAACAACAACTGCAGCCCCGCTGAAGGTGGGGAACCATCTCCGATGGAATTCAGGTCTTCCTTTCTAGCATCGGAATCTAAACCGTGCTGGGCGATGGAACATGATCAAGCTAACTAACCCTGGTTTTTGTGTATCGCGGGGGAACGAATTGTTTACGCAGTCTGCGCTACTTTAACTAGTATCCGTAGTTTACGAATCTCTCTCTGTGTTTCCTTTTCAATCATCCGATTAATTTTATACAGTAATCAAAGTCTTGTATTAGCAACCGGAATGACTTCACTTTTTAAAGACGTTCTCTTTTTTTCTTTCCTTTATAGCTACGCGGATTAGGGAGTGGCTCGTGTAAGGTGTAGTGTACATGCCCTATAAGATCGGATCGGAGTTTCAACTGCAGATGCAATGCGTGTTTGCTTTTCTTTTTCTGTTTTTGCTTTTTTCTCTTTTTCATCTCTCTCTTTCCCCTGCCTTTCCCTTTCCTCCCCTTCCGCTCGCTCGTAGCTGTGCATCTGGGGAATCCGGCCCGGGATGACGGATGCGAGGTGATTTTCTCCCGCACCTTAGCTCATGCCCAGCTGCTGCAGGAGTGGTCAACTGCCGTTCGGTCTGATCGCCTACCGGTTGGTCAAAGGAGAAGGAGGGTGAAGCAACGAAGCAAAGGGGGCCATTATCATATATCGCGGTGTATTTTGTATCCAAAATGGTCTTCGGCTTTATGTCCTAATAGCCTGGCCGATGACGGGTTACCCATAGTATTGTTGAGAGCACAGCCGGCCGTATTGAATCAGTTCGGGAGGAGAACGAGCCGTACTCCGATACGGTCAAGGGAAGAAACGGCTCGATAAACCCATTGAATCACTTGAAACAAGTTACCAAACAACTAAGCCATAACTGGTAGTACGTTGAGTTGACAACTACATGCTAAGTTAGTGCTATTGACCACCAGTCAAACATGACTCTGTTCGGATACAGGAAGAAGAGAACGGCTTGACTATTGTCATCTTGAACGGAAGCTTTTTTGCAGAATACACTGTGTACGTAGTTAGTTGTACAGTACTTCGGTTCTGAAAATAACCCACGTTAGATCTCGAAGACTGTCAAATACCTACTGGGTACGTAATACTAAGAGTAGCAAACTTACTTATAGCTTCTTGACCGCTAGTCAGTCAGTCAGTCCAACATTATCCACCAGGATGTTGATAGCGGTGGAATGATCGAATCGGGCCTCAGTGAACCGAGAAAAGCTGACGAGCTGCCTACTGACTGGGAAATTCCGACAGGTACAGTACAGTATGGGCTGGGTGCATAGGGGTCTGAAGGGTCAATGGGTGCGCCTTTTAATTCAACCAGTCGGTCTCCTCCATTTGGGACCTGGGACAGCAGCCAGCATGGAGACTACGATACGAGGAGCGTCGCAGCTGGTTGGTCCGTCATCATCAAACCATGTGGTATGACATTGAGCTGGTACAGTAAGTAGTCTACACCACTTCGCGCGGATCGAACTAAGCAAGCAACCCCCCTCTTCGACCCCAGAATTTTGACCACGGTGGCACAAATTCTGACGGAATCGTTAAAGCAAGCATCTCCGGTCAAGGCCTTCCTGGCCAGTGGGGAAAGGGGATGTTGACTCCACGTAGCCGAGCCGTCGGGGCCCAGGACAAATAACAGAGCGGATTAATGCCGGGCTCAAAGCTTCCTCGCACTTGCGCATCCATTTTGGCTTTCCCGATAGAGATTAAGCTGCTTCTCAAGCCCCTTCAAGTGCGACTGCGCGAAGGGCTGCGGCAGCCCGGACTGGATAGAGTTGACGCAGCCAACGATGATCATATCGTTAGAAACAATCGACTACTCCGTACTGCTAAGTGGCATGAGCGGGTACTGGGGGTGGTGGTGGTGATGATGATGATGATGATGATGATGATGATGACGGTGATGGCATAGGCGGCGAGAGACCGGAGCATGGGCCGATATCAGATCAGATGATTGTCGAAGGAAGGAAACTCGGTCTGACCTGGTCGGATCTGGTTTGATCAGGCGGATGATCCGCCAGTGCTGTTTTGGAAGGCCAAAGAGTACAAATCAGTCTTTGGTTCCGCAAACAGGCGATTCTATGCGCGAAGTTTGCCTTTGGGACATGGTGCGGACAACAAATCGATGCCGGAGCGGGAGGGAGAGCGCTCGGAGCACTTCAGCCCATAGTTACCTCTTCCTCCCTCTCTGTTCTTCTTCCTGTGTTGTACTGTTGTTGAACCCAAGCCAGATGTCCAAAAGGTTTGTTTGACCGCCAGATTGTCAGTCAATGACCATGCTGTTCCCTAGCTAGTTGACCGGTCTGGATATTCTGAAAGCGTCGCGTTCACGACCGCAATGGCCCTGCACTGTTCGACCGACCGATCGTCTGTTGCAACCGACGCCCAACCCCTTGGCGATGTTCAGGTGCTGCGCAGTATCGTTCTTCGACGAGCTCTCCCTCGGATATTTTGTCGTCGCGTGAGAAAGAATAAAGGATTATCAGCTGAGCAAGACATCGTGCTTGAGAATAGCGATACGAGTGCAATCAGAAGTGGTTGCAATTCTAGGGACCTGCGACAGTAGCAGCTTAGGTAAGATTCCCTAAGTTAGCATGACGCCTGCTGGGATTTGCAAGAATGATCGACCGCCAATTAAAGTCTGGAATGGAACAACCATCTATACAAGTCTCAGGTACTACTTACTTTCTACATACCTTTACTCTCTATCACACACATTTCATTGACTCGTACCTCGCTACATCATAGATTATAATAATGGTGACGCCGAGGCCATGAATGATCGCTGCGATCTTCTGTAGTATGCCGACCAGCCCAGGCCGTGGCGAATTACCTCAGCTTGAGTCAATCCGATGTCATTTCCCTACGTCGCTATCAACCCGAACCACGATTCAATTACTCTTAACTTTGTTTCAGGGATCCGTTTCTCTCGATCTTGCATGTCATTTCGGGAAATGATCGTTCTTATGTCCCATGGCCCTTATGCCTTGCTGCATCAATGACTTTACTACGAAGTCATAGGAAAGGACAGACGTCATGTCGAAACAGCAGCAGTAACAGCAGCAGCAGACATCACAGAAGACGATAACTCCGGCTTGAAACAATGAACCCAAGGCGGACTTTCTTCTCGGCTCTATGCGCGTCCTAACTATTCGATATTCCTGACGTACTCGATAGAAAACCAAACATTCTAGAAGGCGTCAATGCCACAGATTCGACTACTGGACACCAGTCCCAACCCCCCAATGACATCTTCGAAACCTAATCTGAACTTTATCTCAATGTGAATCTCTTTGATGGAAACGATCAATTTCATCAGACATAGCTTGACATCAACATTGCATCAGGGCCAGTAGATAGAGGTCCATGGACGAAGTTATAAGGCCGCCCAGGGTTGCCCTACTCTGCTGCATACTATCCAAAATTTCCAATTCTTTACACCGAAACAACTACTGCCCACAGACTGTCTCCATCCAAAAGACGTTTCGCACACCTCATTAACTCCCTTCACCAACATGTCGAACCGCTATGAGAGAGAAGCTGAAGACCGCTACGAGGCTGACAATGACACCTCTCCTGTTTCGGGAACTGTCTACGACAACTCTTACGCCCATGAGACCCAGTCGGGGCTGAGGGGACAGATTCCTGTTCAGAAAGACGAAGATCGCTATGATGACCCCATGCAGCCTCCCTATTCCAACTCGGACCAACAGCTTGGTAGGTTCCGCACCACCTTGGACGAACGATGAGTGGATGGCTAATAATCGTCTACAGCCCAAGATGAGAACGAGGCCATCGATCAGTCCAACATCCTGCAGGGAAGCCGCCTGCGCCATGCGAAGCCATCGACAAGAAACGCCTACAACGAAGGTCCGGATGAGGACGACTTGCCTGAAGAAGTGCTCTACGGCAACTCCGGTGTGTCCAGCACTGGTGGCGTGGCTTGAAGACATCCGTCACGATGGTGGATTTGATGCGCAACGTGGAATGACTCGTGTATGAGTTTATTATTATTGTTCAGTGATGAATTGCTCTTATGTTGATATGTAATTATGTACTGTACACGAATTGAATGTGGAAGATCTGCCTAGCCAATTTTGCGGCAGGATATCGTTTCCATGAAGTGTAGGAAAATTGGTAGCATTCCGGGCCACTTGATATTGATTGAGTTAATTCTGGCCGTAGCCATGAAAGGTGAAAGTGCCCTGATCTCAAGTAGGAAGGATCTCAACGAGGCTTGGCTTGTCGCAGACGATGTATGTATGAGTCGTGCCATGCTCCACATGGATGAGCACCAAAGTCTAGCCTCTGTTTTCAACCGCGTAGCGTGTGTTGCGGCTATCGAGCTATTGTGGAGCGTGATATTTTGGAATGGTGGGAATCTGCTGCCGCGCAGTATTTACCTGCCGATGCAGCTGTTGGCAGGTTGATTGTGTGAAGCCAGTCTGAGTTTCATTTCCGAATGACGTATGATTCCGAACTTGAAGGGCATGGATGACCGCTTCACGACAAGACTCGTGTCTACACAGAGATCAGAAGATACCTTGGTAAGGGCATGGCCTCGCACGTACCACAAATTGTTCTAGAGACTCTTCAAATAGCTCATTATTGACGCCCACGCCCCCTGGATGCTCGACAGGAGACAACGGGTTCTTGACCACTGCCGGACCATGATTAGAGATTAGCTTGGCGCATTCTAACAAATCGTGAAAGGATTGTGTCTTGATGTACCGTATTCGACGTAGAGATTGATGTAGATTTGCTGCAATGCAACGCGCATACTTGGACTCTTGATATCCGTGAGCATGACGAATTTGATGTTGGTTGGCGTCTCGTAGTAGTGCAGTTTATATTGGCTCGTCTTGTACGTGACGAAGCTGGAGTTGAAAGAGCCTGGTCAGTTGAGATTGAACCCCTGATTCATGAGCCAGCCACAGCCTTACTTGTCGTCCTCTCCTCCCATTTTGCGCACCATATTGCGGAGCGAAAACACAGTACCAAAGATCAATTTCGCATCGTCATCGGTTGTCCGCGCGGATTGGCCAAGAAGCACAGGAGCGTTGGTGGCTGGCGCAGAAGCTTCCGAGGTAGGTCGCGAAGATTTGCTGCCTGAAGTAGAGACTGGACGAGGCAACCAGCGTCGTTTGTATATGCATTCCGCTAACAGCAGGGCGGGATGAGGTTAGCATGTGGAAATCTGGGGTCCTCAATACAAGGGAAGCGGAGAAAAGGTACTGTACCGTGCCGGTCAAAGATATAGAAAGAATAAACCACCATTGCGGTAGAAGGGACAAGTCGATGACAATTTGACAAGAAGAACCGAGGAAGGAAAAAGCGGGAGAGAGAGTATGTGTGTGCAGAGAGTCTGAGCCAAGAGTAAGAGGAGGATTGTGAGTCGTGAGTCGTGAGTCGTGATGAGATGCGGAGGTTGGAGGGAGGAGGGTTAGATAGCGGACAAGTGGACGAGGGAAGCTTGTGGGCGGTGAGCCACCCCGGTGTGTTTAGTTATCGATAAGGAATTACGGAGTAAATTACTCCATACTAAAACAAAAAGGAGATCAGAGATCAAACACCCAGTACAGTACTATGAATGCTTTCAACATGATTGAAATATGTCACTATGTCACTATGTAAGTTCGTCTGTATTGTATACTCTGAACTATTTCTGGGGGGTTCAAATAAATCATTTTTTTTATAAAAAAAAAAGCCCAGCCAGGATTCTAGTTCCGACTAAATAACCAATTCATGAACAGGAGTACAATACGGGGTACAGTACATACTATACACACTTTGACACTGTATACACACGTACTGCCAACCATCAGCCCTATAGCCTACAGCTGATGATCTCCGCTGTAAATCAACTACCGCGTGTAGTCTAGGCTGGTTAAGATGCATGAGTACATAGTATGTACAGTAAATACCATAGGGTGGAGGGTGAGGTTGAGCGAGTGTATACCGTTAAGTCCAACTGTACAGTAATCCCCCCCCCCTCCTCTCCCGTCGATCAATTATTCCTCCTCTTTCCTCCACTCAATAAATTGCGACAAACCACCTCCTTCTGCTTCGTGTATATTTCACCCGTCTCTATACCTATAAACTTATTAATCAAGCTAACTGTCTCGCTTGACTGGGCCGTCTTCTTTTCTTCTGAAGCTGCTTTCTTTCTCTCCTTCAACTAGGCACTTGTACTGTACCTGTGGTGCTTATCTCTAACCCGCCATTCATCTCCGGTCCTTTCTTACCCCCCCTCCTCCCCCACACACATTCGCTCTCAAGGCAGCCGTCAATTTTTGATTTCCTCCCCATCACGGCAACTCAGCAAAGTTTCAGACAGGTCTTTGTCAGACTCAAACAGCCTTTGTGCTGTCGTTCCTCCATCTTCTGCTTCCCATGGCTCACGAAAACCTCGAGCTGGCCCAACAGAATGGTGCGCCAAGCGATCAACCTCCGTTGCCACAACCCTGGCCCTTCCGTTCTGCGTATGTGCATTTATTTGCTATCCATTCTTCTTTTGAAATGGTACTGGTCAGGTTGATATCTGACCGTGCACACAATGCTCAGGTCAACACCCTCATATGGCAGCCCGCAGAGGCATCATCGCCGTAACCCAATAGTCAGGCGGCCGGTAAAGGTAGCGCCCATCCGAGAGTCTCTTCAGTCACATCTGCCGTCTTCCCGTGGCGTTCAGTGTCCCATTGTGCAATGGTTCTGACTATCCTGGATAGGAGACGCTCGACGCACGCTCTGAGTACACCACGAGCCAGGATGACGGAACTGCTGAACACAGAATCAACCAGTATGTGATCAAGCAAGAAATCGGCAGGGGCTCCTTTGGAGCGGTGCACCTCGCGGTCGACCAATTTGGAAACGAATATGTAGGGTCTATGCTCATCCTCGCCATGAACTAACGGCATTTTACCTGCAATATTAGGCAAGTGCTCGCGTGACTGACCCAGCCGATCAATAGGCCGTCAAAGAATTCTCAAAGGCTCGTCTCAGGAGACGGGCCCAGTCCCATCTGTTGCGGAGACCACGCGGTCCGAGGCGCCCTCTGGATGGCTACAATTCCCCGCTGCATCGCCATTCGGCAGGCGTCGAGGACCACAAGCAAGATGCCCTCTACCTGATCAAGGAGGAAATCGCAATCATGAAGAAACTCAATCATAACAATCTTGTCTCACTGATAGAGGTCCTAGACGATCCCACAGAGGACTCTCTCTACATGGTCATGGAGATGTGCAAGAAAGGCGTGGTTATGAAGGTTAGCCTTGAAGAAAGAGCCGATCCGTACGAGGATGCTCTCTGTCGCTGCTGGTTCCGTGACTTGATTCTCGGGATTGAATACCTCCATGCTCAGGGCATCGTACACCGAGATATCAAACCGGACAACTGCCTGGTAACGAATGACGACGTCCTGAAAGTTGTCGACTTCGGCGTGTCTGAGATGTTCGAAAAGGATTCTAGCATGTACACGGCAAAGTCTGCGGGCTCTCCTGCCTTCCTTCCTCCGGAATTATGTGTCGTGAAGCACGGCGACGTTTCGGGAAAAGCGGCAGATATATGGTCGATGGGCGTCACGCTGTATTGTCTGCGCTATGGAAAGCTTCCGTTTGAGAAGCAAAGTATTTTCGAACTTTATGAGGCCATCAAGAACGACGCTGTTGTGTGTGAGGAGGAGACTGACGACAACTTTCGTGATCTGATCTCTCGGATCTTGGAAAAAGATCCGACAAAACGGATCCAGATGCATGAGCTGCGAGTAAGTTTGGGCGAGTGTAGATCCTCTGGAACGTACTTTGCTCATGTAGTGAACTGCAGGAGCATCCATGGGTAACAAAAGACGGCTTGGACCCTCTTCTGTCAGAAACCGAGAACACAGCGGAGATAATCGACTTTCCGACCGAGGAGGAGATGAATTCAGCTATCACTAGGACTATCGGGCATGTCATGGCTGTAGTAAGTATTTTTAAATCCCCTTTGTTCCTAAGCCTTCCATCAGCGGATGAAGAACCCCTAACGAAACATAGATCAAAGCCGTGAAGCGCTTCAAAAAACTACTTGATCCAGCAAAGAGCGATCCTCCAATGCAGAGTATTCTCGGTCAGGAGTACGAGACCCATTTCGTAGAGCCCCCACTGGAAATGGAGCCAGAAGAGAGCTTTGCAACTGGTCACTTGGGTGCGAAGAGCAAGGCTCAAAGTTTGAACACATACAACAGGACAGCTTGGGAGCAGCATTACGCCTTGAGAGAGCCTCACGGTCAGAGCGAAGAATCAAATCACAACCAACCGTCAGGTGGCGGTCAACAACTCCCCACAGAGGATCCCACCACTGTCAGCAGTTGCAGAATCGGTACGGAAGACGCGCCAGAGAGCAAGGACTCGGGCTCCGTACGCAATATCAATGTTCGAGGAGGATTCATTGACGACCCGCAACCCACCTCTACGCCACAGTCTCCGTCTCCTTTCATACCACTATCCCGAGCAAGCTCAGCAACAACCAAGCGCAGCGTTGAGGGGACGCGCGGACATGCACGCGACCCTCTCGAAGAAGAATTCCCCTTCCTCTTCATTGGGCCGTCAACTTATACGGGCTCCCCTTCGAGCGAAGGATGTGACTATGCAGTGAATCATCTCATTCCAGAAGAACCAGGAAAAATGGCTGAGGATCCGGCCGATGTGGATACTGCCATAGACCTCGACCTAAACGCTGATATGGCCTGTCCGATCGTGAGCGAGTCCCCTGGTGCTGCGGAATTCGATATCTATGAGACTGCCTACCGACAGGAAATCGAGCGGATCCGAGCACCCAGCTTTCCTCGCAAGGGCAGAGAGCCCAAAGTGTACTTGACCCGTCGCGTAGAAGGTAAAGACGATGTGATGAAGCTGGTAGGTGAGAACGCCACAAAGTTGGGGCCAATGTTCGGTGTGAAGAAAACATCTAGCTCTGGATTGGCTTCTGCTGTGAGTGCAATCAGGCTGCAACTGGAACAACAGCAGAGAGTAAAATCCTCGGATGTACTGCCGTTGGCTACTGCAGCCGGAGTCACTACGACGGACGCATCGAACCCCGAGCGCTCTGCATCTCATTTACGAAACATAGTCGACCGAGTCAGAAAATGTGCTGATCCATGAAAGAATGGAGGGTGGCATTTCACTAGTATTAGCTGTGGCCTCAACAACAATAGATGACTAGTGGAATGGTCTATACATGGATCCATATTGTGCACTGTCTCAAAAAAATCTGATCTCGTCGCATTGGTAGGTGCTTTTTCTCTCCCTTGCACACCAGCTGTGTAGCATCAAGGACTGGGCTGAATGCTGTGCTCTTATATAACACCATGCAATAATTAGTATCATACAAGTAATCAAGTATGTGACATAGAGAAGTGCGCGGCAGGTTGGCGCATTTGAAAAGACATCAGTAAAAGGCATAACAAAATTGTTGGCAGGGAGATAGATCAAAAAAAGTATGACTTGCGAATCAGTAACACAAGGACTTGTGATATCATGTCTCATTGTTCATAAGGTTGCCGACCAAGCAATTGTACAGGGCAAGAAACGATAGTTCTTTGTTGTTTTGTTCAAACAAATTCATAAATAATCTGTCATCGATCCATATGCGCAGACGTAAATGCTGGCAGAATGCGATATTCCAAAACTTGGAAACATGTCTCTAGAAGGCGTTCTTGCTTGAATTCTTTTCTCCAATTCGACATGTTTGACACGCCTGGACCCTTCTGCTAGATGCTTTAGCCCGGACATAAATAATATGCTTGCGCGCTGTAAGTAAGAAAATGTATCGTAGATCGTATAGAAAAGAAGCAGATAATAGAAGTTGCACGTGAGTGGAACGAGCCATGCGTTGGGCACGTTCCCTGGTATAGCTGGGCTGTCATCGTTACTTGATCGATCTTGTTCGCGACAACGATTTGAAAAGAGAGGGAAATTGTCTTTTGTGATTGACATGGAATCATTAATCGTGAGTCGATACTTTCTGAGAAAAGAAAGGGATTTCCATCTTTGCCGGAATTGTACGTTATTCAGATCGAGTTTCTGCTGGTCTCTCTATCAATAATTCTGGAGCCGTCCCATGCGCTTCTTCCGGGCGCCTGGCGAGAGGATGAATTAGATTCCTCCGATTGCTCTCCACGAATGATGTCCTATCAGGCAGAAGGGGTTCGAATGACCGATCGCCTGTTTCTCGTCTTTGAATCGATTCCCTATGTCCTAATTGTAGCGCTTGTGGCGAAGGCAGAGTTTGTCTCATTTCTGGGGGCCGCGGCAATTCCCTCCTTGAAGGTACCAATTCCTGACTGGGCATTTCTTGCAATCGCGCTTCACCGATTGCTCCTCCCAATGATAATGGCCGCCTCGGTGGTGCAGGGTAGTGTAATTCGGATTGAGACGAATTCAGCGGCCTGCCAACGACCCGGGGACCGAATAAAGGTGCTCCAGGCCCCAGGCCAGCAGGACTAGTTGGCGCAGAAGGCAATTTCCCTTTGGTTGAGCCGGATCGTCGCGGAGGAGGATAGGTTTCCCCGCGGGCCTCAGCAGCTGCCTTACGTCGTTCTGATTCAGCCTTGCTTGGGCGACCTCTTTTCCGCGGAGGTTCGCCTCTGACAGTGATACTCTCCGAGCTGGGAGACAAAAGGGTCGAGGCACCACTTTCGCTACTGTAAGAAGCAGTACTGGTCGCAGGGCGTGGCTGAATTGCACGAGGGGGGCGGATCCCTTTATCTAGAGGAAACAGAGGTCGTTTACGCAAAGCACTGGGGTCCAAGGGTGCAGTTGCTGGCGGTGCAGATTCGTGGGCGTGAGGAGGAACCGGCCCACGGCCGGGATTGACAGATAATGATAATGGCACGTGCTGACACATGTTGTAGAACGCCATCTGGCAGGAGTTGAGTGAGCGACCTAAGTTGATCGGCGTCAGCTAGCAGACATAAATCAGGGAGTGTTCTCTGGCCCAATGTGGGCTAGCACATGTGCTCAGTCGAACTGAAACCTCCAGGACATCGAATGACAGATTTGTACCTTGAGGCAAGGGGATGTCCGTCCAGCTTGGCGTGATACCGAAATCCCGGATCATTTTTACTAAGTGGCTCGAGGGAACTCTGGCCTTCTTTAAGATCTCGGTAAGTAGCGTGTACTTAAGTCCATCGTTAGTCGTCCGTAAAACAAGTCACAGGATCGTTTAACACCTGCGATCTCATTGATCGAAAGGTCCAAATAGAAAGAACAACGAACGAAAAAAAGGGTAATTTTCGTACCTTCTCCTCCTCGTTCCATGGCCTCTCTGGTAGATTCGACATATCCAGTTGACCATGGAAGCTGGGTAGAAGCGGCTTTTCTTCTAGAGTCGGCCCAACCGGCGACAATGAGTCAATAGAAGAGATCGGGATTCTAGACAATGATGACAAGACGTAAAGAGTGACGCGTCACGCGACTTTGAGAATCCAAAAGTACACAAGCAGTACCAAAGCCTACCAGGATAAAAGTGCGCACTGCGGCGAAACCGAGCGACAGCGTTGGAGAGCCACCAAGAACAAATTCTAACCAGGGAAGAAAAAGCGATAGGGACAATAGAAACAGGATATACTCGTAGCGAAATCAGAAAGAGCCTCCCAGAAAGAATGATGCGTCTACAGCAAAGGAGCACCGCGTGGGCGCTCAGGAAGAAGCGCGTAATGTGGGCTAGTGAAAACCGCATTCGAGGACAAAGGAAAGGACGACGCTCCAACTAACAACAGTCAGCAAACGAAGGAGAGGGTATAAAATCGACGCGCAGAGAGTTGATAATAGACATTGAAGTTCAAAAGAACGATTACTTCAAGAACGAACGCATAAGAGACGGGAAGCAGGAATAACGAAGGTCATATGAGGCCAGGGCAAAGGATGCCGCAGCAAGGCAAATTCGGGCGAGGTGGGAGACGAAGCACCAGAATGAAAATGAAAGAAGCGGCCTTGATGTTTGCAAAGGACCACCACACTGAAAAAGGCACTGAAGAACAGAGACCTTTCGCAGGGCTAAAGAAGCCGGAGATGGAATCAGTCAAACGATTGAACAGAAGAGGATCGGGGCCCTCCCCACAGGAAAGATATCAGATGTCGACGTTGGAGATCAAACAAGATTATCTGGAACGAGCAGTTTCAACGGTGCATATTGGCACACCACAGATAGAGGGGGAAAAGAAAATGCAGGAAATGGAAAGGAAGAAACAGAAGAAGCTGGACCAGTCGTTGAGTTGCACTGAATCATCCCAGGGACTTTTTCTAGCCAGACGGACTTTTTTACCCTCGGAACCGCGCAGGACAGTATTGTAGCTGCCACAAATGTGTGGCCGGAGGGAGAAAGGGAAGCTGCAGGGACTCCTTTCCGGGATGCTCACTGTCCGTCAACCGAAGACGATATTTCGCGAACAATACAGAAGAGCCATGATGGGTCAGGACTCAGATCAGACCGAATTATGAAATACAGCGGATCCAACCAGTCTCAGGTGGGATTAGACCGAGACCCTACCGAGAACAGAATAGTGTTTCGAAAACACGATGGTTTCAAGTGACCTCAAGTGCGCATCCTCCTCCGACGAGACAGGAATCAAAGGAATCAAACAATGCCTCACCAAGGAGGGGCTGCAGTAGCCCTGGCCGGCCCGCGAAAGGACGAAAAAGACCAGGAGGGGCACGACAGAGCATAGGGAAAGAGCTAAGGATGCATGTTGCTGGGACACCATGGGAACCTGGCCGGATGAGAGTGTAGGGGGCACAGGACCTAGCCGGGCTCGGCGTGAAGAAGTAATGCGACAACAGCCTGCGACTACTGCTGTACGCCCTGACTACGGGATGGAACCAAAGTTTAAAGCCTCGTTTGTGGATTGGAGAAATACCGTGGAAATAGACGGTGGTTAATAGGCGCGAAGAAGCGTCAAGCCACGGCTGTGGGCTGCGAAGAAGCTTGCCATTTCTAAACCAAAGGTTCTGTCAACCTCTGGGGCGGAGAAGACCCCTCTCATAGGATGGAGTACGGTCTCCATAGCGTGCATGATAAGCGAATTACCGTGGAAGCATCCAGACGCACCGATGGTCTGGGTCGGTCGAGAGAGTGTGGGCCGGGTACTGGAAGCAACAGTTCCTAGGAAGATGATATCCAAGTCGAAAACTTGTAGAAGATTAGCTAGGGCGAGCTTCCATGGTCATTAGCCATGTCTGGAGGCCCGCGTACTCTGAACCTAGACTTCTGGCGTGCAGTTGCAGCACATGCAAAAATGTGCATTGGCCTTATTCATGATAGCGGGAATGCACACCGCAATGACTGGCAGAAATTGGATAGCGGCGGAGGTGCTTGATAACCGCAAGGTGGGGTGAAAGGCTCCGCAACAGGCGCAGACGAGGAGTAAAATCCTGGAGGCTGGGTAAATAAATGGGTCCCGTTAGTGCAAAAAGCAATGGAACGAAGACTGCAAGGATGTTCCGAAACGGCCAGACCGAGATAGGTTGGCTCTCTCTCCGTCGTTCTTTCTCTCTCTTCTTTACCAAGCATGGTAGTGATTTTGATCCGGACAGTCTGTCAAGCTTAGTGGAAGCAAGCAGTATATGTCATGTATGATAACTTTGGGTAGGACAAGGCTGCCCCCATCGAAGAAAATTAGAAAAGGCACGGTGAAGGTGGAAATCATGTAAAGGGAAGCGAGTAAAGGTAAGCAATACTCATTGTAACCGAGCTGTACTGGTCCTCCGTTGGAAAAGGCCAAAGGTTCGGAGTGAATGACATAAATATCATATTATAGTATCGTGCAGGAAAGGAAAAAGGGGGGGGGGGGGGGGGTTCTTTCTGCTGTCATTGTTGGTTTCATACCTACCATCCCGTCCAATAAGTAACAGGCAGGGCGCGCAGGGACGAAATCCATCAGGAAGATGTACTGTAAAGCGAACGGGCGATGATATTTGCCCACGGGGCAAGTTCAACGAATGCCGCTGCGCTTGAGCTGCAAGTATTTCGTGAGAAGTAGTAGCCTTCTGCTACTACTAGTTACTCGCCCATCGACGGAGCGTCTTGCGAATGGAACAGCCAATCTTGCCACTGACGGGATGAATCGACGGGTCAATTATGACCGGAGGAACCAAACAAGCAGCAAGTCTTGAGTTCTTAGTCGCTGTGGGAGGGGAAGCCACTGAATTGAAAGCGAGGATGGCCTGTACTCTGCAGCGTAATGTCTAATTGAGACTGACCATGGTCCATGCACGAGAACCATGCACGCAGGAGGGAGCAAGGCCCCGCCGATTTGAATCAACCGTCCAAAATGTAGTCTGCTTATAGTACCGTAGTCCTGCGTGGCGTTGAAACTGGGTCTTTTGGGGGAGGGGGGTGTTTGGCCCCCTACTTCAACCTCCTAGCTTTCAGCCACTTGCAAAACGGTGTTGGAGACAGAACACCAACTTTCTCTGATGCATTGAAATTTAAACCGAGCCAATAGACATGGAAATAAATGGGGCAAGATGGTTGAGGAGGCAGAGGGTGAGGAACAGAGGGTGGAGGAAAGGAGTGAGAAGTCCAAGAGGGAAAGGATGAACAAAGAGCCCCGGGAGGGAAGAGAGAGAGAGAGGGGGGGGGGGGGGGGAAGGCCACGGGAACCTGTGGCGCATTTGAATTTACGGAGCAGTAGTCTAGTACCGTGTACGGTATCCGGTACCCACCGTGAAGGTACCAGTGTCTTTGTTGGCAGGTGGAAAAAGACTGTGGCAGCCCCACATCTCAGGTACCCGTTGCGCTTGTACCGTAGTCTAGTCTAGTACTACTAGTACGAAAGCACGGAGTACGTACCTAGTAACCTAGTACTCCGTAAGTAAAGTTACCATTCGGAGAAAAATCCACACGGACAGGAAAGATTCCTATGGGTTGCAGTCGATCTCAACACGCACGCTACTGATAATACTTGGTACGAGTATGAGCTGGCCTGTGCTAAGTAACACATTGAGATCAAATTAATTGCTTGGGTAGTGTATCATACATCGATACTACTTCACATGCGTACTACTAATTGGGCGGTTATACCTGCTTGATTTCCTCAGTGAACCATTATTTTTTCTCCTAGGGCTGGGCCATCAACCGTCATAGTGTGCGTAATTTTGTACGCTAAACTTGTACTCTATGTACAGTATGTACAGTACATACAGTACACTGTCAATATCTCTGTAGTGGCATTTTTCCGGCTGGGTCAGTTACCAGCCAACTGGGACGACCAATCGATATTCAGTGATATTTCATATTCACCTGACAGCTATAGTTGATACTTATACTACTCAGTAGTCTATGTAGAAACAATTAATCTCAAGGACGCGATCGATTTGGATGCTAATAATACCTGACACCGGCGTCATTCCATTCTGGGTGGTCCGGCATTACTAGGGCGGAGTCTAGGAGTTTAACTTGTTTCCGTTCCACTCTTTCCCCTCCTTCTTCCCTCCCTCCCTCCATCCATCTATCACTACGACTCTATCTTCCCTCGCGAAACAACATCGGTTCATGCATGTTTGCATTGCAATTGACTGCCGCGAGTGTTGATTTCCTTGATTAAGTATAATTAGCAGTAAGCACTCTTTCTCCTTCCATTTCTTACGATGGTCCGGTCAATTATGGTAACATTCTTTCTCACTGACACTTGGCTGCTGACTGACAGACTAACATTAACTACCTAAAAAACGCACTAAAATCTAGCAAGTAACTCAGTCACCAACTCTTGATGACACCTGAAACCTGCTCTCACCGGTGATTAGCATATCTACAGATGGAGCAACGGTGGACGATGCGCCAGGTCAAGACCCGATTCCCTCCAATCGCTAACCGCCCATTGAAAGCACCGGAAGAATGAGAACATCAAAGGCCTCTGGAAGGACGGGAGAACAGCGTTAAGCTTGATAGGTCCCTCGGGACTGACGCCTCTCGGGGCTTTTAACCCACCTTGTCGCCCACGGCCTCCACTGCATGCTTGAGACGGAGTATTTGATACTTGACACGTCCTCTCTAGTGCGTAAGAGGGAACCCCTGCTCCCTACGCTCCCCTGCCGACCTAAGGCAGTGAGCTGCAGAAGCAAGACCCGGCTACAGCCCTAGCACTGATGGTTTGGACTTCTCGTGGCCTATGGTGCCATCCCACGCAAAAGCCAGCCATCACTTGGTTGGGTGATCGGTGCTCATCCTCTGCAGCTAGGCACTGTAATGTACACATAGCTCTAGCCCAGGAGGCACCATATCTTTCATGTACTGGTATTACCATCCCTCTCCACTTGTTCATCTGGTTATTCTCTTAAAGTACTGACCACGAGTTCGTAGCGTTTCCGCCTCTCAGGATGCGGATAGAAGACTTCAGCTCGCGGAAAGACCTCTCATTCCAACCACCTCAGGCCACCCTTAATGGGGTCAAATGCTGTTGACCTTTTGTATATCACCTTACAAGGTTTTCACTTCAGCACAATTGTCTTCACATTTGTGTCTGAGTTCCTGTCAATGTATATATCCCTTTTCTGCTCCGTGATTCGTCTCTGGCATGTCTCCATCATGTGTCAGTCTTTATTGCTCACTCTAACGCCTTAAGAATGATCATTCTACTCTACAAAGCAAACCCTCGCTTCAGCTTCGAGTTATTGCATGCTGACAGTTTTCTGCACCAGAGAGAGGGAGCGCAGAGCCGAGTATAAATGGATGCCATATGCACCACGCACTGGTGCTTCTGCCAATGGCTATAGTGGGAGAGTTGATCAGCCCCTGGCTGTTCATGTCGACAGTCGAAACAGGGTCCGATATCGACCGCCCTGGAGTAGAGAGGCTCCTGCTGATGAAGGGGCCTGAGTAAGCATGGATCTCGACAGGATAACCACCGATGCTATTAGATGGCTGGAAAAACAAGACATGAGGCCCTGTAAGAGCACTATATGAGAAGATTGTTCCGCTCGAAGCACGCATAACGAGCTCGGCTTGTCCGGCAGGAACATGAAAGTGTTGCTCGTTGATCATCTTATTATTGGGAGCACGAGCTCAGAGGAATTGTCTTATTCTTCTGAAGAAATCGACCGTGAAAGAAAAAGGAAAGAAAGAAATTGGGGGAGATTGTCTCTCCAAAGTATGTGTGTTGCATGGACCCAGAAGATGGCGAATGGTTCAAGATGGAGGGAGTTGGAAGGTTGGGTAGGGAGGGAGGTAGATGAGGAAGTCCCCTTGTAAGCCGGGTGCCCTTTTTTTATTTTTTTTTTTTTTTTGTTTTTTTTTTTTTTGATTGCTAGAATCAATAGAAAATGAAAAAAGGCACAAGATAGAAGGAGAGAGATATCGTGTGCCAGAGGAAAAATGAGAGAGCCATTGTTTAAAGGTCTCCCTTACATTGCTTGAGTCCTCGATTCATCGATGATTCTTGGCACCCGCGGAAAACGTGGACGATTTGCTGCTTCGGCTTGCGACTTTCACTGCTTCCTGCTCTTCTCGCACCAATTATTCTGCCTGCCTGCAAACCCTCCTTTGAGCCTCTTATCCTTCTTATTTGGTTGTTGTTTTTTTTCTTCTTCTTGTCCTTTCTTTTGCCCACCTTGTATCTCATCCTCGAGACTCCCTTTTTCTCTTTTCTTTTACGGTACCTATTCCGCAATCCAGAACACCCTCTTTCACCAACCACCACGCGCTGGTAACCGATCATATAACAGCGCATTCCCCAGCTGGCTCTGATACTTTGCGCGCACAGTCCATGTCGTCATGTCCCCTCATGACAACGCGGACCGTCAGTCAGAACCCATCGCGAATGCGGTGACCGCGATGAAGCTAGACCCTTACGCAACTCCCGATACTCCGATACTCAACGGCGCCGGAGCCATGAGCAAGCACGATTTCGACGCGGCCTCGGACGCCTCCTCTCCTGCAGGTCCCAAGGACACCTACGCGCTGTCGGCATCTCAGTCAGCCTCGCGGCCTACCTCCCGGTCGCCGGTCAAGAATGAGCCGGAGGACGATTACGATCACAACCAAGTCAGCGACGAAGCAAAGTTTGAAGTCACGGAGACGGCCCAGCCAGACAACATGGAGGAAAAAGTTGGAGGTGACATCTCGGTCAAACTCGAACCGGGCCAGCCTCCCAAGTTGACACGAAGTTCCTCGCAGAAGGTTGCGGCAAGACCACCACAGCTATTTTTACATCTGCCGAACAGCACGGCGCAGGCAGAGGAGACTTTTGAGGTTATGGATGCTTGCACATATGCCAATAAGTACATGGGCTATACTGAGCATGCGATGGAATGCGACTGCGCGGAAGAATGGGGTAAGTACTCACTTTCTTCGTTCCTACGATCATACTCGTTCCATCGTTTTCCTTCTCTGTCACCTTTCGTAGCTTTTGCTCCCGTGGGCGGTTTCCCACGCGTGGCGTTGCATTTCGGATCCCCGCCTCAAACATGTTGGGAAAATCTCAAGCACACCACACCAAACCATTGCCTGTTGTTTGCCCCCCTCATCTTCTATGTTGAAGCCATGCACAAATATGGAGAGGGCAGTTTCTTTACATTTCTTTCGCCCTCGCAAAGTGAAGACGCACTAATTTGAGGCAGAACCCGCGATTGCTAAGAATCTGGCTTGTGGGGAGGATTCGGACTGCATCAACCGCGCCACAAAAATCGAATGTATGGGCGACTGCGGTTGCGGGCCAGCATGCCAGAACCAGCGCTTCCAACAACGAGAATATGCCCCGGTGGCAGTGATCAAGACAGAAAAGAAAGGGTTTGGTCTTCGCGCCGAGGCCGATTTGCGACCGCATCAGTTTATCTTCGAGTACGTGGGCGAAGTTATCAACGAAGGGCAATTTCGCCGCCGTATGCGACAATATGATGAGGAGGGCATCAAGCACTTTTACTTCATGTCTCTCAGTAAAGGTGAATTCGTTGACGCGACAAAGAAAGGCAACCTAGGTCGTTTTTGCAATCACTCGTGCAACCCAAATTGTTATGTCGACAAATGGGTGGTCGGGGAGAAGCTGCGAATGGGCATTTTTGCTGAACGACACATCCGAGCTGGAGAGGAACTTGTGTTCAACTATAACGTTGACCGTTATGGAGCCGATCCCCAACCATGCTACTGTGGAGAACCCAACTGCACTGGCTTCATTGGTGGGCGAACTCAGACAGAGCGGGCGACCAAATTATCTCATGCCACCATTGAGGCCTTGGGTATCGAAGATTCAGATGGGTGGGACACAGCTGTAGCGAAGCGGCCGCGCAAGAAGAAGATGGGCGAGGATGATGAAGAGTATGTGGACAGTGTTCAGCCCAAGTCCCTAGATGAGAATGGGGTCACTAAAGTCATGGCTGCTTTGATGCAGTGCAAGGAGAAGTGGATCGCTGTCAAATTACTGGGTCGCATTCAGCGCTGTGAAGATGAGCGGGTTTCAAACCGCGTGGTCAAGATGCATGGCTATCAGATTCTGAATTCACAACTCAGCATGTGGAAAGAAGATTTCAACGTGGTCCTGCAGGTTCTGGATATCCTAGACAGGTTCCCACGTCTGACGAGGAACAAGATCCTCGACTCCAAGATTGAGTCGACCATTCAGCCCTTGACCGGTTGCGGGGATGAGCGTGTCGAGAAGAAGGCAGCCATATTGCTACAGGTCTGGTCCACGCTTGAAGTAGGCTACCGCATTCCTCGAATGAAAAGGGACCCCAATGCCACGCCGCAGGCGATCAGTCAGTTCGAGCGCCGTGAGACTACTCGTGACGAGCGACGGCGGTCCAAATCTCGGTCCCGATCAAGGTCCAGATCCATCGACGCACCTCGCGGTCCAGCTGCTCAACGAGCAGGCCATATCCCGAGAGGTCCCCTCCACAACGGACCTCGGCCCTTCCGTCGTCAATTTAACCCTCTTCCTCCGGGATGGTTCGCCGCTGATTCTAACGGAAGGACATACTTCTACTCGTCTCGGGGCGAGGTGACTTGGACACGCCCGACCGTGCCCGCGCCTCAACCAGGCCCGCCAGCGAAGGAATCGCGGGACAAGGCGTTGCAGGATATCATTGACGGTATCATGAACGCTAAGGAGAATACACCTAAGGAAAAATCAGGCACACCGGCCACCCCTCAGACCTCCAAGGCAACTCCAGACCAGAAAGAGGGCCAGGAGAAGTGGCGGAGTTTGAGTGAGGAAAAACGGAAAAAGATTTATGAAAACACGGTTCGTTCTTGCTCCTACACTATCGGCTCCTTGCTGCAATTGATTGGGAAGACGCAGGGCTGATTTAATCACAGCTGTTTCCCCACGTCAAGTACGTGGTAGACAAGTTCAAGCACAAGCTTCCCAAAGATGATCTGAAGCGTTATGCTAAGGATGTAAGGCCGGTCTCGAGTTTGTAAATGCTGTGTTGATATGCTTACCAAGTATCTGATAACAGGTTGCCAAGAAACTCGTCAACTCGGACTTCAAGAACAATCGTGTCGAAGATCCCACCAAGATCGATGAAAAGCAGCAAAAGAAAGTCAAGAACTTCTGCAAGGAATTCTTCGATAAGGCTGTCGTAAAGCACAGGGCCCACGAGGAGCGCAAGGCAGAACGGCAATCAAAGGAAGCACATTTGAAACCAGCCGCCGCGACTGCTGCTGGCCCGGTGGAGGATGATCCTGACATGAGAATGTCGGATGATGAAGACGACCATGACGGGCCAGCGCAGGAGGAAGACATGGACATACTTTTAGTGGGGGAGACGCAAGGGATTCTCAAGCGGAAGAGGGAAGAAGACATGGCTACCGGCGACGGCAGCGCGACTGATTTCACCACGCCGTCTTCTTCCAAACGACAACGTTCTTCCACCCCGCCTCCGCCTCCGCCTCCACCTATGAGCCCTGGAAACGATCTGGAAGATGACCAAAACGGATATAAGCAACAGACCCTGAGTGGCGACGATGCTAACATGAAGGGAGAGAGCGCCGAGCCCACTCCGCCCCCTGCGCCTCCTCCCCCTCCATCACCACCACCGCTCCTCGAACAAGACCATCACAACGAGGGGGAAGAGAATCAGTTCCAAACATCACAGATTGGCATTGAAGGACGTGTATAGCAATATGTCAAGGGTGACGGGGACGGGGACGGGGCCCATAATTGTTGGCTCAATAGCTATTCCGTTGGAACTGCCAATCAGCCATGGATTTTTTTTTCATGTCGTTTTCATAGCAACAGCATCCGGATCGGTGTTTTTCGGAGTTGGCAGACCTTGGGCGCTATTCTCTCTTTCTCTCTCTATATCCACGATCATCATTTCATCTTTTTTTCTTTCTCTCTTTTTGCTCATTCTTAACCTTCTTCATAGTCACATTTTTTTTTGGCCGGTCTTAAACCTCCTTTCCCCCCCCCCGGAGGATATTCCCTTTCCTTTTTGTACCTTTCAACAACACTTGATTTTTCTTTCATGACCTTGACCGTCGTTTATTTCAATCATGTTCACTTTCTTACATGAATACCCTCTTCACAACAATCTATTCGCCTGAAGCCACATTCGATTCAATTTGCCATACCGCAGAACGATAAAAGAACCCCCCCTCCCCGACTCCCCCGAGAGGCATGAGCTATATCACCCAATATATGAAATCAGACTGAGTCTGGAGGAAGGGGGGGGGCGGGGGGGCAAGGCAAAAGGTGCAAACAAGCTGAAGCTTCCAGGAAATCCATAGCTTAGGATGGAACTTGGTTTTTCTATAACTTACTTTGACGGTAGTTTATCTCATGCATTGGACTCCCGGAGGTTTCTTCCTCCCCACCCACCGTGTGACGCACGGCGTGGAGAGCACTGCTGTTCTCGACCTGGATCTATGCGCATACTAGCTACCCAGTATCTAGATCTCTCTCTCTCTCTCTCTCCTGTCTTTCGCTTGCAAATCGCGTATGCCAATTATACCCGGGGCTACGCTACGCAATAACCAGATATAGTCTGTTCTCATGAGTGTGAGTGCATGCATTATTTGGATGAATAAGACAGTTCTCAGTTCGGCGCATTCCGCCTCTCTCTCTCGTGGCTATCTCCTCAAAGCTCTACAAATGGATAAGTCTTGTGGAAACCTGAAAAGAATCCTCGGGACTTGAAAGGGTGTTTCATAGGATCATTCATGGCACAATAAGGATATTTTGGAAAATGTGTATGGGAATGGGTTTCATAAACAACATGACGATCGCGGTGGAGGATGAAGGAGAGAAAAAAATCTAGTAAAAACTCTCCACAATGCTCTCCTTGTTGGCATTGCCCTGTCCGACACCACGGGGACCCATCTCACCCAGCCGGAAGACACTCTCGATGACGCTCAGCTCCGTCGCCGTCGTATCCAGACCCGTCACGGCCAGCCAGTCGTTGACGACCATGCCGGCGCCGACCACGGGGCTACCGCGGTTGACACTACCGGCGACGAGGGGCACCTGCAGCAGGGAGGAGAGCTCATCCTGGTCGCGGATGGAGGTCTTGGGGTGAACGATACCGCCCTGGTTGGAGAGGGCCATGTAGGAACCAGTCAGGACGTTGTCGGCCACGGTTTGTCGGAAGACTTCGACGCCGAGAACGTCGGCAATACTGGAAAAAGAGAGGAAGCGAAGGTTAGCAGATGCCAGACGTCAGACGGACAAAATCTCATGGGAAGGGGGGCGTACATCTCTTCCGTCTCACGTTCCAAGTCGGGGTGGATTAATGCAACATGGTCGTTACAGCAGATAACGTTGCCCAGGGCTGATAGCCGCTCCTCTATCCGTTGGATTTTTACCGAATCTGGCAGTGTATTCCGGAGGTGCTGAAGCTCTTGGTCTGTGGTAGTAGTGGGGACAAGGAGACCCTTGCGGTTTCTGTAGTACTCTGCTGATCAGGATCTGATTCCATGTTTGCCACTTCCCCTTCAACGGGATTGACATACCCTGCCGTCAAACGACCGACAATGCGAGTACCAGCAATGGTAGCGTGGCAGATAGGAATAACATCCTGCAATTCAGCCTCGAAGACACTAGCGAAAGAGTCAGTGGACAAAGTCCATGCCAAGCGGCCAGGCCAAAACTTTAGAGAAGAGGAACGCACCTGTAAAAGTTCTCGGAAGCGCCAATGGCAACAATGGCGTATGAGTTGGTCAGTCGAGAGAAGACTCCAACGCTTTGATGACAGTCAGCAATCTTCCAAGCTCGTAACTGGCAAACAATGATCGAAGCGCAGTGCGCAGTTGCAAATGCGTAGCCCGGGTCCATCTTACTCGTTGGAATTCTCGAATTGAGCACGGACAGCCATTATTACTTCGTCTAGTCGCACACGAATTCGCTGATCGTAATGGTGATTATGATGAAACCTGGATGGCTTTTATTTGCGTCCGAAAGTGAATCAGTCGACACGCTTCGCTGAGTCTGACAGAAGGTCGAGGAGGGACAATGGGCGCGCGAGGCGGGGCTGACGGTCGAGTGGGATTGTCAAGTTGTGAGTGAGGCGGCGGCAAGACACTCGAAGAAGAGGATGCAGGCTTCGAGAAATAGCAGCGAAAAGGGTATTTGAGCTCGACTTGAGAGACTGCACCTTGAAAAGTGATGGCGACTGGGAAGGAAAAGCACGAGGAAATAAAAAGCTTCGAGGCCGAAATGCCCCGCCCCGCCGGGCTAGACCCAATCGGGAGGAGAGGGGAGGCGGAGTTCTGAAGGCGGCCAAACACGGCCAAACAGAGTCATTCGCCGTCGAGTCATTATGACCCATCATGATTCATCCTGATTAAGAATGTGAGCATTTCATCCATGAATTTGGAATTGAAAGATCAAACATGAAGCAGTAAATTAGAACAAACGCGGAACTACACGGCTAAGGGGAATCCTCCGTGACTGCTAAATAAGACAAACTTCAAATCGCTCTGCAAGTCCCAAGTCCCAAGTCCCAAGTCCCAAGTCCCAAGTCCCAGCACAATCCAAGACAATCCAAGGTAATATGATCTACTTCAACGAAGAAGAAGTAAGAAGAAAGGAAATAAGTCGATAGGTCAGAAGCCTCCGTCACACATCCGCAAAGGAAGGAAAGATAATCAGTAAACCAGATGTATGACTGAGGAACAACGCCTAGAAACAGATTCTGCGCCTCTTAATAAGGTGGACGGGGTCCAGGTGGTGGGGGTGGTGGCGGAGGGGGATAATAGAGACTTGGAGCATGATGTCCAGTCAAGTAACCAGGAAGCGGAGGCCGGTGAAAATTCGATCCTGGCGGTGGAGGAAGATGGGGCGGTCCTCCCATCGAGGCAAATGGATCGGGTAGGCCGAGTTGCTCATTGATGGGCGGAATTTGCTGACCGGCAGGGAGCAGTCGTCGGGGCTGTTGTCGCTGAGGAGTGGGCGGGGGAAGGACAAAGGCCCGAGGCTCAGGAGGACCATGCGTCAGAGCAGGTTGGGGGAGAATGGTTCGATGGGGGGGAGCAGGCGGAAATCGGGGAGCAGCGGCGATAGGGGGCCGAGGAGTTTCGGCGGCTGCGATATCCGCCAAGGCCGATAATGCTCGAGGGCGTATATCATGTATGACCGGGGGCTGCGTCTCCCCTGCCGTTGTTGCGTTTGTTCGTACATCCACTACCCCAGTTGCCTTCACGAGCATGTCGATAATCTCATCCGAAGTAAAGCCTGAGAAGGGCCCTGATTCACACATTTCCTTCATTTGCGGGTCGATGTCTTCGCCTACTTTAGCTCGCTGAACGAAATCATCCCAGCCAAGCCAGGCCCGTTCGTAGGCAGCAGCTCCGGAGGGAACCCGAACGTAAGAAGAATTGAACCCTCGGAAAATTTCCCGCGCAGGTGGCACAACTGGCCCCCGCTCGGGCTCGGTTTCCGAATCGTCCGTCTGTAGATGTTGATCAGCATATGCTACATATTAAGATATGGACATTTTGACGGAGTGTATCGGAACCATAAAGGCCACTTACCTCGGTGTGCTCATCATCTTCCGCAGCACGACGGCCTCTTACAAATGTCATGTATGCTCCCTGACTGGCGATCAAATGCTCCTCCCGGATATTGCGAGCGGATGCCTACTGTACTTAGTAGACTTCCCTTGAATGCTGACTGGATGCTTTGGCATATGAAACCCACCTGAAAACGCTCCTCGACTACTTCTCTATAGGCTTGGAACAACCGATTCTCTTGCTCCACTTTAAGTTCGAATTCTCTGCGGAGTACATCCTTCTTCTGCCGCAGCCGCTCCTGTAGTTGTTGGTTAACTTCCTCAAATTCGGGCACATCCTTGTGTGCATTCTTGTCTCGGGCGATTCGTCTCTCAGATTGCGTCGCCAGCACTGCCAGAGCCAAACGCTGAGCGGCAGCCACTTTCTTGAATGCCTTATCCAGCTCACGCTGTCGATCACGGAGTCTCTGAGTTGCTGCACTAGGAGAAGGAGAGCGGTCAGGCTCGACGTCACTTGATCTGTCAAGCTGTCGGCCAGCACGCCCGCGGCCGCTACGAGTACCACCTCGTCCTCGTTTGTTGGCTGCAAAGCGCGCGGCTCCCCTGCTGCGGCCCCCTCGCCCTCGACCCCGAACCCGACCACCGCGGAAACCTCGAGTAGCTGTAGGCTCCGTAACAACCTCTGGTGTTGAGCCCTCTATTTCCTCTGTAGTGTGCCGGGACTGGCCATCGGCTTTCGAATCAGTTGCAGCCTTTACAAGAGACTCCGATTCAGGTCTGCCGTTGAGGCCATTGGTAACGGGCTGTGACTGCTGCTCCAAAACACGATCAGATTCGCCCTCTTCCAGCTTAGGCTTTTTGCTGGGTGACTCGAGGAAGTTCTCGGAATCAGCTCCGTTATGCTGTGAATGTCCGGGTGATCTTCGCTTCCAGGAAGATGGGGGACTAGGAGTGCTTGGAGCATGGACAGAATCATCGGCTTCAGACAGTGCTGGTTCACTAACCCCGTTCTTCTCATCCTCGACCACTGTACCCTTGGGTGATTCCTCAATAGCCAGCTTCGGGCTCAGGTGAGGCTCTTCGTAGAGAGGCTTCGTATCTTCCACAAGGTTGAGGGTCGTCCGATCGGGTGAGGGCGATTCAGCCTCGGGGATTGTAGGAGTGATAAAATTGGCGGCGCCACTGTGAATGGTATCATTGGAACTGTCTGCCCATTGCCGGCTCTTGTTTCGAGTACGGCTACTTGGAGCAGCGGTTGCTGAAGGGCTTGATTCCAAAGGCTTCGGCATCAGACCTATATCAGCAATCCCATCCTCTGTCGAGGTGGGTGGAACATGTGCTTTGAGCCGCGCCGATTGCCGCGTGGTTCTCGGTGTCTCTTCCACCGTGGGGCCCCGTTTCACGCGTTTATGCCGTGGGGTTTCAGGCACAGGTGCCACTACGCCTTCTACTGGCTGCGAAGGCCACGAAGCACCGGCACGAGTCCGAGTGTTGCGCGTTTCACGAGTTACGTTCTCGCGAAGAGCTTGGTCCCGTGCGGCTTGTTCGCGTTCACGGGCTGCGGTGTTTGCCCGAGCGACACGAGTGCTAAGAGTGATGATACGCGATGGGCGATTAGGATTAGGCTTATAAGTGGTGTTGTTGCTGTTGCTGTGGTTGCTGTGGTTGCTGCCGCTGCTTCCGCTCATGGCAGAAGCGTTGCTGTGATTACGAGCATCATTTTGAGTGGCACGCACATCTCGACTTGACCGTAAGCTTCGAGTCACGCGGACGTGAGATGCATCATCAGCAGTAGAATCTGTGGGTCGGGTTAGAAGCGCTGTTGGGTAGCATGTAATCGTAGACTTACTAGTTGTGCTGTGTGCGGCACCAAGTGTTGTAGAATTACCACCTGATACCGCTGCAGCAGACCCTTGGGAGGCGTCAATTTTCCGTTTCACTCCCGCCATCGCTGTCCTTCAAGAATTATGTCAGTAGGTCGACGAAAAGAGTCCAAAGGGAAACGAGATCACAATGATGAGATATATGACTCGTCCAGGAGTAGAGGAAACAAGTAAGGATGGAGTATAGGGATACCAGAGTAACGAGAATACTCTAGTGGCTTGAGAAGGAGGATGAAGAGCAGTGGTGGTGGAATTACGATGGTGAACTTCTCATGGCACATCCACCATGACGAGGAGAGAATGGTGATGATATGAGAAAGAAATGTGCAGAGAACACTGCAAGGTGGGTGCGATGGTGATGACGGAGGCGGAAGAAGAAGAGGACAAAAATGGCACAGGAAAAAGATAGTAGAAAAGAAGCCAAGAACAGGTGTAAATCCAGCAAAGCAATAGTGCATTGGCCGGAGAGGGAGGGGAGGGGGGGGGAGAATGTGTCAGTTGTGCAAAGTTTGGAGGAAGTTAGAGCCATGAACATAACATATACAGAAGACGAACAGTTATCCCAGCCGGCAACAACACAGCACGGGGTCCTTAGCAAGCAGATCGGGCATGGATGAAAGTGGATAAATGCATGGAGTATGGTACAATCAGTAGTATGGATTGAACGAAGCGATCGGGAAAGGGAGACGCGGACGATCCATAGAGCAATGCCAGAAAGTCTATGTCCGAAGGGAGAGGCTAAAGGGCTTTACAACACCAGCCATTGATTGAAGAGGAAGAACAATGCACTGCGATTGAGGGGAATTGATCGTGGCGGTGGCAGATACGTGGGCGAAGGCGACAAAAGTGGACAGGGACAAGAGTAGGTAGTGGTTACGAGAATGAAAATGGAAGGAGTGTAAGGCAACTTGGCAATAAATGCAGAATAAGAGGTTCAATGCGAAGAATAGAAGTCAAGGTTAAAGGAAAGGTTTTGTTTAGAGAAAAAAAAAAAAAAAAAAAAAAAAAACTTACCCCGGAGTGGAAAAGAAAAAGAAAAGTCAACGGAATCTGCGACAGCGACGGAGATTGGGGGAGAGGGAACGGGGAAGAGGACGACGATGGGGAAGGAGATGGGAATGGAGATGGAGATGGAGATGGAGATGGAGATGGAGATGATGATGATTGAATCAATTGATGTGAGTTGAGGATCAGGGAAGTAAAAAGAGGTTCGGCCAAGTGGATCGATGGGCGTCCAACTGCGGCGCTTGGTTGGCCCGCTGCAAGGCCTGTACTGTGCTCGAGGTAGAACAAACTCGCCGGATATAGAACCTCTTCGGTCAACTAGGTAAGTTACTCCTCCCTAGTCAGATACCTGGTCGTACCTAGTAGCCATAAACCCTCAATAGAACGTGCAGTGGAGATCAACAGATTCCGATCGTAGGAGATCTTACTTGTTTCCCTGCAAGTAGAAAGTCGGCGAGGGCAGGCTGGAGTCAATCGCATCACCCGAGAGGAAAGGTTGGCTAGTATGTACTATGAAATTCTCCTTGGGCTTCCCTCAATGCTAGAGACACTTCATTCAGAAGCCAAGCAAGCGAAAATATCACTTAGCAGAGACTTAGAGTTCGAGAAAAGAAGAGGAGCAAGAGGGAGAAGGAGAAGATAGGCCACTTCCAACACGGTAAGTAGAAGGGAAATGAAGGGAGGGGGGGGCAAGGAGAAAAATTGGCAGAAAAAGAAAGAAAAAGAAATACTCTAGCAAAGCAGAGAAGAGGAGGAGGAGGAGGAGAAGGAGAAAAAGACGACGACGATGATGGTGATGATGATAATGATTATGATTATGAAAAGAGGAATGAGGGAAAAGGAAAAGATGCAGGCCAATTAATTGCACCAGGATACAATGAAGCACTGGTCCTGTAACTGAGGTAAGACGCGGTCAGATCAGTTAGTTACTACCTAATAGACAGATAGATAAGTTGGTGTCTGACTGACCGACAAGCTGAAGTTGAATGTTGCAGCTGCTAGTTAGTAGTCAAGTCAAGTCAACTGAGTAAGTAAGGTACTCGGTAACTTACTGGAATTGGCACTCGGGGGAAAAAAAAGACTACCTAGACTCGGGGACTCGGGAGCCATTTCCTCCTCTTTCCCCACCCGGACGGACTGGTTTATATCTACAATATCTCTGTTTACCCCTCAACCCTCAATTTGCAAGACTAGAATGCAGTATAATAAATTATGTCGAGCGAAAACTTTACTCCCGCAAACAATTCCCGGGAAATAGTTCTCTGGCCACTCCAAACAAATCATTGACAAGCCATTGGGCCAGATTAAGGCGTGCTTCTCTCTCCCCCAATCCCTTCAGTTGTCCCCTTGTAGTCCCCAAAGAAGTCTAATTGATATCTGTCTTCACCTCCCGAGTCTCTATATGTATATGAACACTGCTACTACCACTCGAATCACTCATTCTTATCATGCGGCTCCTGGAACCGTGCCCTGGAATCTGATGTCGCTATCCTTCTACCGGTCGCTACTTTACCTTCTTCTTTGCCTGCTCCGAGCCTTTGCTTCATTGATCGTCGGACTCTGATTCAAAGACCTCATGCTGCATCTCATGCACTGTGTGTATATATATATATGGACTGCTAAGTACACCAAACGCTATATTTAGGATATCTAACAAAGGAGAACAAGGATAACAACAAGTGAGAGGCATCCAGACCCAGATCCCAATTCCTTGTGGCCTTCAGGAGCTCGTCTGACTAGCTCTCGTCAGGGGATTCATTCAAGTCATATTTCTTCTCGTACCGGGTGATGCTGCTTCGCACATCCGCTGCCATGATGAAGCTGGGCATGGGAGAATCCCGACCACTGCGTTCCAAAGACTCAGACTTCCGCTCCAGCCCGGCAAGCGGCTGCTCCACTTGCTCAAATAAGGGTGATCGGCTTCGGGGTACGTGGGACCGGAGAGACCGGGTCGATCTCACTCGATTCAGGGTCTGCACGGAGATGGTCTGCCCAGCGGCCGGTGAGGCGATTACAGTGGTACCTGGCATCGGAGTTGGGGGAGGCGATGCACTATCCGACCGGAACAATGGATGGATAAAGCTTTCGTCGGCGAGCTTCAGCTTCGGAGGAATAGGTCGACCAGGAGCCGCTAGATGCGTGGAAGATGTGGCAGGAGACGATCGAGTTGACGAAGACTGACGGATCAACCCTTCGAAAGATCGTTTGGCCCCGGAGTAGCTTCGTCGAATCTTAAGGGGCTCGCTCCGTTCTTCCATGCTAGAATGGTTGACAGTCGGGTTATCAGTCGGGTTATCAGCCGGGTCGTCTGTTTGGGAACGAGTCACTGTAGTTTCAGTACCCGCCATATGAGTTCGCGGCAAGTCGAAAGAGCTCTGCTTGGAGTCCTGTTGGTACAGCGTCCGACCGGAATAACGATTAGAATTCTGAGACTCTGTACGGGAAGCAGAAGGCTGAAGCTCCGGCACAATGTCGCAGCTTCTTTTCACATCAGTGGAAGGCCGTGGAGACTCAGGGATGATGGACGGAGATTTCACCACGTCGTCCTTGTCACCAACACTGGCTTGGTCAGGAAGAATCTCAAGCTCCTGAGAAAGAGAACTTGACCATCGACCACCACCATCACGTTTTGTCAGTGAGGTTAGGAGATAGCCACCCAGGATTCCTTGGCTCAAAATGGAGATGGCCCAGATGATACAGCGGGCTAGCATGAGGGTCTGGTGCTTGTGGGTCAGAGTCGTCTTCCCTGTCATGGACTGAACTGCACTCCAGGCGATTCCTCCTGCCGTGATACCGGTGGCAATGGAGAGGTAGACGGCAATCAGAACGTAGAGAATAGCCCGGTGACCCCTCCACTGCGCCCTCACCTCTGCTCTGACATCTTTGACCCAAAGAAATAACAATACGATGATCACTGCACAGTCGATTGCACTCAAGCTCACAATAGCCGATTCGACCGAGGCAATGTGCGATGATAGAGATTTGGAGACACTGTAACAGATACCATCCAAGACAGTGGTGATGAATGTTGACAAAAGGGTGAAGCCTCCCAAAATATGGGCCAGAGAAGTCCTGAAGATGCTCAGCAACATGAGATCGAAATGAGGCCTGCACGGACAGAAGATCGAGACTGAAGGTGCGCGTGTGTGCGTGTGTGATTATTTCCACACGATCAAGGCTTTAGCCCGAAGGAGGTAGCAAGGCCACCTGAACAATTGCTGGGAACAGAAAGGGGTAGTTATTGGTCGCGACTCAATATATCATAACCCGCTCAAGACTTCTCTCATGATACTGAAAGCCACTATGGTGTCGTTCTAGGCTGTGTAGATTTGGCCGATGATCAGAGAAAGACGACGGGTACTTCCAAGACACAGGAAACAACCAAGAAAGAAGAAGATGGTGAATGTTGGATATGAAAAGGAATGGGGTGGATGAAATCGTGGGCGTGACTAGTTGGCAATGACGATGATAATAATAATAACAATAATAACAATATGAACTTGATAAATGATAAACGAGGGACAAGGTGTGACAGACAAGGGTCGAAGCGGAGGAAATACCCAGCAACCGGGAATGATCGCAAGTCAATTAATTAACTAAAGAAGGAAGACATTAGGAAAAAGTCGAACCCCGAGGATAATTGAGTCCAGATGCATGGACTTTTCGAAGAAGAGTCACGTATGCAACGTCTAGGGATCAGCGGGGCAGGGGGGGGGGGGGGGGTTGCAGAAGGAGGACTACATCGGATAATGGTCGACGTTCATACCGAATGGTCTCGATCATAGGTACTACCACTAGTCAGTCAGACTAGGGGCTGGCAGCGATGATGTCGATGAGTTAGATGCCAACTTCACTGGTTCAACTGTGATCCCGATCTGAGTTAGGGTGGAGGGCAAGTCTCGCCAGCTGTCATGCCTTCGTCTCTAAGGCCCTTTTTTTCAGCTCGGGCATAGAAGCAGCGAAGAGGGGCCAAAAACCCGAGAGAACCCGGAAAGTCGTGCATGCTCCTATGAAGAGTTCTTCATCCAACATCTGATACAGTCATGTAATGCTGGGATCAATCGTTTGGGTCCTACCTAGAGGCCGAGATGGCATGTTCATGACGATAGAGGTTGGTTCTCAACCTGACATGCGTGGATACCCTCCTCCCAGATGTCCCAATCATGGCTGGCCAGTAGCTACAACCGCAGAACTGACTAGAGACAGCAGTGGATGAGTGCATCCTAGAGGTATCTTAGCCGCGTGGAACAGGTCTAGAATGGATTTGTCAAGATTCAGTGGCGTCCTGTACAAGGCGGCCGGGATGATATCCAGAGTTCCGGGAAAGGCTTTAATGGAAGGATCGACCATCTGGGCTCCAGGAAGGGATACGGAGGGGCGCAATATTAGCGCTGGTGCTGCAAACTAGAGATATGACATATCACCCACTTTCTGGCGAGCGAAAAAGAAAACAAATGGGTGGTGGTGCGATTCGACCATGATGCATTTGTCGTTATGGCATTGGTGCATGAAAATTGAGGTACCTGGAGCAGAGAGTTTAGTGGTAAGCGATTTCTCCAGGCAAGAGATGAAATATGAACTTGAATGAGCGCTGGCGGTGCAATGGAATGAGTTGGTTTGTCGTATATCATTTTCGAGGTGTCCATGTTTTTTTTTCCTCTTTCCTCTTCTTCTTTTTCTTCTCTTTCTTCCTGGCAACTGCAGCCGTGTTGTGATACATCCATGCGATAGATCTGTGGGGCTGCCATCCTCGCCACGGGACAACGCTACTAGTCTCAATGAAAGTGAGTGTACGGAGGACAGACGAAACACCGGGTGAACAACAAGAAACACCATTGTGTTCAGCTGCAGGTGTGATCGGGACGGGGCGTGCCGGCTAGCAGCTTAGTTGGTTGATGGAAGGATTGGTCTGATACATTTGGAAGAAAGAAGATTGATTCATTGGGCTTGAATGAAGGTCCCTTGTCTCAAGGCAGTTATGAGATTATGGGCGAAAGTCTCGCTTGGGGTAGGCAAGCCCAATTTATCTATTGTGTTGTTTATGTATTTATTTTTGATATGATATTTTTTTTTTCTCTTTTTTTTCTTCGTCCTCGTGTAGAGGTAGAAATAGCTTATCGAGGAGAATGAGAATATACATATGTAGTTCTAGTCGGGTAAAGAGCTGTTTGGTGAGCGAGAATCGAGAAATATATACACCGTACTAGTAGAGGCCTCTACCGTATGGATGGACTTCGCATACTCGAATTACATACAGTACACCAGTAAGATCGAGAATAAACTCGTCACGTTACCGTACTCAGGGCTCTTGCTGGTACACACTCGTTGGAACTTGGAAGTGTGGCTGAGGTTCCAAGTTGGCGAATGAGGGGGAAAAAGTGTGGCGGTGGTACCGGCGGGTGCTGACCGCCTCCGATTCCCAGCTCCCTCCACCTTCTGGGCTTCCTTCTCCCTCTTTCGGTGCCATTCATGATCCGTCTTCGTCATCAATCATTCTCATCCTCATCCTCATCTACTTCTTCTTCCTTGCTTCTTTCGCAGGTCTTTCATCCTCTGCTTCCCATCTACTTCCCTACTAAAGATCTTTAACACTCAGTACCATTCTTGATCAATTTATCATCAGGCTCTACAGTCCTGCAACCCTCTGTCGCCCCTCCCCACTACACCCCCTCCCGTCCTTCAAGTGTCTTCTCTCATAACCCCTCCGCCCACGTTGTCGAGCCATCTCTCAACATTCGGTGGCGCAAGATGAAGCTCACGTTCAAGGTATGTATCTACTTGTCCTTTGCTCCACCATGCTCGTCCTCCTTTCAATCTGACCTGTATCTCCTCTTCAGGACCTCAAACAACAAAAGTTTGTAATCGATGCAGAACCCTCGGAGACGGTAGGTAGTTCCCTGCTTGAAATCATGGAAGCTGGTTAAGGTCGGTGCGGGGCTAAACCGCTGTTTCTTCTAGGTCGGAGAAGTGAAGGGGAAAATCTCTCAGGAGAAAGGATGGGAAGTTGCCCAGTTGAAGCTCATTTATTCAGGTCAGTCATTAGTGTCCCACGATGCTTGGCAGAAATTGTTACTGGGAACGACGGCTTCGTGCTCCGATCCTTTGACGACACGGTGGACAAGTGTAGCTGACAGATTTTGCCACAATAGGAAAGATCCTTCAAGATGATAAGACCATCGAGTCGTACAGCATCGAGGAGAAAGGTTTTATAGTGTGCATGGTGTCCAAGGTATGGCTTATTGTATATGGCAATCTCTATCCTCCTATCAAGCTAATCTTGGCGCTTCACTTAGCCCAAGCCTTCTGCCTCCGGCGCTTCTACACAAGCCCCCTCCACCCCTGCAAGAGTAGCTGCTTCGACGCCCGCTGCCCCCGCTGCCCCCGCTGCCCCTGCTGCCCCTGCCCCATCGGCATCCACTGCTTCACCGGCAGCTCCCGCAACTCCTTCTCCGGCCGCCTCGGGAACTTCTCAGCCCGCCGGTCCCGCCTTCAATGACCCCTCGGCTCTGCTGCGTGGTGCCCAAAGCGAGGCAGTGGTCGCTCAGATGGAAAGCATGGGATTCCCAAGAAGCGATATCAACCGTGCAATGAGGGCTGCCTTCTTCAACCCTGACCGCGCCATTGAGTACCTTCTGAACGTGAGTCTTGAGGTGGATCCGGAGCCATCTGGCTTTCTCCACAATCCGCTGACAGGTCTTCAGGGCATCCCGGATAACATCCAGGAGGAGCAACAGCAGCAAGCCGCCGCCGCAAGCGCACCCCAAACGTCCGCGTCTCCTGCAGAAGAAAGTGCCCCGGCCCCGGTTGATGACGAACATGTTAACCTGTTCGAAGCTGCCGCTCAGGCTGGAGGTCAGGAAGGCGGCACTCGAGGTGCCCGCCCGGGAGCTGGGTCTGGCGAAGGCCTTCCCAGCCTCGATTTCCTCCGGAATAACCCTCACTTCCAGCAACTCCGTCAGCTAGTCCAGCAACAACCGCAGATGCTCGAGCCTATCCTGCAACAAGTTGCTACTGGCAATCCTCAAATTGCGCAGCTCATTGGTCAGAACGAGGAGCAGTTTCTCCAATTGTTGAGCGAGGAGGACGACGCGGCTCTCCCCCCCGGCACGCATCAGATCCACGTCACAGAAGAAGAACGGGACGCCATTGAACGCGTATGTATCCTCTCATGTTCTTTGATAAGGAACAAATTGAAAGTCTAGGAATGCTGCTAACCTCACTACCAGCTCTGCCGACTTGGATTTTCTCGGGATCTCGTCATCCAGGCCTACTTCGCTTGCGACAAGAACGAAGAGCTCGCTGCTAATTATTTGTTCGAGAACCCGGACGACCCTGATGATCTATGATTCCACACCTATTCTTATGTTTCGATCTAGCTGAACATCCTACCAATGGATGCTGCTCTTCCCTATTGATCTCTCATCTTCTCTGATAATGAACGTCGTGATGTGTCCCTCTTATTATACTCTCGCAATAATTACTCACAAGGGCGACTATGTAGAATAGATCGCGGTCAAGCCCAAGTCTGCCTGGGAGCTCGTACCGTCCCGTGCAAGCCTCCTAGCCGGCGGATGCCTCGTAACATCTTATTCCTCTTTGCTTCTCTTCTTTCTTCTCTGCCTGTGCTGGGCATGTCTTTATATTCTTCCGTTGCCTAATAAGTTTTATTTAGGAGCTCGTACTCAAGCTTATACGTCTTCTCTACCACTCTTCATTGGTCCACTTAGATAATCCGTGCAAGTCCGGGTCGTGTACTCAGTACCCAAGCGGAAAATTCAGAAGCATGGGACTTTTGTCCTGGAATCATGAAAACTTGTTTCTACGATATATGATTAGGGTTGGATATGGTTATCTACGTCAGGATCGTCAATAGCTTTTCGAGATGGGCAGGTCTGGATCGATTTCGAAGTTTAGACTCTGGAAAGGAGGGTGGTGCGAGCGTGACTCGATGGGGGGGGCACCAACTCCCTTTCGGTACTGCCCGTGTGACTCCACGAGCTGAGGGCACGGTGGGTAAGATGATTCACACAGCGAGTATACAGAAAATGGACGAGACACTTTCTGAGCTCTCAAGCATTGCGACTTAAGCTCGAGTCAACAACGTATTTTGCTAGCTTGACTGCAAGGGACTAGATTGTGAATGATGGAATTTTGTAGGAGCCGCCGGCGGATAGAGGACTGAAATGAAAGCAGATATATATATGTATGATTTGTGGAAGGGGAAAAGAAGGGTATATTGTATCGCAAGATGTTTACCTCACATGTTCCATAACCCAGGCAGTGTATGTGGTGAAGGTAGTGAAATAGAGGCGAATGAGATGAATAGACAAGAAGATAGTGAAGATTAAAGAGACAGCTCACTATGAGGTTGGCATGTGAAGATATAAAGAAAAGCAAGGTAATGAGAATATCAAAGGGCAAATATGGTTAAGTTAGTGAACTTAGATTCGATGAGGTAAGCCGATGTCAACCCCGTGAAAACCATCGCTTCCAGCACCAGGTGATCGGTGTGAGCTGATGTGGCCAGGACTTAAGTCAAGCACATCCAGCTCTCCGTGCTCCCCACACAGCCAGTCCTCTTCTCCCAGTCACTCGTTTGAGTGTCGGCAGGATGCCGTCGTCACCAAAGTCGAGATCATCTAAATTGAGGTGATTGCTCCAGTGCCACAGCTCATGCAGCTCTAGATCCGACGGGTCGGACGATGAGGCCAAAGGAGCAACATATTGGTCCAAGAATGTAGCAGACTTGGGGGCAACCACGAACACCAAGGGTGAAGACACGCCTTGGCTTTCAGCTTGCTCCTTCTCGTGACATGAGGGTACCAATTTGTCGAGTTCTTCAACCACTTCTGATCCTGGCATTCCCATCAAGTCTCGAGTTCGGATATCTACTGGAAGGGTGGTGCCATTTCCCAGAAGCCAAAGTGGGGGAGAATACGTTTTCCACCAGAGCACGGTGGCCTCTGTTTCGAGCCGAGGATCGAGCGAGCCAAGATCCGTCCCACGTACGCTTTCTGAAATGATAGACGGCATCGCCAGCTGTGCAGGCACAACTCCTCCTTGATGGTATAATCCCATGAGGAACCCTAGGATAGCATTGAAGATGGCCCAGGCGACTAGGAACCACCGAGAAGTCCGGGTGTTGCGTATGCGCAAACAACTGAGGAGAAGGGGGACACAAGGAAGCAGGAATCTGGGTTCTTGGTGAGGGAATATTGAAAGCATGACAGTTGCCGAGATGGCCGAGACTGCGCGCATATCCCTAAGCCAAGATGGAACGGCTGAGAAGTTGAATAATGACAAGATCATGGCTATATATGCCGGGCCCAGTAGTTGTGGTAAATTCACCAGGAAGTGGTGGTATCGAGGGTGGAGTCCATGAAGCGCCAGATTAGACTTGTCGGAGTTATAAAGCAGATTGTTGATCGGAGTAATTACAGGACTGTGAAGGGCGTCCCAGAAAGTCGCAGGTGAGCTGTAGAACTTCGTATCAACCAAGACGGCAAGGCAGAAAAAGCCCAGGCCAAATCCAACGATCGAAAGGAAAGATGAAGGCCTATCATTGAAGGTCAACATTGTGAACATACAAGTTCAAGTGTGCGGTTTAAGAGCTTACCTATGCCAAAGGTGAGGGAGCAGTTGGAGCCCTGGAACGAGCACAAAGGCAGGAAAGGTGATTCTGTTGAACACACCTATGACTGCGATCAACGACAACACGGCGCAAGAAAAAAGTGAAGAATGTCGCTGTCAACAAGCTTAGCCACGGGTTTTGCTATCATTTCAGCTCAAATGAATGCGCCTACCTTATTTTCAGCAATGCGACGAATCAAAACTAAGCTCCAGGCCACCAAGAGGGTCTCGAGTGAGTTTGAGAAGGTGTGCGTCTGATATGTCCAGGTGACATACGAAGATGCCACCAGCACCACCGTCGCGCGGCGATGGCGCGGCAAGGGAACCAGCTCATATACCGCCCAGTCTTCTAAGACAAAGCTAAGTAGAAACATGACCCCGCGCAGCACAAAGTAGACTAGCTGTGGAGGAGGATTTTGGGCGCCAGTTTCCGTATAGAACCATTTCAAAAAGTTCATTGGCACCTCGTAGATCGGCCATAGTGGGAAGACGCTACGGATCGGCTTATCGGCAGTGAATTCCCAAGGGAGTTGAGATGGATAGGAGAGAATCCGACCTATGAAGTGACTAGTAAGTGTATGCGGCCGAAGGAATAGATGAAAGTCATATCAGATGTACGGCATTGGCGAGCGGTGGGGAGCCGGAAAGAGTCGCGGATCAGACTGCTAATATGCTGGAAACTTACCTGCAAAGACCTCAGGACCTTGGAAGTTTTCATCGGGGTGTAGATAGCTTGGTGACAGCGCAAAATATACCCGGATTACCAACAGCAACAAATATGTTCGCCGCCACCACATGACTCTGTAAGATGTGCGGGCGATGTAGAAGTTGACGAAGGTCAAGTCCGGCGGAGAGTATGGTACATGCCTACGGGGATTCAGGTACCTGAAGAATGGACTGAAGAACAGATTAAGGAAGATCAAGGAACGACGGTCTCAGGCATAAGCGCCAAACGAAGGAAGGAAGGGAGACAGAGGGAGGAGGATAATAAGATTCCGGTCAGTTTGGCGGGCGGATAACCGGCGACGCGTTGTTGGGTGATATCATTGAGCGACGAGGACTAAATGCACCTCAGCGCTATCGACGTCCCTTTTTTTTTTTTTTTTTTTTTCCCCTCTCTTCGTTTTGGGGGTGAAAGGAGCCCCCCCTGCGCTGGAGCAACAATGCTGGGGGTGGGGCAAACGAGAGAGCTTGGTAGCTAGCTGAACTCTCGCTTCGGAGAGGGAGACAGCAGCCGTCATCTCGAGATGTATGGAATATCCTGGTTGACTGTCCCCTGTAGTGGGCGCATTGACTTAGGCCTGTTGCGACATAGATAAGATTGTTCTGAGACACCCTCAGTATGCAATTGGATCTGGTCCTTTTGAGAGATGCTTGTCTTAATTCTCCTAATCGGCTGAGCATGTACAGTACTGTATTTATTGTACTGTACTCTGTGGAAGGATTCTCACTACCACCAGAGTCGTTGAATGGAACAGATGCCACTGGGATTGAGATGAAGAACGAGCCATTGAAGACGAGGTCTGGGTGTACGAGTGGTGTATGCTACGACACACCCTCGATAAAAGAACAAGGTACAATGCATTGGGGAACTCACTTGTTGATTTTGCAGGTGTTCTTCTGTGTAAGTCTATTCAATTTGTTGTATTTCAGATAGCACAGCCTCAACCAGGCACCCAGATGACCAGGCATCAAGGCACTAAGATGCTCAGGTACTAAGGCACAAAGGCACAAAGGCATAAAGGCATAAAGATGATAACATAATCAAGGCATCGACTAGGCAGCTACAGGCTGCAACCGCGCGAGTGGGGCGTCACAGCAGCGAATGATGACGGAGATTTCCCGCCCCCTCGAACTAGGACCAGTCATCAACCTCAGCCATCTGCTCTTTCACAACGTCCGGTCCCTTTGATCTCCAGCGGGTTCGGGCTTCTCCTCCTACACAACTCACTTCGACGCACTAAATTTCAACATTTCCTGCCTTCACTCACCACAAAGCCACTCCCCTCTCGTCCATTTATACCTTCAAATCCCTCCAGCTTCCATCTGAGACTCACACTCATCTCAAGAACAATTCTTGACTGTAAGCAGCAACGAACCCCCACTTGAGTACCCCTCAGGGCAGGTTTATATTCTTGCGCTTGTCGAGTAACATATCCCTAACATCTACCTATTCATTCTAGGCCCGCCAATACCCTCCCACCCATTTTCAAGATGTCTGCAACAACGCTCAGATTCCAGAGCAGCGATGGCGTTGTGATTACTATCGGTTAGTACCCCC